>NC_056055.1:39208801-39515658 GCF_016772045.2 Ovis aries | reverse complement strand
TCTCTGACCAACCTCCTAGTGTAATGGAAATAAAAACAAAAGTAAACAAGTGGGATCTGATTAAACATAAAAGCTTTCACACAGAAAAGGAAACTATAAGCAAGGTGAAAAGACAACCCTTAGAATGGGAAAAACTAATAGCAAATGAAACAACTGACAAAGGATTAATTTCTAAAATATACAAGCAGCTCATACAACTCAATGCCAGAAAAACAAACAACCCAATCAAAAAGTAGGAAAAAGACCTAAACAGACACTTCTCCAAAGAAGACAAAAGAGATGGCTAACAAACACATGAAAAGATGTTCAACATTGCTCATTATCAGAGAAATGCAAATCAAAACTACAATGAGATATCACTTCACACCAGTCAAAATGGCCATCATCAAAAAGTCTACAAACAATCAATGCTGGAGAGGGTGTGGAGAAAAGGGAACTCTCTTGCACTGTTGGTGGGAATGTAAATTGATACAGCCACTATGGAAAATGGTATGGAGATTACTTTAAAAACTAGGAATAAAAACACCATATGACCCTGCAATCCCACTCCTAGGCATATACCCTGAGGAAACCAATATTGAAAAAGACACATATCCCACTGTTCATTGCAACACTGTTTACAATAGCTAAAATATAGAAGCCACCTAGATCTCCAAGGACAGATGAATGGATAAAGAAGTTGTGGTACATATACACCATGGAGTATATAAAAAGGAATAAAAAGCCATAAAAAGGAATGCATTTGAGTCAGTTCTGATAAGGCGGATGAACCTAGAACCTATTATACAGAGTGAAGTGAGTCAGAATGAGAAAGATAAATACTGGATTCTAATGCATATATACCAAATCTAGAAAAATGGTACTGAAGAATTTATTTATAGGAGAGTAATGGAGAAACAGACATAGAGAATAGACTTATGGACATCAGGAAAGGGGAGGAGAGGGTGAGATGTAGGGAAAGAGTAACATGGAAACTTACATTACCATATGTAAAATAGTTAGCCAATGGGAATTTGCTGTATGGCTCAGGAAACTCAAACAGGGGATCTGTATCAATCTAGAGGGATGGGATGGGGTGGGAAATGGGAGGGAGGTTCAAAAGAGAGGGCATATATTTATACCTATGGCTGATTCATGTTAAGGTTTTACAGAAAACAACAAATTTCTATAAAGCAATTATCCTTCAATAAAAAAAAAATTTTTAAAAATCTGAAGTCTACTGCAAGAAATTTGTATGCCTAAAACAAGCACACTAAGTACCCTTAACCAGGTTAGGAGGTATAGAGGACTGTCATCTTCCCCACCCTGTCCTAGGGATGAAGCCCTTCATGATTCCCATGTTAGGGTCCCCAGGGTACCTGGGGGCACTAACAACCTGGGTCCAATGCGCTAAGTTGCTTCAGTCATGTCCGACTCTTTGTGACCCCATGGACTGTAGCCAGCAAGATTACTCTGTCTATGGGATTCTCCAGGTAAGAATACTGGAGTGAGTTGCCATTTCCTGCTCTAATGAATCTTCCTGACCAGTGATCAAACCCAAGTCTTCTGCATTGACAGGCGGATTCTTTACCACTAGCACCACCTGGGAAGCATGTAATGCCTTGACTTATTATTTCATTATTAATTCACATTGCTGGACATATCCACTGCATGGTGTCAATGGAAAACATAATTGTAACTGATATGACTGGGAGGTACTGTATATGTTGCACAAAAAAAACTCACTAATGAATTCACTGTTATGTAACTGAGGCTTCAGAATGCTTTATTTTTTTCAAAAATTCTTGGGTTTTTATGCTAAGAGAATTATAGTGTTTTCTTTTTAATTCCAGGGGGGGAAAAAGATAGTTTTAGGTGAAGCATTATTATTTTTCCCACTTAAAAAAAAATGTTTCCCACTCACCAAAAAAAATGTCATTTAGCACACATTTCAGAGTGAGTTTTAGATATCATCAAGGGATGACTATTTCAATGGGAAGTTAGCTAGCCAATGGCAATTTCCTGTCCCTGCTTTAAAAAAAAATTTTTTTTCTTGTTTTATATAAGAGTATAGCCAAAACAGTGGAAATAGTGTCAGACTTTATTTTTGGGGGTGCTCCAAAATCACTGCAGATGGTGACTGCAGCCATGAAATTAAAAGACGCTTACTCCTTGGAAGAAAAGTTATGACCAACCTAGCTAGCATATTCAAAAGCAGAGACATTACTTTGCCAACAAAGGTCCATCTAGTCAAGGCTATGGTTTTTCCAGTGGTCATGTATGGATGTGAGAGTTGGACTGTGAAGAAGGCTGAGCGCCGAAGAATTGATGCTTTTGAACTGTGGTGCTGGAGAAGACTCTTGAGAGTCCCTTGGACTGCAAGGAGATCCAACCAGTCCATTCTGAAGGAGATCAGCCCTGGGATTTCTTTGGAAGAAATGATGCTAAAGCTGAAACTCCAGTACTTTGGCCACCTCATTCGAAGAGTTGACTCATTGGAAAAGACTGTGATGCTGGGAGGGATTGGGGGCAGGAGAAGAAGGGGACGACAGAGGATGAGATGGCTGGATGGCATCACTGACTCGATGGACGTGAGTTTGAGTGAACTCCGGGAGTTGGTGATGGACAGGGAAGCCTGGCCTCAACCGTATATATACATGTATCCATTCTCCCCCAAACCCTCCTCCCACCCAGGCTGCCACATAACATTGAGCAGAGTTCCTGAGCTACACAGTAGATCCTTGTTGATTATCCATTTTAAATACAGCAGTGTGTACATGTCCATCCCAAACTCCCTAACTATCCCTTCCCCACAACTTTCCCCATCAGTTCGTTCTCCAAGTTTGTGAGTTTGCTTCTGTTTTGTAAATAAGTTCATTTGTATCATTTCTTTTCAGATTCCCTGTATAAGGGATGTCATGCGATATTTCTTCTGTTCCCATCCCTTCTGCATCTGCTCTGCTCTCCTCTCCCTTTCTGGCCATTGCAGGAGGATAGGCCCCTGTTGTTATCTCTGTAATACCTTGGAACTCTGGGGCTATGTTACTGTCAACCTTGTCTCTAATGACTGACTCCAGCGGCTAATGTTACTTCCAGGGGAGGCATCTGAAGGCCAAGTATGAATAATAATAATGGCGGCCGGCAGACTGCACAGTGAAGAATTGATGCAAAGCAAAGATTGGGTCAGTGCTTGTAGGAAAGGGCAAGACGCCCCTGCACTTGCCCCACCTCTTCTTCCCTCCCTCGCTTCCTCCTCCACCTATCTCACACACACACACACACACACACACACACACATGCACACGTGCCTTTCATGCTACGAACTGCAGCATAAGGAGTTAAATAACATCAAAGAAACCAATCCGTTTCCCCCTCTGCACATCCTCGAGACCTGGCAGCTGGTAAAGATAGCTCTCACAGGCATCATGTGTCAGTGATAACTCAAATGATCTCATTATTTCCTCATCAAAATAGCATTTTCTAACATCACTATTGGCAGAAACAGGCTTTTTTTAAAAAAAAGGGGGGGGATTGCACAAATCCAACAATATCTGATTTATTTCTTTTAATCAAATAGCCTGGCTTAGACCAAAAGTGATAACAGCTTTTTGCATCGCCTTTCTCCTCCACCCCCAAATCCTGCCATCTTCTTTTGATAAATTAGGGAGGTAGTAAACTGCACTTGTTTCTATATAGAATATTTGTAGTTACTTGTTAACCCAGGGATTGGCAAACACAGGCCAAATTCAGTCCACTGACTGATTTTGTACAACCTGTAAGCTAAAAATGGTTTTTCATTTTAAAAATATTTTGGGGGGATTTCCATAGGGGTTAAGACTCCACACAGTCACTGCAGGGGATGAGGGTTCAATCCCTGGTGTGGGAACTAAGATCCTACATGCCTAGTGGCACAGCAAAAAATAAGGAAAAAGAAAGATTTGGGGGGAAAAAAACCTTTTTTTAATGTCTTGTGATGTGCAAATTATGTAAAATTCCAATTATGAAAAAAAATTCAGATTTTGGTGTCTATAAGTAACATTTCATACAAACAGCCATGCTCATGACATATTGTTTACGGCTGTTTCTGCACTACAAGAGCAAAATTGAATAGTTGACTGAAATCGAGCAGCCTGTAAAGTCTAAAATACTTACAGTCTGGTCCTTAGAAAAACTCTTCTATCTCCTATGTTATCCCATTAAAACAAACAAACCAAAAAAAAAAAAAAAGTATTGTTTGCATGTAGGATATATGACATTATTAGTGAGGACAGTAACTGCTTACTGCAGAGCATAAACAATCTTAAATCAAGAATCCAGGGAACTTAGCCATAAAAAGGAATGAAATTGAGTCCATTTCAGTGATGTGGATGAACCCAGAGTCTGCCACACTGAGTGAAGTCCATTAGTATCATATATTAATGCACACATATGGAACCTAGGAAAATGGTACTGATGAACCCATTTGCAGGGCAGGAATGGGATGCAGACGTAGCAAATGGTTGTGTGGACATGGTGGGGGAAGGAAAGAGTAGGGCAAATTAGGAGATTAGCACTGACGTAAGATTCTTTGCGACCCTGCGCACTGTAGTCCACCAGGTTCCTCAGTCCATGGGATTCTCCAGACAAGAATACTGGAGTGAGTGGCCATTTCCTTCTCCAATGTATACACTACCATGTGTAAAATAGGCAGCTAGTGGGAAGCTGCTGGATAACACAGGGAGCTCAGTTTGGTGCTCTGGGATGACCTAGAGGGGTGGGTTGGGGGGTTATTTCTCTTTTGAAATAACCTGAGTTCTCTCTACCTTGGGTTTATGTGTCAAAATGCCAGCCCAACTCCCCAGACACAAAGGGAGCTTTTAAAATTCAGAAAATAAACATTTTCTCTCTCTCCATAAAGCCTGGTTTTGAAAACTGTAATTTCAGTATAGAATCAACAAAGTCAGCTTTTGAAAATCAAAGTCCATCAATGACCCTTTTTATTCCAGACACTTCCTACCCTCACCTGTCCTGGAGTTTACAGCTTAGCATTCACAGTTCAAGACTGGGAGAGGGGACATGATTGACAGGGGTATGAAAACATATCAGCTTGATATTTCAACATAGTATTCCTGTTACCTTTGCTAAGTGAAAATCCTTGGTAAATAGTTTTATTCTTTTAAAAACAATTAAAGGGACTTCCTTGGAGGTCCAAGGGTTAGAAATCCATGCTCCCAATGCAGGAGACATGGGTTTGATTCCAGGTCGGGGAACTAAGAACCCAATGTCACACAGCACAGCCAAAAAAAAATTAAACAAATCATACTACACCTCAGTAAAATGCTTTGAACTCAGCTGTTGCATTAGTTTGGTCAGGATACCATAATAAAATACCCTAGTCTGGGTGGCTTGAAGAACACACATTTATTTCCTAACAACCCTGGAGGTTGGAAGTCAAAGATGTGGGCAGGGTTGGCTTCTCCTGAGGCCTCTCTGACGGAGATACGATTCTGGGTTGTGGCCAACGTCTCGGAGCGGTTCTTGCAGAAGGCCACCCTGTGTCCTCACATGGCCTTCCTTCTGTGTGCGCTTATATCTGTGTCTCAATCTCCTCTTATAAAGTAGCTGGTCACAGTGGATTTAGGGCCCAACCCTAGTGACTTTGTTTTAATTTAATTTTCGTCTTTAAGGGCCTCATCTCTAAACACAGTCACACTGGGGGTCAGGGCTTCAACATATGAACGGAGGCCGGGGTTGGGGTTAGGACCGGGGTGGCGGGGTGCAGGGGCAATTCCATCCATAACAATTGTCAAAGCCAGTATCTCTACTCGCCATAGTCTTCCCAGGCTTTCTTTTCTTTTTTTCTTTTGCTGTGGAGATCTTATACCCCTGACCAGGAATTGAACCTGGGCCCTTAGCTGTGAAAGCACACAGTCCTAACCACTGGACTGGCCAGGAAGTTTCCAGACCTCCTTTTCTGAGTCCCTGTGACCAATCCACAGTCCATAGTTCTTCTGAGAAAACATCCACCAGCCTGCATTGCTATCTTTTGTTTGCTGGTCCATCTTTCATGTGAGACTGCAGACTTCTGGCCAGAGATCTTAGTCATCTTTGTTGGCGTTGGTTCCAGGCACAGAGCTACAAAGCAGCTGAGTGATGGAATACTGGCATGGGGAGAAAATGCAAGGATTGCATTGTCCATGGGTCACGTTATATCCTTCTCATTCAGAGTGCAACAGCAGACATCTCCAAGGCTGCTTCACATCATATATAAATAATGACTCCTTGGGGCTTGGCCAAATCTTCAGATATACAGGCTCCTGATATTGAGCTTTTCACTTTTCTGACATCTTTATTATTTAATAATAAATAAATTTATTATAAAATTATTATAGCTGAGTCAGACCTTAGTTGCAGCACTTGGGATCTTTTCGTTGCAGTGTGTGGACTCTCTAGTTGTGGTGCCTAGTCTCAGTAGTTGCCCTGCAATCATGCTTTAACTTGGGAATAAAAGAAATGTAAAACATAATAAAATAAAATGTATTTCAACATGTGAATGTTTGCACATAATTACATTAGAAAGCATATTAAGGTGTCAAATGCTTGCAACCATGTTCAATGTTACAAATGCAGGCTGATGCATATAAATTTTATTTACAATTCAAGTACCATGCATGGCCTTATCTCAGACGATGGTAATTTTCCCATATGATGAAAAACCCTTGGTAAAGTTTTTGATGAAACAAAGAACAGGTATTGTGTGATTCCGCTTATATGAGGTACCTAGAATAGGTGAATTCACTGAGACAGATAGTAGATTAGAGGTTATTAAGGGCTGGGGCATAGGCTTCCCAGGTGGCTCAGTGGTAAAGAATCCACCTGCAAATGCAGGAGACATGGGTTCAATCCATGGGTCAGGAAGATCCCCTGGAGAAGTAAATGGCAAGTCGCTCCAGCGTCCTTGTCTGGGAAATCCCATGGACAGAGAAGCCTGGTGGGCTATAGTCCATGGGGTCACAAAGCGTTGGACACAATTTAGTGACTAAACAACAACAAAAAAGGCTGGGGGCAGGGAAAAGAGGGAACAGTTGGTAATGGTAAGAGAGCTTCTATTTGGGGTTTTGAAAAAGGTTTGGAATTATACTGCAGTGACCTTGCACGACATTGCAAATGTACTAGAATTGTGTCCCTTAAAAATAGTTAAGACGATAAATTTTATGTTGTGTTTATCTTCAACAATATTTTTTTTTTTCGGTTTTACAAACAAGAGCATTTTGTTTATACACAAACTGGGCTAGATGCTGGTTCAGCTAATTAAGAATGGATGTCCCGTGGGACATCTGAAAGTCATGCCACACAGTTCTTTGTTGTGCAGGACTGTTCCACACTTTGAGGGGCAACTGACATCACTGGCAAACCCACTAAATGCCAGCAGGGCTCCCCTAAATGCCCCCACCACACTGCAATAGCCCCTCATGAGAACCACTGAGATTCGGGCAGTGAAGGTCTGGGTTGGGGCTCAGTTGGCAACTGCAGTCCTCATGGGCACTAGAAGCCAGCAGAAATCCAGTTGTTTGGTGGACCAGCCCGGAGCAACGGGAGCTCAGGGTTCTGCACATGGACTCTCGGTTGCTGCGGCAGCAGAAAGATTGCCGGTCTCTCCCAGACCAGGGAGAGAAAGAACCTGGAGCGTCGAGGTCCAGCGTCAAGGTGGGCGCGGGGTCGCGCGGGGCTGAATCAGCCATCCTCGGATGATGCGCAGAGCTCCTGACTGCGAACGCGGCGGTGACAGCTACTATTTATTGAATAGTTAGCAAGTTCGTGACTATACTTTTCAGGTGACTGTAACAACCTCTTTGTTGAGGCGAGAAAACAAGCTCCCACAGCCGCACAGAGCTCGGGAAGTCGTTGAAACGAGGCAGAGACACTGTCGCGGAGATTACTACCCGGCAGACCCAAACCTGCTTGTTCGAGTCTCCCAGGCAGACCTCCAAGCCGGGCTGCTGCCAAACTCCATCTCCCCTCCCTGCGCCTGGCTGGGACTTGTTCCCAGCGGGCAGAGGACCACAGTGCCCTCTTCTCCCCGATTTCTCTCAGCAGGTGATCTGAGTGACGGAAGGGCGCTTAGCCCATCTGTCGCCACGCGTGATGCCATCTCCAGAGTGTAAAGATCTGGGAAGCAGTGCCTTCTCCCAAGAAGCAAGGAGATCCTAGAGCTGAAAAGATTGTGGTTGATGGACAGCTGCGTATGGAGCCAGCTTCTTTCCCGGAATCGATGCCAGCCTGTTTGCCAGCAAAGGCTCCTCCCCACGGTCCAGTTTGGGATCTAGGACACAGACGAAGGACTGAATGTCTCTATTGTTACCCCTACTGCCACCCCTCTACGGGGAGCCAGAAGAGCCCTCTAACGTCAGTTGCTCATCCACAGAGGATCCTTTGATGTGAACCCTTAACTTCAGCCTTCTCTCTGCCGTCTCCCCCGACCCCAGCGCTTAGCAAATGGGACTGGCCTCTCCAGTAGGGCTAGTCTTCCATGTTTTGTTTTGTTCTTTAAGATAGATTTTTTTAATTTATCTGTTTGTTTATTTATTTTTGGTTGTGCTGGGTCTTTATTCCTGCGAGGGCTTTTCTCTAGTTGCGGTGCACAGGGCTTCTCATTTCAATGGCTTCTCTTGTTGCAGAGCAGGGGGTTCTAGGACATGTGGGCTCAGTGGTTGCAACTCCTGAGCTCTAAAGCACAGGCTCACTAGTGGTGGTGCAGGGGTTTAGTTGCCCCCAGGCATGTGGGATCTTCCCGGGTCAGGGATGGAACCCGTGTCACCTGCATTGGCAGGCAGATTCTTTACCACTGAGCCACCAGGGAAGGCCTTCTGTGTTCTTTTAACCCTAGCCCATGCTCCATTGTAATTCATAAAATCATTAGGTACACAGCACTAATAATTCGGGCAACCATCTCTTTTTTCTTTTAACATTTTCACACACCTGATTTGATCCTCACAACAAACCTTTTTAGGAGGTGTTATTGTTATTCCCATTCTACAGATGAGGAAATGTGAAGCCCAAGTCACCTGCCTGGAATGTGGCAGAACTGGTCTTGAATCAAGTCCTGTCACGGTAAAGCCAGTGCCCTCAACAAGGGTTCATGCACCCGCTGGCAGGTCCTCTCAGTGGGTCTCTGGAGAAGTCATTCTGCTTGAGAGCACAGTGTCCAAAGTTTTTCAGCAGTTCCTTCAGAAAGTAGCAGGACTTGTTCTTTCTTTTAAACTGTTTAACTAACTTCACAGCCATGAACCTGTTGGAGGCTCTGGGAATTTCCCTAAGACTCACAGAGCGGATGTGATGTTCCCTGTTTCCTGAGGCAGCAGCAGAGAGGACCATCATTATCCACACGTCAGTGATATCGTGGTTATAACAAGCAATATATATATTTGACCTTTGACCCATTCCTAGCACCGAGCTCCTAATAATGCAAGCCCTAAATGTTTCTTTCGTTATGTTAATGAGGTGGCTTTTAGAGAGCCTTGGCTTCCTAGAGAAGTGACAGAGCATATATGCATAACCTAACCTAAGGGTAGGGACTGGGCGACAGGGCAGCCAGCTACACAATTAGAGGATTAGAGGTTTGGAAATTTTGGTCCCACCCTCTGATTTCCAAGGAGGAAAGAGGAACTGGAGGTTGAGTCAATTACCAATGGCCACTGATTTAATCAATCATGTCTATATAATGAATCCTCCAAAACAAAAAAACCAAAAGAACAGGGTTCAGACAGCAACCAGGCTGGTGGACATCTGGCAGTGTGGGAAGAATGGCCTCAGAGAGAGCATGGAAGTTCACATCCCTTCCCACATACCTTGCCCTGGGCATCTCTTCAATATGGCTGTTCCTGAGTGATGCTCTTTCATAATAAACCAGTGAGCTCATGAGTCAAAGGGTTTCCCGAGTTCTGTGAGCTGCTGTAGCAAAACTCGGGCTTGTAGTAATCAAGCCCAAGGAGGAGGACAGGTTTCCCAGGTGGCGCTAGTGGTAAAGAATCCACCTGCCAATGCAGAAAGCATAAGAGACTCAGGTTTGATTCCTGGGTTGGGAAGATCCCCTGGAGGAGGGCATAGCAACCCACCCCAGTATTCTTGCCTGGAGAATCCCATGGTGAGAGGAGCCTGGCAGGCTACAGACCAGGGGTTGCAAAGAGTCAGACACTGAGTGAGTAACACTCATATATATTTATATCTATAGGACTTCCTCGAGTCAGGGGCCTCAGTTTGGGAGTTAGGCTCCAGGTGGAAGGAATTCAGTGTTCTCAGGGTCCAAGCCAGCTTGGCTCCCCATCCTGCTACTCATGTCTTGTGTCAAAATAGAGGGACAAGACCACCAGTTTCATCCCTGAGAGCAATGCACCTAGCTGGGAGAAAGGTTACAGTGAATCATGAATCCACAGGGGCAGGTAGGCAGAAAAACCCAGAATGAAGGCCAACCAAAAGGGGAAGTGGATTCACTTCTTCGTGGGGCAAGGCCTTGATAACCAGCCCTGTGCGTCAGTAGTTTTTGTCACTGACAGATTGGAGCACGACACACTACAAATAGCTGTGAGCACCCACAGAAGAGCTCTAATCTCTTGACAAACAGCCAGATTGCTCTTCTCTATTGGACCCCCTCCAGTTGCAGACAGTCAGAGGACCTTTTTTTGATATTTATTTATTTGACTGTGTCTGGTCTTTCTTGCGTCATGTGACATATTTGTTGCTTGTGGGCTTAGTTGCTCCACAGGATGTGGGATCTTAGTTCCCCAACCAGGAATTGAACCAGGGTCCCCCGCATTGGCTATTTCCCTGGTGGCTCAGTTGGTAAAGGGTCTGCCTGCAATGCAGGAAACCTGGGTTCAATCCCTGGGTCTAGAAGGGAGGAGGAATTTCCTCCCTGGAAAAAGCAATGGCAACCCGCTCCAGTATTCTTGCCTGGAGAATTCCATGGACAGAGGAGCCTGGTGGGCTACAGTCCATGGGTCACAAAGAGTCCCCTGCATTGGAAGGTGGATTCTTAACCACTGAACCACCAGGGAAGTCCCAGAAGACCCAGAGGATTGTGAGGGAGGCAACGATCAGAATGTTCATGTTCTGATCTGTCCCCAGTGTTTCCTCTTGAGATGTTATTATTGTTCCTCCTGAAGTCATGGGATTACATGTTGCCAGCATAGATAAGAAAGATTTTCAGACAGCTTCTAGAATTTCAAGCAGGAAATGCCCCCAGGGAGGAGACTGGTAAAGTTGAACTACTCTTCTGAAGCTTATATGAAAATTGAGGTATGTACAAAGGAGATCTCAAAGTGGGATCCAGCATTGTATTCATTTTTTCTAATAACTTATCTTTTTAGGCCGCACCTTGAGGCATATGGGATCTTAGTTCCCCAACCAGGGACTGAACCCATGTCCTCTGAGTTCCGACCACAGAATCTTACCCACTGGACCACCAGGGAAGTCCCCACAACTGTTATTCTTTATCAAATAAATGGCATTAGTGATAAATTAGTAGAACACTGAGTATAGAAAAAAAATGCACCTTCACTATCAACACTGCAAGTTGGATTGGTTCTCATTTGTTCAGGTTTCTTTTCTATTCATTTCATGGGCATGTATCATTTTTATGGAGCTGAAATCATAGTAGTGGGTATTCTTTTTATCACTTAAAATTAAATCATAAGCACTTTTTTTAT
Organism: Ovis aries; assembly: GCF_016772045.2. Classification (NCBI taxonomy): domain Eukaryota; kingdom Metazoa; phylum Chordata; class Mammalia; order Artiodactyla; family Bovidae; genus Ovis; species Ovis aries. The sequence goes on along the minus strand of NC_056055.1, from coordinate 39,503,995 downwards.
GTTGTTACAGAGTCTTCATAATTGTTATTGGCTCTACATAACTCACAAGAGGTTACCCTCTATCAATTATCCAATTATCCCTCTACTACTGTTTTTTCAGATTACTTTCAGCTTTTCACTATTACGCCTAATATTGTGTGTGTGCTCAGTCGTGTCAGACTCTTTGCAACCCCATGGACTGTAACACACCAGGCTCCTCTGTCCATGGGATTTCTTTTTTTTAAGGCAAGAATACTGGAGTGGGTTGCCATTTCTTCCTCCAGGGGATCTTCCCGACCCAGGGATGGAAGCCGTGTTTCCCACGTGTCCTGCACTGACAGCAGAATTCTTTACCACCAGCGCTGCCTGGAAAGCCCAATACCTAATATTACAATGAACATGTAAGTGTGTTACTTAGGGCCTAAGGGAAGATTGTGGGTGAGGTGCAGGGAATTTTTCAGACAACTCTTAGCAAGAGATGACATGCAATGCAGAGCAGGCCTGCGTTGGCCTAGAGAGGAGAGATGGAGAGTCAAGGAAAGGGAAAATGAGTGTTCGTTTTCCTCTTTTGAAAAGAGGAGGTGAAGAGAAAACTGTCTTTTATTTCTTTTTTAATGTTCATTTGTTTAATTGGCTGCACTGGGCCTAAAGCAAAGGGCCACCCTCCCATGGTCTGCAGGCTGAGGACTTCCACAACAGGCACAAGCAGAACAGAAGCACATCTGGTCCTCAGCATGCTCGAGCCCCTTGCAGGGGACTCTGAGACCTGATTCACCGGCTCTAAGCCAAGACTTAAGGTCACCCAGTTCTGCATGTGCGCCAGGATGCCAAGGACCACAGGCATCGCTATGAATGGATCCCTGTCTCTACCCACAGGCCTGAGAGGCTGGGAAAAGTCAAGGGGTTTAGATATTTTTTCTTTTGGATTATTTTCCTAGGAGAGCTTTCTAGAAGTAGGATGACTGGGTCAAAGGGCACCAAAGCTTTTTTCCCTATGGGATTCCTAGAGCCAGTTCCCAGGCCCAGCTGCCATGTTCTTTTCCACCCTGCCTCAGTCCCAGGGACTTCAGTGACCCATTTTCCTTCGTGCCCCCACTCCACTCTACCCCATGGAGCTGCTCCTCATCTAAGACCTCCCCCCACCCCCACACCCCACATACACATCTTCCTCCTTTCTCATTGCCTCTGGAGACAAACTCCTGGGCCATCTCATTTTCATCTAGGGACTTCCCTGGTGGTCCTGTAGTTGAGGCTTTGCCTTCCAACCCAAGGGGTGTGGGTTTGATCCCTGGTCAAGGAGCTAAGATCCCATATGCCTCGTGGCCAAAAATAAAATAAAGCAGAAGCAATATTGTAAAAATTCAATAAAGACTTAAAAAAAAAAATGATCCACATCAAAAAATTTTTTAGGGACTTTCTGTTGGCCCAGTGGCTAAGACTTCACCCTCCCAATGAAGAAGGCCCTGGTTTGATCCCCGGTGGGGGAACGAGATCCCACATGCCACAGATGAGAGCTCTCATAGCACAACTAGGACCCAGCACAGCCAGATAAATAAATAAAAATAATTTTTAAAAAATCTTTAAAACAGAAAAAGTGTCTAATGTAAGAATATGGTAACAGAACAACCAAGATATTCAAACAGGCCAAAGGGTATAAAGACTTGTTTGGATAGTCATAAATTCTCACTGATTCTTTGTTAATTACTAGATACCTATTTAAGACATCAGATCCTCTTTTTTTTTTTTTTTGGTTTATTTTATTGAAGTAGAATTGATTTATGATATTGTGTTAATTTTTGCTATACAAGAGTGATTCAGTTTTATACATATATCCATTCTTTTTCCTATTCTTTTCCATTATGGTTAATCACAGAATATTGAATATAGTTCCCTGTGCTATTGCAGAAGGACCTTGTTTGCTAAACTCAAACTCCCACTCCTGCCCTATCCCACAGCACACCCCCCTTGGCAACCACCAGTCTATTCTGTTTCTGATTTTGTTTGTTTCATGCTGCACTGTGCTTAGCCACTCAGTCATATCCGACTCTCTGCAACACCATGGACGGTAGCCCACCAGGCTCCTCTATCCATGGGGATTCTCCAGGCAAGAATACTGGAGTAGGTTGCCATGCCCTCTTCCAGGGGATCTTTCCAACCCAGGGATTGAACCCAAGTCTCCCGCATTGCAGGAGGATTCTTTACTGTCTGAGCCACCAGGGAAGCCCTTCTATTTCATAGACAGGCTATTTTGTGTCATATTTTAGATTCCACATGTAAGTTTGTTTCTACCTTTCTTTGTCTTGGATGCGATTCTTATTCCAACATAAGCATGAAGGAAGGGTGTGATAGCAGCAGTGCTTGGACCTCAGCCTTCTTGGGTATAAGGAGTTGGAACACACGACTGCTTCTTTCCTGGTCCTCCATTGATAAGAAGGAGGCTTACCTTTCCCATCCTCACAGGACTCAATATGGGTCACTGTGCCTGGGCAGGGCCACCTCCAGGGACATCCACAAAGGGCTTCTCACTCTGTCATGCCCTGTGTTTAGCTTGAAGCTCTGCTGGTGCCGTCTTAAAGTTCTAAACAATTTTGAGCAACGTTCTAAGTCGCTTCAGTCATGTCCAACTCTGCAACTCTATGACTGTAGCCTGCTGGGCTCCTCTGTCTATGAGATTCTCCCGGCAAGAATATTGGAGTGGTTTGCCATGACCTCCTCCAGGAGATCTTCCCAACTCCTGAACTGAACCCATGTCTCTTATGTCTCTTGCACTGGCAGGCACATCCTTTACCACTAGTGCCACCTGGGAAGCCCTTTTGAGCAAGGGCTCTTCCAGATTTACCTGGCACTAAGGCCCAGAAATGGTGTGGGCAGTCCTGTTCCCAAGAAATGTGCAGGCTGGTCTCTAGAGTTTCAAACATTTAGGGAATGACAGACTGTACCTTCATTTCTTACATGAATTGATCATTCACTTCTGCTATTTAATAAAATCCAAGCCTCCTCTATTGGCTTCTCCCAATAGTTCAAATAACAGTTTATTTTTCTATCCAAGGAAAGGAAAAACAGGTGAAGGAATCGCACTTTTATACATATTCAAATATCCCTGGTCTCTTGACATCTTGAAAGTGTTAGTCACAAGCCAGTCAGTCCTAAAGGAAATCAACCATGAATATTCATTAAAGGACTGATGCTGAAGACTAAGCTCCAATACTTTGGCCACCTGATGTGAAGAGCTGACTCAATGGAAAAGACCCTGATGCTGGGAAAGATTGAAGGCAAGAGGAGAAGGGGACAGCAGAGGATGAGATGGTTAGATAGTATCACTGATTCAATGGACATGAATTTGAGCAAACTCCGGAAGATAATGAAGGACAGGGAAGCCTGGAGTGCCACAGTCCATGGGCTTGCAAAGAGTCTGACATGACGTAGTAACTGAATAACAACTTGACATCTTCTAATTGAGAAAATAGATAAAGCATTTTTAAAAAGTGATATTTGATATCAATCCCAAGTGTATGGCAGATCAGAAAATTAAGACTTCTCTACAACCCCTAAGTTGTCTGGGATTTGCTTGGCTTTTTTAAAATTATTATTTATTTATTTATTTGGCTGCTCTGGGCCTTTGTTAGAGCAAGTAGGATCTAGTTCCCTGACCAGGGATGGAACCTGGACCCCCTGAATTGGGAGCGCAGAGTCTTAGCCATTGGATCAACAGGGGAGTTTTTGCTTGGCTTTCATTACCTTGTTTTTTAACATTTCTGATTGGAGGTGCTATCAAAGTCCCAGAAACGTTCTGGGTATTGATGGTTCTGTCCCTGAGTATATGGTTTAAAGATCTCAAATTTGTACTGTCTTTGGAAAGACCAGCCCCTAAGCCTGCAGCAACCTGGGAAGCTGAGTCCTTCTTTCCTGCATCTGAACTTGGGTGAAAGGACAGTGGAGAGATACCCAGAGAGAATTTTTAAAGCTTTAAAAAAACAAACAGACTTTGTATCAGTTCACTGGTTACTTCCACACATAAATGGGTTGCCAGCTAAGGGAACAAGTAGCCAAGCAGCAGTACTTTCCTCCTTGTGAGTTAGAGACTGGTTACCTATAACTCATCGCCAACTCAACGGCCGTGAGTTTGAGCAAACTCTGGGAGACAGTGAAGGATAGGGAAGCCTGGCGGGCTTCAGTCCATGGGGTCTCAAAGAGTCACTGAACGGCTGAACAACAACCTATAACGCAGTTCTCAGTCTTGGAGGTTGGGTAGAGTCATCCAGGAAACTCATGGGGTGCTGAGGATTCCTCGGGCTGGATTCCGATGCTGTGAGGTTTTTTCCTAACTTCCTGGACTTGCAGGCTCCTCATTTAATTACTCAAAATCAGATTGGGGGGAGCATGCTGGTGGCTAGAGGGTAAAGAAGCTGCCTGCAACATAGGAGATCCAGGTTTTCTCTAGTTGCATCTTTAAAAAAGAAAAGCGTCTAATGTAAGAATATGGTAAGGGAACAGCCAAGATATTCAAACAGGCCAAAGGGTATGAAGACTTGTTTGGATAGTCATAAATTCTCACTTATAATCCTTGATTCTTTGTTGATTACTAGATATCTATTTAAGACATCAGAGCCTCTATTTTTTTGGTTTATTTTATTGAAGTAGAGTTGATTTATGATGTTGTGTTAATTTTTGCTATACAAGAGTGATTCAGTTTTATACATATATCCATTCTTTTTCCTATTCTTTTCCATTATGGTTAATCACAGAATATTGAATATAGTTCCCTGTGCTACTACAGAATGACCTTGTTTGCTAAACTCAAACTCCTACTTGGCAACCACCAGTCTATTCTGTTTCTGATTTTCTTTGTTTCATGCTGCGCTGTGCTTCTCACTGTAGGGGTTTCTCATTGTGGTGGCTTCTCTTGTTGTGGAGCATGGGCTATAGGGCGTCCAGGCTTTAGTAGTTGCAGCCAATGGGTCTAGCTGCTCCTTGGCATGTGGGATCTTCTTGGACCAGGGTTTGAACCTGTGTCCCTTGCTTTGGCAGGATGATTTTTATCCACTGTGTCACCAGGGATATCAGTCCTTGTGTTTTGCGGTGTTCTAAATATTTCTCTGCTGGACAATGACCAATAAAGTTAGATAAACCCCATTGACCCTGGTGGATTAATTTCAAATGTGTTTAGTGTTCTTTATGTGAGACAGCCTGGAAGACTAGAAATGACATGGGCTTTGGAGTTGATCAAGCCTGATTTGGAATCTTTTTTTTAAGGGCTTTATTTATTTATTCTAACTTATAGTGAATGAAGATCCAGTGCAACCAAAAATAAATTAATTAATTTAAAATGAAACACACGTACACACAAAAAAAATCCCACAGTACTAAGAGACTGGAAGTCCAAGGTCAAGGTGTCAGCAGGGTTATTTTCTTCTGAGGACCATGAAGGAAGGATCTGCTCCAGACCTCTTTCCCGGGTTGGTACATAGTCATCTTCTTCCTGTGTCTTCTCGTCGCCTTCCCTATATACCATGTCTGTGTCTAAATGTCCTCCTTCTCTAAAGACACCAGTCACACTGGACCTCGTTTTAACCTAATTGCCTCCTTAAAAATCCCATTTCCAAATGCAGTCCCATCATGAATCCCAGGAATTAGGATTTCAACATATGAATTTTGGGAGAACACGATTCGGCCTGGAACAAGTATCAGGGGGAATGATGGGGCATTGTGTGAGCAATGTACTCTCAGATGGTTCAAGGAAAACAAGTTCTCTGTATTTCCAACTCTTCTGTAAACTTGTTTTTGTTTAAAATAAAGGGGAAAGAAAGGTACCTAAAGGCTGTTTTTATATTCTTTCTATAATATTTTATATGACAACACATTTTTAGCAGAACCCTCAGTCATGTCTGACTCTTTACAACCCTATGGACTGTAGCCCACCAGTTTTATCTGCCCAAGGAATTTTCCAGTCAAGAAGACTGGAGTGGGTTGCCATTTCCTCCTCCAAGAGATCTTCCCGATCCAGGGATTGAACCCATGCCTTTTGCACTGGCAGGTGGATTCTTTACCACCGCACCAATAGTCTAACACAAAATGAAGACAAGCGAGTGATCGTGTTTTATAAAGATTCTAATAAATGAAAAATGTTAATTTTATCCCTGACACGATAACCTTCAGTTATTTTGAAAATGCGCCTCACTGGAAAACTTCATGCCTTGGAGACACCGGATATATGACATATGGTAAAACAGATCTACATTAATGCCAAACAACACAGTCACAATGGACATGTCTGTTTCGGGTCTCTGCTGGATCTCTTTTACAGAGTTAAGCTCAGGCATTTTGCAGGATCAATATGTTTATTTCTGGAGTGGCTTCTTACATCATTTTATGGCTCTTTCCACAGGCTACCAGCTGTGTGAGCCTCCCACAGAACTGCAAAGACTATTAACTAGAAACAGAAGGAAAGGGAAGAGATAGGGCAGGGTAAAGGAGAGTTTAATTTCATTTTAACTGGCTTTTGCCAAATTATAACATCATGCCATATGGTGCATGTGTGATGGTACTGGATCTGGAAAAAGCAGGTGGACTTAAAGGAAGAAGATGGGAGAGGACACAAATGGAAGACTGGCACAAAAAGCAATCAGGGAGAAATGCAGCCCACTGGGGGAAACCAGGATAAGATGTAGAGTTGGGATTTCTCTGATGGTACAGTGGTTAAGACTTCACATTCCAATGCAGGGGGTGTGGGTTCAATTCCCTAGTCGGGGAGTTAATATTCCACAAGACCCCAAAACAGAAAAAAACAGAAACAGTAATATAACAAATTCAATAAAGACAAAAAAAGAAAGATGTAGAGCCATCAATCCCTCCACAGGCCTTGGTCTGCAGCCTCTCATCCCTGCTCCCCAAACACACGTCCCTAGACAGTGCTCCCTTCAGTGCTCACTTATCCGCTGTGATTCTGTGCTCCAACAAGGTTCCTTGGTCAAAAGCATGTTCCTTATAAGCACCTTGCTCAGATAAAAATTTCCACTGTAAAAAAGCAATCCCAGTAAGTAAATCATTGTGTTTTTAAAGTTTTTCCTTTCAAGATGTAGCTACACATTCGGCCCTCTAGGTCTGTGGGCTCCACAACGCAGGTTCAAACAAACTCATTTTTTTGTAAAGTTGTGTATTTATTTTTGGCCATGCTGGGTCCTCGTTACTGCCAGCAGGATTTCTCTAGTCGCGGGGAGGGGTGGGAGAGGGGGAGGGCGTGGCGGCTACTCTTTGCTATGGTGAAAGGGATTCTCAGTGCCTTCTCTATCACAGCGCACAAGCGCTTCAGAAGTTGTAGTGCGTGGGCTCAGTAATTGCAGCGCGCAGGCACGGGCTTAGCTGCTCCAGGCATGTGGAATCCTCCTGGCCCAGGGATCTAACCCGGGTCCCCTGTATTGGCAGGCAGATTCCTATCCACTGGGAGAAGTCTCAGCCAAACTTGCTTTGATCTGTGGTTGGTTGAATCCGAGGATGCAGAACCCGAGGATAGGAGAGCTGGCTGTACCACACCCTTTACTACAAGAGATTGGAGCATTCTCTGATTTTGGTATCCGAGGGAGGTCCTGGAACAACCTCTCATGAACCGAGGGACCAGTGTATACAGGAAGAGCAGTGAATTAAGACTTTCACTTCCTGAAATCAATCAAGTTTGAGAGAAAATCGAAGGGAAGAGGAATCCCATTTAATAAGAGCAGAGACTGGTTCAGGTATCCATTCTTTCCCGTTCTCTCAGTGGCTATGGTCTGCCTCATACCAATGGTCAGGGAGATGGGATTAGGCACCATTTCACCAGGATCCTCTGTGTTTTCCAGGTCTGAATTTATTATCTTTCTTCCATCTGGATTTCCATCCTGTTCACAATCCCCAATTCAACTAAGATTTTCATCTGCCCTTTAAAATCACTGAAATGTCATTTGCTCTATGGAGTCCTCTGCCATCCTCCCGGGATAACCTCCTTTCTCCTCTCCTCTGTCAGCACCTGATTCTGGCGTCCATCTGTGTGTTTGTCGAATCATGTAAGCAGATTGCAGACTCCTTTAGGGCAGACACCTCTTTCTCCTCTTCCGTGTCTGACTCCTACTACACTGCCTGGATCACACCCTTTTAACAAACATTTGCTGGATTAAATAGACACAGAGTTAATGAGACTTTTGATTTTCCAGGGGCCTATTTACACATTCTCTTCATACTTCCATGTAGGAAGGCATCAAACCAAAAATGCATGGGAACAAACCTCTTTGTGCAGTAAAATAAGTCCCCAAAGTGTGAATTAAAAAGCATTTCCCATTAAAAGGAAAGCACAGATTTAAGAGTAGTAGCTCCCGCCTCACATACCTATTTAGTTAAAACGTCTCCGCCTTTGTGCCCTGGATTTGAAAGTCATGAACTTGAAAATCAGTTCCCCTTTGCTTTGTGAGCTCTGAATTGTGTTTCCTTCCCATTTGATTAACATCAGTGACACCCAGAACAAAGGCAGGAAGGCTCTGGAGGTGCCCGTGATGTTATCAGTGGCTGCAGGGGGACCAACTTGGGAGCCTGAGCTGGGGCCTGACCAGAAAAGAGAGTACAGTTCAGAGGACTGACTGTATCACTCTTATTTGTCATTTGAATCCAGCTCTGAAAGGTCTGTTTCTGTACTGAAGAGATTTTCAAATCCATACAGTAGAATTTACAAACCTAAATGAGCCCTCTCCCCGGCTATGGCACAGATGGTAAGCAATCTGCCCACAATGCAGAAGACCTGGGTTCGATCCCTGGGTTTGGAAGATTTCCTGGAAAAGCGAATGGCTACCCACTCCAGTGTTCTTGCCTGGAGAATTCCATGGACAGAGGAGACTGGTGGGCTACAGTCCATGGGGTCACAAAGAGTCAGACACAACTGAGTGACTAACACTCTGCTCCCTGAGATCCATAGGCTTATTTCCCTGACGTTGCCTTTGTTGACAATGTATTTGGAATTTCTCCCTGGGAATTGCCTCTGATTTGAGTCATTCAAGACTTTCTTTTGAATCTAAAATGCCACTCTCAAGTTGGGTCACTTACTTCCTTTTATCAGACTTCACTCCAAATGATTTGGAGCTGGTTTCAAAAATGAGATCTGGGGATTCCTCTGGTGGTCCAGTGAAGAATCCACCCTACAATGCAGGGGACTCGGGCTCAAGTCCTGTTCAGGGAACTGAGATCCCACAGGCCTCAAGGCCAATAAGGCGGTGCACCAGAACTACTGAGCTTCCGCGCCACAGCTAGAATGTCCATGAGCCACAGCAACACAAGGAGATCCTGCGAGCCGCAACTAAGACCCGACACAGCCAAATAAATAATTAAAAAAAAAAAAACAAAACTGAAATCTGCTCGAAAATGGCAGTGTTATGACCAGTGAGGATGTATCAGGAACACGCCTCTGACACTGACGCCCGCAATCAGTCGCCTTTGGAGCGAGCCTGGAGAGTGCCACGCTGATGCCACGAGAGGATGCTCATTCAGACACATCACATCTGGCAGGTTTATTTAGAGGGCAGTTTCCTCGCCTTTATCCGTGACGAGGAGCCTATCTGTAGAAAAAGAACAATGATTTGCAGGGGGGGAAACAGTAATTATGTGAGACGATGGAGGTGATAACTAATCTTATTGCAGTCATCATTTCACAATATATAGGCGTATCATATCATCAGGTGTACACCTTACGTTTATACACTGCTATGTACCAATTATATCTCAGTAAAGCTGGAAAAAAAAGGATGTAGGCTATTTTAAAAAACAAAAGGAAGAAAGGAAGAGAGAGGGGGAAATTCGGGTTCAATTCACAAGAAAAAATTTTAGCTATGCACGTATGACCAAAGAAAAAGAAAGATCTTTTTTTTAAAATAATATATGAATGGACACAAGAGCAGGCAACTGAGCCACTCTTGCAACATTAGAAAAATATATTGGTTATCAATGTTTCCTGTGGAAAGATTTTCACTTAAGAGGGGAAAATGATGGAAGAAAATTTCGCATACTGAGGTATGGGAAAGTCATTCTGGGTTATACAGGATTTAATTTGAAGTTTAGGGTAACCAAAACAATTTACAATTGCCAAGATGTAAGAAACCTAAATGTTCATCAACAGGTGACTGGAATAAGAAGATGAGGTATTCATATACAATGGCATATTACTCAGCCATAAAAAGGAATGAAATTTGGCCATTTGCAGCAACATAGACGGACTGGTAGAGTATTATGCTAACTGAAATAAGTCACACAGAGAAAGGCAAATGTTGTATGATATCACTTATACATGGAATCTAAAAACTACAACAAACTAGTGAATATAACAAAAAGAAGACTCACAGACATAGAGAACAAACCAGTGGCTGCCAGTGGGGAGGGGGACACAGAGGTAGGGGATTAGGAATTACAAGCTATTGTATATAAAATAAACTACAAGTCTTTGTCATACAAAGCAGGGAATATAGCCAATATTATATGATAACTATAAACAGAATATAACCTTTAACATTGTAAGCCACTATGTTCTATGCCTCTAACTTATATAATATTGTACAACAACTTTACTTCAATAAATAGAGTAAAAAAAAAAAAAAAAACCCAGACGCTAAAAGATTATGACCAAGCATAGGTATAGGAAAGTTTATTGAAAGATTAAAAGTAAAATAAGATATTTTGGCACAAATATTTACTATTGAAATTCTGTTTACAGTCATCACTAAGAATTGTAATCACTTGTCCAATTGATATTTTTAAGTTTATAAGAAGGAAGTTGCATCATCGTTATACTTTAATTTCACAGCATTGTAAGAAAAGTTCACAAAATACAATTCTGAAAATCGGATATATAAGTAATCGTTGCCTATTTTTAAAAAGCGGGGAAGCATGCACAGCCATGGGAGTTCATAGGAAGGACTCTGACCCTGGAAGCGTCCTGTTATGTGTGGGGGATGGGCCAAGAGAAGCAGAATGAAGCACGTGGAGAAAGGAAAACTCGTTTTGTAAATATAGCAGGTAGCTTGCTTTAAGGCAGATCACATTGCAACATCCTCATCCAAGTTAAAATACATTCGAACACTCCAGAAAGGCCATATAGCTTCCCAGGTGGCGCAGGTGGTAAAGAACCTGCCTGCCAATGCAGGAGACGTAAGAGATATGGGTTTGATCCTTGGGTCTGGAAGACCCCCTGGAAGAGGAAATGGCAACCCACTCCAGTATTCTTGCCTGGGAAATCCCATGGACAGAGGAGCCTCGAGGGCTATCGTCTGTGGGGCTACAAAGAGCCAGACACGATTGCATGCACACGTGCACATTAGTACCATACATGTTTAAAGACCTTTACAGAAAATGAATCCACGATGTTTCTTCGTGGCCTACACTGACACAGCAGAGAGGACCTGTAAAGCTAGTTAACTGAATCACTTTAGTTAGTACAAACCTAACTAACTGCATTTCTTCAGTGAGGACCAAGCAAAATCAAAGCCGGAGCCGAAAAGCGCTATTTGCACAGACCCTTCTTTTTCCCACATGGCTGTCATTGAGTTCACATCGTTGTCTATTCCTGGTCATTTATTTCTCCCTGAGCACTTCGACTTAGATTCATTTTCATAAACTTAAAGCTGCCATTTGGGGACTTGCTTTTGTTAGTCCAAATGGATGCCGTCTGCAGTGGACTACACTTGGCTGCACCTTTCTAAAAGGAGAGTGCCCATTTATCTTGATTGAGCCTAAGTGCAGTACTCTCTGAGTGGAGGGGGTTGGGCTGCGGGGTTTAGGGAGGCTCTTCAAAGCCCAGAATTCTGTGATTCCTTTCTCTAATTTTCCATCCCATTCCTCATGTATTACCAACTCTTTCAGAGACCTATGTGTTCAGTTGCTCAATTATGTCCGACTCTTTATGACCCCACGGACCACAGTCCACCAGGCTCCTCTGTCCATTGGATTTCCCAGGCAAGAATACTGGAGTGGCTTGCCATTTCCTCCTCCAGGGGATCTCCTCCACCCAAGAATTGAACCTGAGTGTCCTGAGTGTGCCACCTGGAAAGCCCTCAAAGGCACAAAGAGTAGAATGCCTGTGTGCTTAGTCGCTCAGTTGTGTCTGGCTCTTTGCGACCCTATGGACTATAGACTGTCCATGGAATTCTCCAGGCAAGAATACTAAGAAAGAAAGAAAGAGAGGGAGGGAGGGAGAGAGGAAAAGAGAGGGAGGGAAGGAAAGGAAGAAAAAGGAAAAGAAAGTTAAAAAAAAAAAAAGAAACCTCTGATTTTTCTTCTTTCTCATTCCTTACTACTTCCTATCTTTTATTCATTAAAAAAAAAAAAAAAAAAGATGAGGGGGATGGTTGAAGTTGTGCAGCCAGGAGGTCCTGGCAGCAAAATGGGAATCTTGTTTTCAGGGTTAGGAGGCTAGATTCTATTCAAATTTGCCCCTAATGGGCAAGTCACAACAATTTGGTCTGTTCTCCCAGCTATAAAATGGGATAATAATCTCTGTAAACACTTTCTTCCATTCTTAGATTGCCCCAAAGATGAATTTTAATCCTATAAAAATCTACTTTGAACACCAAAGTGAAAAGAGCTGCGCAGACAAAAAGACATAATTACAGAGCAGTTTGGTGAAACAGCTCTTGCCTTCTGACTACCGTGGACCCAGACGACAAATTTTATTGGATTTTCCCGCTTTGTTTCACCACCACTTAATATACGATGCATCCGGTTTCCCACTGAAAGGGCCTGGAACTCGTTGGAGAAGTCTGATGTCCTATCTGGGGCTTCCCTGGTGGTCCAGCGGCTGAGACTCTGTGTTCCCAATGCAGGAGCCCCGGGTTCCATCCCTGGTTGGGGAACTAGATCCCACAGGCCACAAATAAGACCTGGTAAAGCCAAATAAGTGAATAAATAAAAATATAAATATGTTTTTAATAGACAGCAAGGAAATTAACAAAGACAATGAAAGACATTTCAAAAGAACCACGGGAGCTTCAAATAAGCTCCCATTGTTAAAAAATGGAACCGTCTTAGCTTCAAAAAGAATATTAATGAAAACAGTCAAAAATATCAACATTTAAATTTATCAGCTTATAAAATACTTTAAAAGCCTGATTCATGAGTAATATGTTCATTTTCATAATTCTGACAGTTTCACAGGTATATACATTTGTGAAAACCCATCAAGGTAAACACTTTAATACACGCAGTTTATGTCAATTATTTTGTTTGTTGCTGTTGTTTAGTCACCAAGTTGTATCTGCTCTTTGGTGACCCCATGGACTGTAGCCTACCAGGCTCCTCTGTCCATGGGACTTCCCAGACAAGAATACTAGAGTGAGTTGCCATTTCCTTCTCCAGGGGATCTTCCTGATCCAGGTAGCAAACCCACATCTCCTGTATTGCATGTGGGCTCCTTACACCTCAATATTAATATATTAAATAATCAAATTGTGTACTGTTGGATGATGCTAAAAACCAACTCATTATTTTGAAAATTAGTAAACAAAGGGAGAAAATCAGCATTTTTATTTCCAATGCAAACTGTACTGAGAATAACCAAATAGTGGCTGAAGTTCCTCCTTATACAATTCCATTAATAAATAATGAAGGGATCCCTAACAAATTAATGACTGCAGACATAAATCATCAACAACTGCTAACATTATAAAAAACAACCAGACATTATCTGTCTTTTGAAGGATGAAAACATCATCACCTTTAAACTTGTCAAATCAAATCCAATTCTGATGTAGGCCTCTAGGTCCAACTATCAATTTATAGGAAGAACAGAAGAAAAGAGAAGAGACAGTGGGAATTCCACAGGACAAAGCCTGATTTCTTTATACATATTTATAATCTTGTCTATTTATCTTTTATATTTATTTTCGCTGTGCTGGGTCTTCTTTGATGTGCAGGCTTTTCTCTAGTTGTGGCAAGCGGGGGCTACTCTGTAGCTACAGTGCACACTTTTCACTGCAGTGACCACTCTTGCTTTGGAGCACAGGCTCTAGAGGTTGGGGGCTTCAGCAGTTGGGCTCCCGGGCTCTAGAGCACAGGCTCAATAGTTGTGGCTTATGGGCTCAGTTGCTTCAAGGCATATGGGGTTTTCCCAGATCAGTGATCAAGCCCATATCTCCTGCATCGGCAGGTGGATTCTATACCATTGAGCCACCAGGGAAGCTCCAAAGTCTGATTTCTTTACCAAATAAATTACAAGACAGAATAATCTGTACATTTAAAAGAAATGTAAAAGACATCCCAGGGACTTCTCTGGTCTTCCAGTGGTTAAGTCTCTGTGCTGCCAGTGCAGTGGGTATGGGTTCAATCCCTGGTGGGAGAACTAAGGGCCCACGTGCCACATGTCAAGTGGTACGGCAGAAAGCAAATAAATTATTAACAACAAAATAGAGGCATATCACCCAACATAGTATGTGAGCCATTTTTAGATCTTAATTCAAAGTCACAAAATTTATGAAATTTATTGAACAATTGAAAATTAAAAATGGGTTAGGAATTCCCTGGTGGTCCAGAGGTTAGGAGTCTGTACTTCCACTGCAGGGGGCATGAGTTCAATCCCTGGTCAGGGAACTAAGATCCTACATGCCATGTGGAAAGGCCAAAAATATAATAAAAAAATAAAAATTTTAAAAATGGATTAAATACTTGGTAGTAGGAAATTATTGTTTACTGTCTACGATGTAATACTGTTATCATGGTTATGGGTTTGTTTTTTTGCACAATCCTTATCTTTTAGAGAGGAAATATTTATGATGAAAATGTATGATATCTGAGGTTTGCATCAATAAAACATGGGAAAATAGAAATGGGTAAGATTGGCCATCAATTCATGGTTAAATAGTAAGTACATTGACATTCACTGTAGTATTCTCCCTATTTCTCTGTTCAAAATATTCTATAATAAAAATTTTTTTTGAAAAAAAAAGTGATTATCTCTACATCCCCTTGCCATGTTAGCTAACTCTCCATCATACCATCATCCAGCAGAGAAATAGACCCAGTAGCGTTAACCCCCTGGGGCAATTCATGTCTGTTAATATTTAGAAAATACTTTGAAGCTTAAAGATGAAAGATACCAGATAATTGTAAGGTATTATTACTGTATTAAAATTAAATAAAAGACTCTGTAAATTTGAAAATCCAAACATGATCACTACCTAACTTAAGGTTTGGGTCTCATGGAGAATGAGCTTCCTGAGAAATGCCCATAAAGAGCCAAAGGTTGGTTCTAACAGCATTCTTTCCCACAGGCAACACTCCCCCTAGGCAGAGCAAATCTGAAGCAAAATTACTAAGGAAATCGAATTCCCCTCAGTGTTCCCCCATCTTCCTGTTCAACATACATCTTCTGCGACTCCTGTTCCCTCCTCTCTGCCACTAATGAACCCATGCTACACCTGAGCCCTCAAAAGTACCCTGCCAATCAAGACTTCATCCATGTTATTCAACAAACATTGACTGTCTATTCTGTGCTGACAACACAGATATGAATTAAGTTCATATGGTGTAGACAAAGTGCCAGCAGAAGAGAGGGGATAACTAACTCTCTATGGGAAGATCTGGAAGAGTGTCACCAGGCCAGTGATATTTATCCTGCCTTGTGAAGGATACAGAGCCTTCAGGTGGAGTCAAAGGAGAAAGGTACTCATGGTGTATGAGCTAGGTTCTCCAGAATCTGAACCAGTAGAATGTAGAGAGATAGGTATGTGCATGCTCAGTCATGTCTGACTCTTTATGACCCCATGGATTGTAGCCCACCAGGCTCCTCTGTCCTTGGGATTTCCCAAGCAAGAATACTGGAGTGGGTTGCCATTTCCTCCTCCAGGGGATCTTCCCAATCTGGGGACTGAACCCACATCTCCTGCATCGACAGAAGGATTCTTTACCAGTGAGCCACCTGGAAAGTCCATAGAGATACACGGACAAGGAAACTGATTCTAGGAATTGGCTCATGTGGTTATGGAAGCCCAGAAGTCCCACCATCTGCCCTCTGCAAGTTGGAGGCCCAGGAGAGCCAGGGGGGTAATTCAGGCCAAGTCCTGAAGTTCCAGAACAGGTACAGGAGGACATGGAGGTCCCAGCTCATCAGGGAGAGTGAATTCGCCTCATTTTGCTCTATTCGAGCTCTCAGCAGATTGGAGGCTGCCACCCACCTTGGGGAGGGCACCTGCTTCATTTAGTCTTCTAATTCAGATGCTAGTCTCTTTCAGAAACATCCTCACAGACATGCCCAGAAATAACATTTTACCACCTTTCGAGGCATCCCTTAGCCTGACCAAATTGGTACCTAAAATAAACCATCGCACAAAGCAAAGACAGTGACACAAAAACATCATAAGGTGTGGAGACAGCTTACTTGCAGATGGAGGAGACGCTTTTGGAAAGCTGGGTGGATCAGGTCTTGGAAAGCCATAGAGGGGCTTCCCCAGCGGTCCATTGGTTAGGACTCCAAGCTTCCACTGCAGGGTTTGATCCCTGGTCAGAGAACTAATATCCAACAAGCCATGTAGTATAGCCAAAACAAAGCAAAAGACAAGAATGAAAGAAAAAGAAAAGTTCTGTACACTGTGCTGGAAACTTTATCCTGAGGGCCCCTGGAGGCTTTTTAAGGAAAAAAAAAATTGCTTTGTTGGAATCTGTTAGGCTGAACATTTACTTGTCTTTGGAACCTGTGAGATTATAAATTTCTTGCCTGGGCTTGTTCTCTCTTGTAACCCCAGTTCCCAGGACAAATTTAGACCTCTTACAAGGGTCAGACTTAAAGTCAGTCATTTCCCTTTTTTTTTTTTTTTTAAAGACACAATAGCTACAAACAATGCTTTGGAAAGGAGCCTGAGGGAGAAAACAATAAAAGAGGCCTCTTTCTCTTAAAATAATTCTAACCTAGCAACAGGAGTTAGTGTGACATTCATTCCCACTTCAGGATGCTGGGATGTCTCTTCTCTAAAGTGTCCCTTAGAAGAAACTGAAAAGGGACTTGGAGGTCAGAGGTCACATCACCACACATAAGTATTAAGGTTCTTGTACAAAGGGGAAGAGAAAAATGTAGACACTTTCCCAGTGATTCAGTGGTTAAGACCCTCCCAATCCAGGGGGCCCAGGTTCCATTCCTGGTCAGTGTACTAGGCCCTGCACGCCACGACTAAGATCCAGCATGGCCAAGTAAATAAAAACTTTAAAAAAGAAGATCCTGTGTCCTCCCTGGGAAATTAGGTCGGAGGAGGTGCATCATTGGTGCAGCTCAGAGCAGTATTTTCCAAGGAAGTTAGTTTCAGTCTATGACAAACTGGGGTGGTTAGACATCTGAAAGGGCTTTCCTGGTGGCTCAGTGGTAAAGAATCTGCCTGCAGTGCAGGAGACACAGGAGACGAAGGTTCAGTCCCTCGGTTGGAAAGATCCCCTGGAGGAGGGCATGGCAAGCCACTCCAGTATTCTTGTCTAGAAAATCCCATGCATAGAGGAGCCTGGTGGGCTACCATCCATGAGGTCACAGAGTTGGACACGACTGAAGTGACACAGTGCGCAAACATCTGAAACATCAAGAGTACCACTGGGAATTTGGAAAGAGTTGCTAACTCTCAGAGAGCTCAGGGGTTCGACTGTGCGTAGACCACCGGCAGGAAGTCTCAGTTGGAGGTCCCAAGTTTTGTTTCTCCAAGATAATCTACTTAGATCCCTTGACGTAACTTGATTCCTATTTTCTGCATTTTTATCCTCCTTCTTATTCACAGACATTTTGAGACTTTTGTGATATTATTAATTTATTAGCAATTATTAGCCATGGATAATTCTTGTTTTTCCCTATTGTTCCACCGTTGACAGCCTGTCATCTGCAGCAGCTATAGTTTAGTGACTATGGTGTGTTTGACCAACTTGAACTTTTTCATTGGTTGAATCTGTTTGTGGTTCAATTGATCTAAACATCGATCACGGTGCACAATTGACATGGTAGTGTCTCATAAGTTACAGTCACGCTGCACACAGTTTATCGCACCTTTACTAATTCTGTTGCAAATATACTGGGGTATCTGTTGTATTTGTCTGTGCTTGTTTTTAAAATTTTTAATTTAAAAGTCCAGGCCTTCCATGGTGGTCCAATGGTTAAGAGACTGCCTGCCAAGGCAGGGGACATGGATTTGATCCCTGGTCCAGGAGGATCCCAGTTGTCACAGGGCAACTAGGCCCATGGGCCACAACTACTGAGCCCACGCACCCTAGAGAGCATGTGCTCTGCAATCAGAGAAGCCACCACAATGAGAAGCCCACGCAGCACAAGAAAGAGTTGCCCCTGCTCTCTGCAACTAGAGAAAGCCTGCATCCAGCAACAAAGACTCAGTGCAGCCAAAAATAAAATAAAGTTTTTTTAAAAAATAAAAATAAAAGTCAAAAGTATTGCTCAAATAGTAAAGCAATGTTTTTTTTTTTTTCCTCCTCGTTTGAGGAGGAGGAAAGTGAAATAGGAGAAGCCTCCACTTGCCTGCCAGGATCCCCCCCAGACTTGCCCAGATACCAGCCTATATCAAGCTTTGGCCCCATGACACCTGATCCCTGCCTCTCAGCCAGTCAGGTTACTCTCCTGCCTTCCCTCCCCACACACCTCGTTTATCTCTGTTTCCATGCCGCTCCAGTCCCCTCCTCCAGTGCCACTGCAGCTCCAGAGCCCATCCTGACAGAGCGTACAGGGGCAAAGAAGACTTCTGTGGCTGCAGCCCCCTAGCACGAAGAATACCTCCTATTGTGCGGGTTGGTAGTGTTTCAGGGCTAAGGAAAAGTGAAAGTGAAAGTCAATCAGTCTTGTCTGACTCTTTGCAACCCCATGGACTATACAGTAGTGCATGGAATTCTCCAGGCCAGAATATAAAGCCCCGGCTAAGGAAGGTCCAAATCATACCTTCTGGTGATGGTTTTCATCCTGCATCAGAATTTTCATGATGCTGTACTCCCCACTTCTACCCCTGGTTCCTACCTAAGCACCCAGACCTATTAGACCAAGCAAAGCTCTGCTGCTCCAGGTCTCCAGCCAGGGCGCGGACTCTTGCTGAGCATCCTGGAGGGAGACGTGCTAGATCCCCCTGTACTGCCCACCTGCTTAATTTTCAGGTGGAGTCTGCTTCCTGAATCCCCCAGGGCAGCTTGGAACAGCTTGCTTGGGACTTCCTGTGTCCACTGCTGGGCCACACTGCCTACTGCTGTCCCTGGACAGACGACCTCAGGTTTCTTATCTAACACTGTGCCAAGCCCTCCAACATGGGCCCCCAAAGAATCACAAATGAAGACTGTTCCTTCCCCGGGAGTTCCTTCGTGGTCCAGTGGTTAAGAATCTGCCTTGCAATGCAGAGGATGTGGATTTAATCCTAGGTTGGGGAACTAGATTGCATGCTGTAGGGCAAACCACAGAGTCCGGGCAGTTCACAACAGAAGATGCCAGGTGCCACAACCAAGACCCAAAGCAGTCAAGTAAATAAACATTAAAAAAATAAAATAAAAAGACTGTGTCCTTCCCTTGGTGGAAATATAAAATAGTGCAGCCATACAGAAAACAGTATGGAGGTTCCTCCCGAAATTAAAAATAGAACTACTTTCTGATTCAACAATCTCACTTCTGGGGATATATTCAAAAGAAACTATGCCAGTATCGCAGAGAGATATCTGAACTCTCATGTTCGTGGCGATATTGTTTACGATAACCAAGACACAGAAGCAACCTAAGTATTCATCACGGGACGAACTGGCAAAGAAAATGCGGTCTATACACGAGAAGCTTCCTTAATGGCTCAGTGGTAAAGGATCAGCCTGCCAATGCAGGAGATGCAAGTTCAATCCTGGGTCAGGAAGATCCCCTGGAGAAGGAAAGGGCAACCCACTCCAGTATTCTTGCCTGGGAAATCCCATGGGCAGAGAAGCCTGGTTGGCGACAGTCCACAGCGTTGCAAAGAGTCGGACACGACTGAGCATGCAGCACGTATACACATTAGAATATCGTTCTGCCTTAAAAAGATGGAAATCCTACCATTTGCGACAACATGGATCCTGGGGGACATACGTTAATTAAACAAAATTAAGAAAAATACTGTATGAACTAGAGGGTAGACATGAAGTTTTCTCATCACTCACACGTAAATAACTATGAGAAGTGATGAATATGTTAATTAAGACTGGCAATTATTTTACAACGTATAGGTATTTCAAAACATCCAGGGAATTACCCAGCAACCCAGTGGTTAGGACTCCATGCCCTCACTGCCAAGAGCCTGGGTTTGATCCCTGGTTGGGAAACTAAAGTCCCACAAGCTACACAATGCAGAAAAAAAAAAAATCCAATTATATGCCTGAAATATATACAATTTTTATCAATCGTACCTCAATAAAGCCAGGGGGAAAATACGATTTCCTTGTTCTAATTGCTTTCCTCCCTTCTAGTCCAAACCTACCCATCTTCCCTTGACTGTCCCCTCCCATGAAAATCTCTCCTTCCCTCAAGTCCTCCTATGCTGAAAAGCAGAACTACAGTTTAGTACATAATTATGCCCTTCCTTTATTTGCTCCCTGCCTTGTGTGTGTCACCTCTCAGCAACTAATTTGTAAACTCATTAAGTGCAGAGACCAAGCCTCTCCATGCTGTCTCGTTCCTATTAGGCTGACCTATTCATGAATTCATCAGCTATCTTAGAGGTTACTCAGTCCCAGGCACTGTTGTTCTAGATACTGAGATGCAGGAGGTAAGGTGGCAAAATACACAGGATTCCTGCTCACATGATGAGAAGACAGGCAACCAAATAATTACACCAATCAATGTAAAATTATGCCAGAGAGCCACTGTGAAAAACAGCATGGCAGTTCCTCAAAATATTAATAAGCGAATTATCAGACGACCCAGCAATTGCACTCCTGGGTGTTTTGTCAGAAGAACTGAAAGCGGGGCTCAAAAACATATTTGTACACCCATGTTCACAGCAGCATTATTCACAGTGACCTAAAGGTGGAAGCAATCCAGGTGTCCGTCAACAGACGAATGCATAAACAAAACGTGGTCTGTTGATACAATGCAAGATCATTATTCAGCCTCAAAAGGAAGGAAATTCTGACGTGCAACAACATGGATGAATCCTGAGGACATTCTACTAAGTGAAATAAGTTGGACCATAAAGAAAGCCGAGTGTCGAAGAATTGGTGCTTTTGAACTGAGGTGTTGGAAAAGACTCTTGAGAGTCCCTTAGACTGCAAGGAGATCCAACCAATCCATCATAAAGGAAATCAGTCCTGAATATTCATTGGAAGGACTGATAGTGAAGCTGAAACTCCAATACTTTGTCTACCTGATGCAAAGACCTGACTCATTGGAAAAGATCCTGATGATGGGAAAGATTGAAGGCAGGAGGAGAAGGGGACGACAGAGGATGAGATGGTTGGATGGCATCACCGACTCAATGGACATGAGTTTGAGCAAGCTCTGGGAGTTGGTGATGGACAGGGAACCCTGGTGTGCAGCAGTACATGGGGTTGCAAAGAGTCAGACACGACTGAGCGACTGAACAGTTGTCAAACTCACAAAGACAATGTAGAATGGTGGTTGCCAAGGGGCTGAGGGGAGAGGAAGTGGAGATCTGCTCTGTGAACGAAAGATTTGAGATGAAAAGAATTCTGGAGCTGGATGGAGGTGACGGTTGCACAAACGTGAATGTACTAACACTACTGAATCCTGCACTTGAAACTAGTTCAGTCGATTGCATGTTATATATATTTTGGCACAATCAAAAATAATTTTTTAAATGACCAAACCAACAATGTTACAATCAGACATGAGAGCAACAAAAGCAAGACCAGGCTACCCTGAGGAAGTGATGGCAGAGATGAGTTATACGTGGAATCTAAAAACAGGATACAAATGAACTTATACACAAAACAGAAATAGAGTTACAGATATAACAAGCAAGCTTATGGTCACCAAGGTGTCAGGGGGGTGGGCAGCAGGGATCAATTGGAAGATTGGGATTGACATACACACACTGTGTGCTCAGTCTCTCCATCGTGTCCTACTCTCTTTGACCCCATGAACTGCAGCTCTGCCAGGCTCCTCTGTCCATGGGATTTTCCAGGCAAGAATACTAGAGTGGGTTGCCATTTCCTACATCAGGGGACCTTCCCAACCCAGGGATCGAACCGGAGTCTCCTACAAGCCACCTGCAATGGCAGGCAGATTCTTTACCAATGCGCCACCTGGGAAGCGTGTCATATACACACCGCTGTATATGAAATAAAGAACTAAAATAAGGGCCTGCTGTATAGAGCAGAAAACTCTCTCTACCCAATACCCTATAGTGAGCTATGTGGGAAAACAATATCAAAAAGAGTGGATACATGTAAATGTATGGGCTTCCCAGGTGGCGCTAGTGGTAAAGAACCCGTTTGCCAGTGCAGGAGATGTAATAGACACAGGGTTCGATACCAGGTTGGGAAGATCCCCTGGAAGAGGGCATGTCAGCCCACTCCAATATTCTTGCCTTGAGACTCTCATGGACAGAAGGGCCTGGCGGGCTACAGTGGGAACGACTGAAGTGATTTAGCATGTATGCATGTAAATATGTAACTGATTCACTTAGCTGCACACCTGAAACTAACACAGCATTGTAAATCAACTCTACTCCAATAAAATTTTAAAAAATAAATTAATAATAATAAATTAAAACAACAGCAACAAAACGCAGTGCCTCTGCTGAGATGGGAGGTAAGGTTAGCTCCGTGAGATTGCTGAAGTGAGACCTGGCTTTTAGCTTGTCTTTAACTGCCCAAGGGAAGAGGAAGCCTTTGTTATGGTAATGAATGGGGAGGCCTCTGCAGGAATCCGAACTCCACCCGATGCTATGCACCCCGGCCATAGGAAAGGGCAGGGTGGGAAGCTGAGTTCCCTCCCTAGCTCTGTAGGTGGCAGTGAGCTTGCATCCTTGAGGCGGGATGCAGGCGTGGCCACCCCGGCGCCTAGCCCCAACCGAGACCAGATCTACCCTCGCCCGCGCTCCAGGAGAAAACGGATCTCTGCAACCATCTCGGATGCTTTCCAGCCGCCATCCACCGGCCTCTCCTCCTTCAGTCAGCCTGCAAAACTAGGGGCCCGTTTGCAAAAAAAAAACAAAAAACAAATACAGCGTGGAAAAGCCTCCACCGAGTTCTACAAAGGGCGAGCTCTCTGAATGGATTCTTTGGTTTGTTTTTACTTTAACTGATTTCAGCCTTTGGTCCTGCGCAAAACGCTCTGCTGCTGAGAGATTTAAAGGAAAGGTTCTGCGCCTTTAAGAACTCAGTTCAGCTGCTCCACGGACTGCAGCACGCCAAGCCTCCCTGTCCTTCACCGTCTCCCGGAGCTTGCTCGGACTCCTGTCCATTGAACCTTAAGGACTCCAGGTCAGGCTAATTCTTCCTCAGCATGTTTGTCATTCAAGCTGAAGCTTCTTTTTGGCTCATGCCACCTGACCCCATCCCCCCAGCAAGATGACTTGAGGCTGAGTGGTGACTTACGCTCTCAGGGCTGCTCCATGAGTTATCTCCAGCTATTGGTCAGTCTCTCAGTCATGTCCCACTCTCTGAGACCCCATAGACAGCAGCACGCCAGGCTTCCCTGTCCTTCACTATCATCGGGAGTTTATTCAAACTCAGCTCCATTAAATTGGTGATGCCATCCACCCATCTCATACTTTGTCGACCCCTTCCCAGCGTCAGGGTCTTTTCCAATGAGTCAGCACTTTGCATCAGGTGGCCAAAATATTGGAGCTTCAGCATCAGTCCCCTTCCAATGAATATTCAGGGTTGATTTCCTTTAGGATTGACTGGTTTGATCTTGCTGCCTGGCCCTTCTGAAAAGGAGTTAGTTCAGAGGCTTAGGGTCCCAGCTGCCTTTGAAGAAGGCAGTGTCCTGCTCCTCAATTAGACACTGGTTCCACAAAACCAAGCAGTTGCCTGAAGTCTTATGAAAAGAAGCACAGAGAGTGGGGGTTCTGGGCTCAAGTTCCCTCTCTACCATTTACCAGAATAATGCTGGGCTCTTTTGAGTTACAATCTGCACTGTGGCCCTTCCTCAGGGGTATAATGAGAGGATTAACAGTTCCAGACCCAAACCAAAGAAAAAAATCACTAACATGGATATCTTGTCTTTATGTAAAATCTTGATACTTTTTCTTTATGCACAGCCACCCCCACCCCTGCCTTTTTTTAAAGATCTTTTTGGCCACTCTGTATAGCATGTGAGATCTAGTTCCCTGACCAGGGATCGAACCCAAACCATCTGCATTGGGCGCCCAGAGTTTTAGGCACTAGACCACCAGGGAGGTCCCCTCAGAGGGCAATTCTTATTTGTTTTTTATTTATTTTAATTGAACAAAAAATTCCTTAAATTTTATAGTGCTTTACAATTTTCAATAGTTGCACACACATGATGTCATCTAATCCTATAATAAACCTTTTTTTTGGCCCCTACCCCAAAGTTGTGCCTCCTCCTACCCTCTCCCCACTGACAACCACTAATTTGTTCTCCATATCTATGAGTCTGCTTCTTGGTTGTTTTATTCACTAGTTTGTTGTATTTGTTAGATTCCACATATAAGTGATATCAAACAGTACTTGTCTTCGTCTGTCTGACTGTATTTCACTTAGCCTTATGCCCAAAGAGCAGTTTTAACATGAGCTCTGTGCATATAGATGGTGGAAGAAAGAAAGAGAATGAAACAACATGTAAGAAGAGCATGGGCATGTAGGTGGAAGAATGATCCCATTTCTTCTTTCCTTTTGGCCCAGGATGAAGCACAGTAGCATCATCACTTCTGTTTCCCTCAGTTTCAGATGTCAAGACATTAATGACAGTTTCTGTGTAGAGTGGGAGAAACGCAAAAGGGAAAAACAGCTATGTGTCTTCTCCAGAATGAAAGAGATGAGAGCAATGGCAATTTCCCCCCCTTAAGCGTCCCACCTCCCTTTCCACCTTTGTGTTAGAATTCTAGTTTTTAGACGAACACATACTTCCCAACCTAGAGGCTTCATTTTCCAGATTGTCTTACAGAGGTGTGGCTGTGTGTCTAATTTCCCACTGAAGAAATGTGGGACTTTTTAAAAGGGAGGACATGTTCTTATCTCCTCTCTATTCTTCCATCTTGCTGCCTGGAATATGGATGTGATGACTGGAGCATTAGCAGCCACTGTGGAGCAAGAGGCTACCCTACAGGTAGAGATGGAAGGGGCATGGCTCTCTGATGGTTTTGTGAAACTGTCCCAGAAGTCCTAGAATGTCTAACTCTATTCTTTTACATGAAAAAGAAATATTATCTTATTGAAGACTAAATTAGAGGAGGGGAGTGAGGAGTCTTTCTACTTTATGCAAGTGAACCTAATCTTAACTGATAAGAGAATCTCTGTCAAAACAACATAATCCCATTTTGCCGGGAACTTTCTTTTCTCAATGTACAGCAAGAGACCATGGCCAGAACTAGAAAAGTTCTGTGATGTAGCTAACCTTTCCTGCATTATTAAAATGTCACATTCATTCCAGAGACCAGAGCAACTGATAATGTGCCAGGCCTGGAAAAGACCCCATCCAGGAAAGTCTTCCTCTTCCTGTTTCACAGTAACTTAATGAACCAACTGTAGTATTAACATTTGAGAAGCTCCCCCATTGCCTCCCCAGCACTGCAACAGAGAAGTAAGATAATCAACTGTCACAGCGCTGATTGGGGGGTGGGGGAGGATGTTAAGTGACATCAGTATGTGCCAAGTTTTCATGTCCTCACCCTCTTTTAACTTTTAACTAGGGAATAGGTGTTCTTGTCCTCTGTTGATACATGTGTACACTGAAATGCACAGAGATGGACCTGCTGACCCTTAGACAGTGAATACTTGGGATCCTGCTCCACAAATTCATGTTGAAAGAATGAATGAAAGCCCATGCTTTATTCACTACCTTGCTGAGCATAGATGTAAAAGACAGATGCAAAAAAAAAAAAATTCTGATGAATAACATCCTCCTTCCTAATATATCTTTAATGACTGAATGAGAATGACTGTGGGTGGCATCCCAATCCCTGGGTCAGGAAGATCCCCTGGAGAAGGAAATGGTAGCCCACTCCAGTATTCTTGCCTGGAGAATCCCATGGACAGATGGGCCTGGCGGGCTACAGTGCATGGGGTCTTGGAGTCAGACACCTCTGAAGCGATTCAGTACGTTCAGTGGTGTGGTGAATGTATAGCATGCTGTCTAGTTAGTCCCTGAAGTCTCCAATTTGGAGACATGAAAGCACTCCAGCCCGGCTCACCACCCATGAGCACCACCTTCCTGTTGGATTTCTGTTCATCTATCAGCTTCTGAATCTCCTGGTGTCACAGGGCGATACCTTCTCCAAGTGCCCTCCTGGCTCTCGGAAGTTAGTGGTATCCCCAGAGTGGCTCCTTTCCAGGTCCCTGGTACTTCCTAGACCATGAGAGCTCAGGAAGAGGGGATCCAACCCCTCCTCAGAGCTAGAGTCCCCTTTTCATGTCCAGCTCCCGCAAACTATCATGGTTTCTATGCATGAGACGGTTGGATGGCATCACCAACTCGATGGACGTGAGTTCGAGCAAACTCTGAGAGATAGTGATTGACAGGGAAGCCTGGCATGTTGCAGTCCATGAGGTCATAAAGAGTCGGACACGACTGAGCGACTGAATAACAACAACTCACTCCCCAAAAGCCTAATTTTACTTCTGTTTTTCAAATGATAGGTTTCCATGGCCTGTAGCAGAAGACGTTAGGACAGAATCCAAACCCTCAGTAACACGACATGGAGAATACAGATTTGAGAAACAGATGGTCTTACTTCCCAATAAAGGGGGCGGGGGGAATGATTTTACGCAGGTTGGAGTGGAACCAGTGAAGACTTGCCACTGTAGGTAACATTCCAACAAAACTTTGAGGCTATGAGTTATTCTCAGATAAGAAGCAACTTCTAACATTTTTATTTTTAGCAATTCCAGCACTACGTGCCAGTCACATACTTTACAGTGAAGCTCTCGAACCCTCCCTCCAACAACCCTACCATGGAATCTACTATTAACTGCACTTGATAGATTTGAAAACAGTCATGTGGGCTTTCTGGGGGCTCAGTGGTAAAGAATCTACCTGCCAATGCAGGAGACACGGGTTCAATCCCTGGTCCAGGAAGATCTCACATGCCCTGAAACAGCTAAGCCAGGGTGCTACAGCTACTGAGCCTGAGCTCTGGAGCCAGCAAGCCACAACCACTGAGCCTGCAGGCCCTGGAGCCTGTGTGTCGCGAGAAAAGCCACTGAGATGAAAAGCCTAAGCACTGCAACTAGAGAGCAACCGCCCTGCTCGCTGCCACTAGAGAAAAGCCTGCTGGCAGCAACGAAGACCCAGCACAGCCATAAATAAATAAATAAAATTATATTTTTAAAAAAGAAAACTGAGTCAAGTAACTTTCCCAAGACTGACTCCAGGGACCACACTCCTAACCATTATTGTAGATTAGATTATGAAACTTTTATCTGTTGCCATGAGGATTCAACCAGATGCTTTTCCCTCTATTTATTTATTTTTTCCCTCTGTTTACAATGCCCTCCAGCAGCCCAGTGGTCTAACCAGCCCCTACTTACTCAGGGGCCCAGGGCTCAGGGTTAGTCTGCTTTGACTGCTCTAACAAGACACCATAGACTCAGTGGCCTGAACAGCAGAGAGCTATGTTCTCACAGTTCTGGAGGCTAGAAGTTCATGATCAAGGTGCTGGCAGGGTTGGCTCTCCTTGGCTTCCTGTTGGATTGCTAGCTGCCTTCCCATTGTGTCCTCACGTGGGCTTTCCTCTATGTGCACATTCCCCTGGAGCTTCACTGGTGTCTCAAACAGTAAAGAATCTGCCTGCAATGCAGGAGACTCGGGTTTGATCCCTGGGTTAGGAAGATCCCCTGGAGAAGGGAATGGCAACCCACTCCAATATTCTTGCCTGGGAAATCCCATGGCTAGAGGAGCCTGGCGGGCTACAGTCCATGGGGTCACAAACAGTTGGACAGGACTGAGTGGCTATCACTTTCATTTTCACTTTCTTCAACATCACCCTCAACTAAAAACACTTGCCTTCCCAAACTCCCTGGTAGCTGGGAGTTGGGTTCTCTGCTGCTTGCAGCCTAGAGGCATTTCTAAGTGCTTTATCTAAACAATCACTACAGGAAACTGAAAGCCACTGCCTTAGGGGATAGCAGATAAGCACTAGGGAAGGAGAAAACATTCACAAAGAAATGAATGAACCATGTTCTGGATGCCCACAAGTCATCTTAACTGGGTGCTAAAATCTCAGTTTTCAGGAATCAGAAAAACTGTAAAAACCAGAAATGTGGGACTTCCCTGGTGATCCATTCATTAAGATTTTGCCTTCCAATGAAGGATATGTGGGTTGAGAAGCTAAGAGCCTACATTGCCTCAAGGCCAAAAAACCAAAGCATAAAACAAAAGCAAAGTTGTAACAAATTCAATAAAGACTTAAAAAATGGCTGACTTCAAATTAAAAAAAAAAAAAAACTTTATATAAAGGGTGAGATAGAGGTTGGAATTTGTAATATTAAACTAAGGGAAATAAATTTTTTATGCCTCATGCTATTATATAGCCAAGGCAAATGTATACAATGAGTCCAAACCAAAATACAAAACCAATTTGTTCAGTGACTCAGTCATGTCTGACTATACAACCCCATGGACTGCAACACACCAGGCTTCCCTGTCCTTCACCATCTCCCAGAGTTTGCCCAAGTTCATGCCCATTGAGTCGGTGATGCCATCCAACCATCTCATCCTCTGTTCCCATTCTCCTCCTGCCTTCCATCTTTCTCAGAATCAGGGTCTTTTCTAATGAGTCAGCTCTTCGCATCAGGTTGCCAAAGTATTGGAGCTTCAGTTTCAGCATCAGTCCTTGCAATGAATATTCAGGACTGATTTCGTTTAAGATTGACTGGTTTGATCTCCTTGTTGTCCAAGGGACTCTCAAGAGTCTTCTCCAGCACCATAATTCAAATGCATCAAGTCTTTGGTACTCAGCCTTCTTTGGGGTCCAACTCTCACATCCATACATGACTACTGGAAAAACCATAATTTTGACTATTCAGACCTTGGTCTGCAAAGTGATGTCTCTGCTTTTCAATATGCTGTCTAGGTTTTAGTACTTAAATTAACAGCATAATTTTAATATGCTAGATCGTGTTTTACCAGATTAACCCACACATGTTAATATTAAGACCCCATAGCCTCAGGTCCTGCTCTGTATTTCAAATATTCTGTATTTTGTCTTTGGTGAGGCAGAGAACATCTATTTGTATAATAGGTTGCATGAAATGGCATTAATAATTTCCAAGCTTTGTTTCAAAGGAATCTGACTCCATAGCTTCACACTCAAACCTCTGCCAGTGGGCAACCTTCAATGCCAGTTTAATGTAGTGTCATTTGATGGCTACGAAGCAGTTTTGTCCCTTTGAATGGGAAGTTAACATTGTGACTTTATTGAAATATGCACTAAATAAGTATCTAATCCAATTATGACTGGAATTGGTTACAGAACATTTCTTCATGGTGCATTTACAATTACACGCATAGCTAATGACCTCTCACCAAGCTGGCATGGCCTGCCTGACACAGGCCGCACACAGAACATGTGACCACTCTGCAATACATGACTGGTGTCCAAGCCCATGGCTTTTCGAGGGCACAGGTGATGGTTTAGGCTGCTCACTTTCCCTGATTGAACTCCCCAAAGATGTTCAGTTATATCCTATACTGGGACATTATTTGAGGCAGTCCAGAGAGCATTGACTAACACAGGTTTGAACTGCACAAGTCCACTGATTCAGGAGTTTCTTTTACTAAATACAGTACCTGCGTTTTCATTTTACAGATCTTATTTATTTCTTTAAACATTTGCTTTCTTTCTATGTATTTATTTTTGGCTGTGCTGGGCCTTGATTGCTGCATGGGCTTTTTTCAGCTGCGGTGAGCGGGGTCTGCTCTCCGGTTGTGGTGCTCAGGCTTCTCATTATGGTGGCTTCTCTTGTTGCAGAGCACTGGCTCCTGGTGTGTGGGCTTCACCATTGCACACATGGGCTCTGGAGCACAGGCTCAATAGTTGCAGTGCACGGGCTTAGTTGCTCCTTGGCAGGTGAAATCTCTCCAGACCAGGGATCGAACCTGTGTCTCCTACATTACAGGCAGATTCTTTACCGCTTGCGCCACCAAGGAAGCCTGTTTGGCCTTTACTTGACCTGAATTCAATCTTAAACACAAATCAAACATAGACACTTCTGATGATTGCAGTCCAACGCCAGCATCTTCCTGGGCCTCTCCTTATATATTCACTCCTGTATGGCATAGAATCACCCACTCTCCTCTGCGCCCAGCTGTGCCCTGTGCCACCTTCTATCACTGAAGAGGTAAAGGTTGAAAGCCTTCTTCCATCGCTCTCCGTCAGCTAAACCACGGGTTCCTACTGTCACAGGTGAATCCCGGTTAGTCCTTGTATCCTAGGGTCTCGTACAAAGTGCAGGAGAGTTATTGTGGAACGTTTCTGAAAGAGAGGAAAGAAAGGAATAGGAAGGGGAAGAAGAGGAGAGGAAGAAGGAAAAGGAAGAAGGGGAGGAAGAAGAGAACACACTCCCAGCTTTTTCAGAGAGACTTATATTTTGAAGGGAGTTCTAGTCTTATAAATAAGACCCTGATCATGGACTCAGAGCTGCATCTGGCAGGAAGGGGTCCCTGGGGGTGGAGTGGGCGCAGCAGGTGGTGTGTCCTGGAGCCTGTCCACCGTCTGGCTCCCAAGAGGCCATTGTACACAACTCTTCCCAACTCATTTCCCTTTGGGAAACTTGAAAATCTTCCATTTATGCTGCTGAAACTTTCTCAAGAGCCAACTTTCCCAGCACACCATGGGCAACAAGATTTCTCTGTGACTGAAAGCAATGAAGTTTTATATCCCGAGGGAGAGAAGACTGTGTGGAGTGCAGAGGGACTCTTGAAGCGAAGCGGAGCCACTGTCAACCCACCAGGTTCAGGCCAGCCCTGGGTGGGTATCACCCATCTGCGCATGCTCAACATCACAGCCCTGGCCCCAGGATGCCTCTGGAGACCACATCTTTACCACCTTTTATCAAAGTCATCATGGAAGCATTCAGGGAGATTTTTGTCTTCTTTTTCGTTGACTGCTTCTAATCTGTTAGAAGCAGGCTGATAATAAAATTCACCATGTTAATAACTTACCAGTCCTAACAGCAAACAATCGAACGGTCCTTTGCTTAATATTTTCATGAGAGAATGTGCACGTGACCATGCAGCTTGGTGCCAGTTACATTTCTATTTACGTGGAGACTGGGGACAATTAGGACATTTATCTCACTTCATCACTAGTCACCCTTTCTCCCAGATTTCCCCTCCCTCTTCCCCAAAGAAATGAAAAAACGTTTTCATTATAAACTGCTATCTGTTGGTGAAAGCAGCTATTTTTAAAAAATGATGTCATAGCATCTAGAATGCTACATTGTTCTGGTTTCAGAAAATGCTCAATGGATTCTTTAGTTCTAGCTGTTTTCACATGTTAAGTGAACACGAAGTAACCTCCCTTCCTTATCTCCTATCTTCTTTTATTCATTTTCAGAAGTGTCATCTGGGGCCTAGAGAAACTTCTGTAAGTTTGTGTATTTTCCTACCCTTAAAATAATATCCGTTTTCATATATTATATATGGATATAACCATTCTTTGTAGGATTTTAAATTACCATCTTTATAATTCCAACTTAGAAGAACTTTCCTGTTACATCAGCATATATTTAGGTAGCTTTCACTTGTTTTACAAAACCTAAATAAGTCCCACTGAATTATTTTCTATAAGAAATCTTCAGGAATAGAAAGTGCATTAAAAAAAGATTTACAAAAAGAAATAGAATAACCTCTCCAACAGAAAAAAAAAAAACAAACCCCAACCACATAGCCACAAATGTTTGTTATCTATCTGTGCAGAATTGGAGCATTGTCTTTAGAGATCTGTTTTCTAGCTATATTCTTTTCAACAACGTGGAATCAATTGCACTTTTGCAGGAACAATATTTTATGTGTGAAAAATAAAGAAACTTTAAGCTTAATTTTAACTCAGAGAATAATCTTAGGGTCTTCAATGAGTGTGACCCAAATGCCATGTTTAACATACAGAGTCTCTGTCTTTGTGAGTCTCCAGTTATGCACATATGATAGGCATGAACTAGTGATAAATTGAATTAGTGCTGTGACAAGCACTGGAGGGAGAGCCTGGAAAACTCATGAGCCAGGCAATTAACCTTGCCTGAATCCTCCTCGGTGTTCTTGAGGGTTAATCCACCACACTTCCTCCCCGGTCCTCCAGCATGCGTGCACACACCCCTCCACTCCCTTTCTTTCCAAAGTATTTACTGCGCCTCTCAGCATCCACACGCCATGGTTAACATACTTTCCTACATTGATGCTCTTAGCCTCCTGCTTGAGTTGATCCCCAATTCTTCCTGGCTTTAGGTATTGGGTTGGCTAAAAAGTTCGTTAGAGCTTTCCATAAGAGCTTACGGAAAACTCAAATGAATTTTTGTCCAACCCAATATCACCTAGCTATCTCTGAATCTTTCCTAAGTGCCGGGCTCACACTGTCACACCACGAGGACCTGGAATCCAGAGAAAATCTAGAATTCTCCTCACTAGCGTGTGTTGCTTTCAGATCATGAATCCCCCACTTTTGTGTAAAGATTCCTGCTCATGCCACATGCCCCCACTCACTGACATCTTCCTACATCCCTTGCTCATTCAAGAGCTATCCTGTGCTACATGGTTCTTTTTTATTAATTTTTCTTTCTCTCCCTCTCTCTCTCTCTCTTTTGGGGAGGCCTTTACTACACAGCATGTGGGACCTTAGTTCCCCCACCAGGGATCAAACCTGTGCTCCCTGCAGTGGAAGCATGAAGTCTTAACCACTAGACCCACCAGGTTAGTCCCATAGTCCTTGTCTTTAAATTGAGTTCAGCCTTTATTTGGATAATTTCAGTACCTATTTAGATAGCCTGGCCGACACCTCAGTTTCTTGGAACGCTCAGCCTCAGTGTCCACCCTTTTCATCCCCTCAGACATCCATTGCCATGAACCCCCAACTGTTTCATCTCTGAAGTCTGACACACAAGCATACTATTATCCTTCTTATCCTCCTAGTTGTGAGTAATTATATCTACGGCAGCAAAACCAAGTACCTGAAAATGAGCAGCTTAAAACAACACAAATTTATTACTGTACCAGTTTCTAAGAGTCAGGAACCCAGGAGCAGCTTAGCGGGGTGGTCCTGGCTTAAAGTCTCTCTGGAGGCTACAGCCAAGATGCTCAGCAGAACTGGAGGCGTCTACCTCCTAGGTAAATCACTTCCTTACCAGGCAGACTCATTCATGTGGGTGGTTGGCAGGGACCTCTGTTCCACGTGGCCCTCTCCATAGGAATTCTTTATTCTTTTTCCTTTTTAAAAATATTTTGGTCTGCCAAGCGGCATGTGGGATCTTAGTTCTCCAACCAGGG
Source organism: Ovis aries (assembly GCF_016772045.2). Classification (NCBI taxonomy): domain Eukaryota; kingdom Metazoa; phylum Chordata; class Mammalia; order Artiodactyla; family Bovidae; genus Ovis; species Ovis aries. Next base: position 39,470,421 of record NC_056055.1, on the reverse strand, counting down.
ATGGAACCCACAACGCCTGCAGTGGAAGCTGGGCGTGTCAACCGCCTGACCTCCAAGGAAGCCCCTCTTTTTGCTTTTGTTTCTCAGTAGGATTCTTGAGTGTCCTTAAGACATGGCAACTCAGTTGCACAAAGCAACAATGCCAAGAGAGGGCAAAGCACAAGAAAGATACAGCACCTTTTGTAATTTAGCATCTTCTACGTTTTTTCTATCTGTTAGAAGAGAAACATTAGGTCCAGTCCATGGTCAAGGAGGGGATTCCCTGGTGGCTCAGATAGTAAAGCATCTGCCCACAATGCAGGAGACCCGAGTTCCATCCCTGGGTTGGGAAGATCCCCTGGAGAAGGAAATGGCAACCCACTGCAGTGCTCTTGCCTAGAAAATTCCATGGGTGGAGGAGCCTAGTGGGCTACAGTCCATGGGGTCACAAAGAGTCAGACACGACTGAGAGAATTCACTTCACTGTGGCCAAGGAGAAGGGAATTAGGCTCCCCTTTTGATGGGAATGCCAAAGAATTTGTAGGCATATTTTAAATGACCACAGTGCTTTTCATTATTCCAACTACACCTGTTCTTAGATTCACCGAGATTTTTAATCTCTTGAAATTTCTAATTTCTCTCTATTTCCCCAGTCCATTTTCACTTCCTTCCACTTATATTCTATTAACAGACTCCATCTAATCCATCACTTCCTCTAGCCTCTTATTCATCTCATTCTTTGGTCCTGACATCCCTTAATTGCTCCCACCTGAAGGGGAAGAAAGACTAGCTTTGGTTCAAATTAACCATCCACCTGACCATCACTCAGGTATCTGAGTGCTACTGACGATTACCACCAAACAGGAGCAACCTGGTGTTCTGACGTGGCCCCTCGGCACATCCAGCGTTCCTTCTGCTTACCAGTCGCCACAGAGGCTGTTTTGACCCTTGCACGGGTCCCTCACACCTCCTTCAACACCAGGGATCAGTCATTCTCAGTTCCTCCCTTCCCACGCCTTGCACCGTGCCTTCATCCTCCTCCCCATTCATCCGAAACCTCCCCACACAGTCTCAGTGGAAGAGTGAAAAGGTACGTTATCCAAGACCCACCCCTCCACGGGGGCTTCCCTGGTGGCTCAGACATTGAGGAATCCACCTGCAACGCGGGAGACCTGGATTCAGTCCCTGGGTTGGGAAGATCCCCTGGAGGAGGGCATGGCAATCCACTCCAGTATTCTGACCTGGAGAATCCCATGGATAGAGGAGCCTGACAGGCTACAGTCCGTGGGGTCACAAAAAGTTGGACGTGACTGAGTGACTAAACTCACACACAACTCTCCATGAGTAGACACTCAAGGAATCTGTCTTTTCAAAAAGGACCTGACTTTCCCTGGTGATCCAGTGGTCCAGTAGAAGACTTCACCTTCCAAAGCAGGTGATCCCTGGTCAGGGAGCTAAGATCCCATATGGCGGTTAGCCCAGAAACCAAAACAAAAGCAATATTGTAACAAATTCAATAAAGACTTTTAAAATGTCCACATTAAAAAAATCTTAAACTTTTTATAAAAAATTAAAAAGGACCTGAACCCTGGATCAGACCTGCCCATCTCTCAAGCATCTTTCTTCCCTGTCTTCAGCTTCCTTCTAACTAACTCCTTCCCACAGTTTTCCCACAGGCTCAAATGTCCTCTCCCAGAAAAAGCCACCCCTTCCAGCCCACATCCTCCTCAGGTGAACAAGCTGCCACTCTTCATATTGAGAGTTCTAGAACCAGCGACAGAGGTCTCTGCCCTCCCCTCCTCACTCCCTTTCACTTCCACAGCCCTCTCAGCACCGCTGACTCCCCTCTTGCCAAGGTCACCTCCACACTGCTGTTCATCTCCTCATCTTCCTCAAGGTCCTCCCAGCACGGACACCGGAGGCCACTCACACGTAAGAAGTCTCCCCTCCTCAACTTTCCGTGTCCAGCCCCTGCTGCAGGCAGGCTCTTGGTCCACCAGTTTGTGGAGGTTTGGGCTTCCTCAGAGTTCTGCCCACAGCCCTCTTTGTTTCTTAGCCTTCATGGCTTAGTCACCTTTGTGGCTTTAAATATCATCCCTAAGCTGAGAAATCACATGTTTGTATCTCCAGCTCCTATTTCTCACCTGAGCTTCAGTCTTAGACACAGTGTCTTAGGACCTCGTAGGTCCTGAATATTTAACATGGAGGCAATCTAGTCAGTGAATCAAAGCAAGGGCTCTGCCATAGTTCTAGTGTCAACTATGGTGCTGCTGAACTGTGGGACTTGGGTATATTATTTAATCTCTCTGTAAGTCATTCTCCTCATGGGTAAAGTGGGGGATAACAACAACCCAACTGTTAAGGTAACTGTGAATAAGTCAGTTCATGCAAAGCCCTTGGCATGATGCCTGGTGTATGGTACCAGGGTTCAGAAATGGGAGTTATTGGGACTTCCCTCGTGGTCCCATGGTTAAGATTCTGCAGGGTGCCTGTGTTCAATCCCTAGTCAGAGAACTAAGATCCCATATGCTACAAGGACCTACTGTACAGCACAAGGAAATGCACTCAATATGTTGTAATAACCTATAATAGATGAGAGTGTAAAAAAAATATACATTTTTTTTTACTGTGTACCTGAAAGTAACACAACATTGTAAATCAATTATATGTCAATACAAATTTTTTCTTTTAAATTAGGACCAACCAACTTAAGTATCTATGCCCTGACAAAATAATAAATATATACTAAGAGAACATAATTTTAATTTTTTAAATTAAAAAAATACGAGTTATTACTGTGATGATTAAATGAGACAATACAGGTACAGCCTATGGCTCACAGAAGTGCTGAAGAAAGACTACCTGGTATTATTACATCAACCTGAATGTCTCTGCTGCCCTTTCTGTCTCACTCTGACAAGCCTGCACCTCCTCTAGCATTTCCTCCTTCAGTCAACAGGCCTTAATCTCCATCCAAGCAATCACCAGTTCTAACTGTTCCACCATATTACTCCCTAACTGCTCTCTAATCAGTCCACTTCTTCCGCCCTGTCCCATCCCATCAGTGTCTCTTCCCCAGATGACTGCAAAGTCTCCACACCTAGTCTTCTGGCCTCTGGCCCTGCCCCTAGCTAATCCATTCTCCATACTGCAGCCAGAGCCATCAGTCCAAGCTGCACATCCAATCAGGTAATTTCCCTGAGGACTTTGCATTGCCCTCAGGCTAAAGTCCAACACTCTTAATTAGATTACAAAGTCATTTAGGGTATGAGCAGAGCCAATTCCCAAGCTTGGTGACTTCTACTTTCTCTGCTTTCTCTAGCCTCTGTGTCCTGTGTTAGTTAGTTAGTTAGTCGCTCAGTTGTGCCCAATTCTTTGTGACCCAGCGGACTGCAGCCCACCAGGCTCCTCTGTCCATGAGATTTTCCAGGCAAGGATACTGGAGTGGGTTGCCATTTCCTTCTCCAGGGGATCTTCGCAACCCAGGGATCAAACCCAGGTCTCCCGCACTGCAGGCAGATTCTTTACTGACTGAGCTACAAGGGAAGCCCAACCATCTCACCTGGCCAATCCTCTCACGCTTGTCCTTTAGTTCTTAACTTGGATCACACCTCCTCCAGGAAGTGTACCCAACTGTCCCCAAGCTAGATTAGGTATTTGCTCCAATTTACTCTCCCAGAACCATAGTCTCTTCATGTTACAATGATCCTGCTGTTAGAATTGCCTGTTTATTTTCTCCCCACCTTTAGCCCACACAGATCACCAAATAATGGTTGAATGCATTTTTGAACAACAAACGAACAGCTGTCCTTCACCTGAATGGCCTGTGACACTGTTGATGACTCTCACCACAATGTGCGTGGCCCTCTCCCAACCTCTCCCTGACAACATCTGTACAGGTGGGAAGCTGGAAGACTTGAGTGTATGTCCTGTCTGCTATTGACTAGCTGTGCAATCTTGGGTATCAGTTTCCTCATTTAAAAAAAATGGAGTTGGGGGCTTCCCTGGTGGCTCAGTGGTGGAGAGTTCCTCTGCCCATGCCAGAAGACACAGGTTCGATCCCTGGTCTGGGAATAAGATCTCACATGCCTCGGGCAGCTGGGCATATGCTCCTCAACTACTGAGACTGTGCTCTGGAGCCTGGGAGCCATGGCTGCTGAGCCAACTTGACGTGACTGCTGAAGGCCGAGCCCCCTAGAGCCCATGCTCCGCAACAAGAGAAGCTCATGCAATGTAAGTAGAGAGCAGCCCCGGCTCACTGCAACAGGGGAGAAGCCCTTGAAGCAACAAAGACCCAGCACAGCCAAAAATAGAAATAAAAATAGATAAGTAACGGAGTGGGAGATGGGGGGGCGGTTCAGGAGGGAGGGGACATACGTATACCTGTGGCCAATTCATGTCGCTATGTGGCAGAGGCTGACACAACATTGTAGAGCACTTGTCCTCCAATAATTGTATTTTGTTCTATACTTCTCAATATAGTACAATTATAATCTTTGATAATTATTCTCAACAAAATAAACATTGAAAAAAAAATTTTTTAAGTGAGATCACAACTTCTCTGGTGGTCTAGTGGGTAAGACTCCATGCTTTTACTGCAAGGGCGCTGGTTCCATCCCTGGCCAGGGAACTAGTATCCCATATTCAGTGCAGCAGCTCAGGCCCCCCATCCTCCACCCCAAACAAAAACAAAAACCCTAAAGATGATAATCTTTAAAAATAAATAAAAGAAACTACCCTGATGGTCCAGTGGCTAAGAATCCGCCTTGCAATGCAAGGGACATGGATTCAGTCCCTGGTTGGGGAACTAAGATCCCACGTGCTACAAAGCAACTAAGCCCATGTGCCACTAATAAATAAATATATAAAAACCTAAAAACGAAAATGATTTATCCGTTCAAGGTTATCCTTCATCATCTATCCCTCTTGTCTAGAGAAATACAGCCCTCCTGCTCCAAGCCTGGCATGGCCTCAGATACTCTGCTGGGGTTGTGTGAACCAAATCCAGCATGCCCAATTACTAGATCTAATCAGTTCAGTGGCAGGCAGATTCTGCAGGATGGAACCATTCAGTGTGCAAGCCCAAGTGGGTTTTAAGAATGACAGATTGATTTTAGCTTCCTGAAAACAAATTTAAATTGATGAGACCTTAATGAATTCTTTCTGCCATTCCTGGGGGGGTTCCCATAATGCTTTAATCACACTGTGAATAAGAACTGCGTGCCAAGTTCTCTAATACTGAGAAGGCACTGGCTTTCCCCTGCTGAAGAATTGTGCACTTGCTAACGGAGAACAGTTTCAGGGTCTAAAGGAAATTGTCTGTTTCCACTTTAATCATCAAGAACTCTCTCTCCAACTTCTCTAAGTCAACTGACCAACAAGAATTTATTTAGTCCGAGTTATCTGTATCATCCTAGGTTCTTGGTGGGGAGTAAGAGAGTATAATCCACTGTTTCTCATTCATTTCTTCAATGAGTATGTATCGAGCCCTACCTCTGTTCAAAGCACCATTCAAAGGTTTGGGGGTACATTATAAACAAAATAGAAAAAAAAACTACCTTTCTGGGGGTATTCTATTTGAGAGAGACAGAAAAAACAATAAATCAAATGAGTAAATTATATGAAATAAATAAAGTTTTAAGTGCTGTGGAACAACTGTGGAGCAAGGGAGTGAGGCATCAACTATGAATGTATGTGTGTGTTCAGTCATGTCTAACTCTTTGCAACCCCATGGACTGTACCCCACCGGGCTCCTCTGTCCATGGGATTCTCCAGGCAAGAATACTGAAGTGAGTTGCCCTGTCCTTCTCCAGGGGACCTTCCTGACCCAGGGATCGAACATGCATCTCTTGCTTCTCCTGCATTGGCAAGCAGATTCTTTACCACTAGCATCCCCTGGGAAGCCCAGACTATGAATATCAGTTTCAAATAGGGTACCTGACTTGATTAGGCATCTTGTCAACCTCAGCTGATTAAAACCATGCAGCCCAGATTGGGCCAGTGAAGCAGCTGAGATGAAGAAAGCAGCTGTGAGTTCAAGAGGTGAGGGAAGCCAAGAAAATCTAAAGTGGCACAAAATGTATCTCTAATACACCATTGACATATTGGAGCCAACTGGTACCAGCTCACTAGAGCCAAGAATGCATGTTTCTTCCCAGTTTGGTGTTGTCATGTTGCAATCGGCCATGATAAGCATATTTACACCACAGAAGTTGGCAAACCCTTACAAAAATATTTTGTAATTTTATTTATTTATTTATCTTTGCGCTTGGTCTTTGTTGCTGTTGTGGCAAGTGGGGGCTGCTTTCTCATTGTGGTGGCTTCTCTTGTTGCAGAGCTCGAATTCTTGGGTGCACAGGCTCAGTAGTTGTGGCACATGGGCTTAGTTGCCCCTCAGGCTTAGTAGCTGCTCAGCATGTGGGATCTTAATTCCCAGACCAGGGTGTGAACCTGTGTCCCTCACACCAGGATGCAGATTCCTAACTACTAAACCACCAGGAAAGTCCCCAAATCAGAGTTTAAAAAAAAAAAGCAGTACTGTTTGTTAGACATTTCTCAGCATACCCTTTGAGTGGATCCCACCCTCCAACCACACCCAAAAGGAATGCGAATGTTTGCCCTTTGTAATAAGCACAGAGGGCAATCAAGGTAATACTTATGAGGAGAGATCACTTCAGCTAAGTTTCAGGGGAAGGCCTTTTGGAAGAGCGTCTCTTGAAGGAGGAGCTAGGTAGAATTTGCCTAATGGAAAGGAAAGAGAGGACACAGTGGTTAAAAGCAGATTGCCTGGAGAATTGGGCTAATAGGGTGGAGAACTGGGCTGATGAGCAGACACCAAATTGACACTGAATTCAGCTTCTAACAAGGTGGGATGGTGCTTTCCAAAACTGGATTAAAATTATCTTGTCTCTCACGCCCCCACCAAAATCATTCCTAGCTCTCTGAAAGCTTTGCAAACCTTGATGAACAGGGTCCACATGTATCTTTAGGAATAGAATGTGGGCTCAGCATCTGTTTGATTGGCACTCTGAATTTTTCTCCATGGAAACATGAGCTGGTAAATAGAAACTAGAAAGCTGAATATCTGGGTTCTTTTCCTTTCTCTCTAACTTCTTGGCTTAGTAACATCAGGCAAGTTATCTCATTGCTCGATTTCCCCCACTTTAAATTTATAAATTCACATTCCTCACTCATTGATAGATAAAGATGTACAATATCATCTTTGGGAAGTATTCCAAGCTCTTTTAAGAAAGATAAACAGTGACAAGCTTATGAGAAGTGGGATCATTTTCTTTTTATTCCAAATATGAATAGAAACATCCTTGAAAAGCTCAAAAAGGAAGAAAAATCTTTATTAAATGTTTCCGTTGCCAGGAGAGCCTTTTTCTTTCATCCTTTCTGCCTTCAGACCTTAAATTTGCGAAAAGAATGCCCACACCAGGCTGTGATTAAACTGGCCTCCAATCTCCTGTTCAAAATATCAGGCTATACAGTATTAGAAATAATACGGCATGAAGGGGGTGCCCTGCTTAGGCACGCTGATTCAGCGTGACATTCATTCTCTCTCAAATTCTTTAACTTAGCATCATTCCTCTTCTGTGACAGCCCAACCTAGATGACCCCAAACTAAGCAATTTGCTTAGTTTCAACTGGTGCCTCAGGCATGGTGGGAGAAAAAGGCATACCACTTGGCAGATCGATTACCTTTGAATTCTTCATCAGCAACATCAGATTGACATTCAAGGCCCACTCAACAAGGCTACTGTGCTTTTCTGATGTGATTTTGATCCTTCTCCCCACACTTCACATCTCCCTTCACCCTCAGCTAACAGCTGTCTTAGTCAATTTGGGCTGCTACAACAAAAAATTTCATAGGGTGAACGACTACAATAGTAAATATCTATTTCTCACAGTTTCGGAGGCTGGGAAGTCCAAGATCACTCTCCTTGGGCACAGAATTTACATGGGCACCAAGAAATCATGTCCAACTCTTTGTGACCCCATGAACTGTAACACCTAGGCTCCTCTGTCCATGGGGATTCTCCAGGCAAGAATACTGGAGTGGGTATTCTTCCCAAACCAGGGATCGAACCCAAGTCTCCTAAATTGCAGGTGGATTCTTTATTCATCTGAGCCATCAGGGAAGCCCCAATGTTTTAATATAATATATTAAACAGACAAAAACAACACCAAAAAAGTGATGAACAAAAATCACATTTTTTTTTCAGTTGTACCTCGAAGCATGTGGGATCTTAGTCCTCCGACCAGGGATCAAACCTGTGCTCCCTGCAGTGGAAGATTGGAGTCTTAACCAAAGGACGACCAGGCAAGTCAACACAATTTTAAGTAAAGATTCAAACCTTTTCTTTCATGACATTGCCTTATTCATCTTACCCTAATCCTGATGTTGTTTCCAATAAAACTTTATAAAACCAAGCAGCTGACCTATGGACCATAATTTGCCATTTTTCTTTTTTAAATATGAATCTCAGAGACTTCCCTGACAATCCAGTGGTTAAGACTCCATGCTTCCATGGCAGGGGATAAGGGTTCAATTACTGGTCAGGAATCTAAGATCCTGCAGTCAAAAATAAAATTTTTTTAAATTAAAAAAATATATGAATCTCAATTTCTGAAGCTTTGGTGAACTGTTAAAATTTGCCTCACCTTCCTCCCAGCCCTGGGAGGGGATCCTTCTATCACTGTCATGAAGATCTGCTAAGAAGCCTCCAGGAACTGAGTGGGGATGCCCTTTTGCCTGAAGGTAATGGACCAACCCTGGAGGGGAGGAAGGATTCTGAGCTCAGTACAGAGTCTGTCAATTAGATGGCTGTTTCACCAGGTTGGTTCAAGCACCCCTCCCTTATGGTCCCCCAGGAGCCAATGAACACTTTGCAAGCTGCATATGCATGTATTACATTTCACTGCAACATTTGTTTGTAGGCTGTGCTCTCCTTGAAGGCCAGATTGCGTCTTGATCCTTGACTCTGGTGCCCAAGTTATTGTAGATGCCTGAGGTGCCTGGGGATTCAGAACTTCACATTTTTATCCATGTTTTGGGCTGTCAACTCATGGGCTGAGTTCTACTGACTATCCCCTCAGTCTGCAGAGCTGTTTGGTGGTTGTTCTTGTTTGGAGGGTGGTAATTAATAGCTCCAGAAAGAATGAAGAGGCTGAGCCAAAGTGAAAGTAATGCCCAGTTGTGGTTGGGACTGGTGATAAAAGTAAAGTCCAATGCTTTAAGAACAATATTGCATAGGAACCTGGAATGTTAGGTCCATGAATCAAGGTAAACTGGAAGTGGTCAAATAGGATATGATAAGAATGAACACTGACATTTTAAGAATCAGTGAACTAAAATTGACCAGAATGGGCAAATTTAAATCAGACACCATTATATCTGCTACTGTGGGCAAGAATCCCTTAGAAGAAATGGAGTAACCCTCATAGTCAACAAAGGAGTCTGAAATTGCAGTACTTGGGTACAATCTCAAAAATGACAGAATGATCTCTGTTTGTTTTCAAGGCAACCATTCAATATCACAGTAATCTGTCTATGTCCCAACCACTAATGCCAAAGAAGCTGAAGTTGAACAGTTCTTTTTTTTTTTTTTGCCTTTTATTTTTATTTTATTTTTTTACTTTATAATATTGTATTGGTTTTGCCATACATTAACATGAATCCGCCACAGATGTACATGTGTTTCCCATCGTGAACCCCCTCCCATCTCCCTCCCCATACCATCCCTCTGGGTCATCCCAGTGCACCAGCCCCGAGCATCCTGTATCATGCATCGAACCTGGACTGGTGATTCACTACTTATATGATATTATACATGTTTCAATGCCATTCTCCCAAGTCATCCCACCCTCACCCTCTCCCACAGAGTCCATAAGACTGTTCTATACATCTGTGTCTCTTTGCTGTCTTGCATACAGGGTTATCATTACCATCTTTCTAAATTCCATATATATGCGTTAATGTGTGTGTGCTCAGTCGTGTCCGACTCTTTGCCACCCCATGGACTGTAGCCCACCAGGCTTCTCTGTCCATGGGATTCTTCAGGCAAGAATACTGGCATGGGTTGCCATTTCCTTCTCCAGGGGATCTTCCTGCTCCAGGGATTGAACTTCCCTCTCTTGCGTCTCCTGCACTGGCAAGTGGGTTCTTTATCACTAAGGCCACCTGTAAGTAAAATTTCTTATGAAGAATTTTTTTAAAAAGATACCATGAAAGCAGTTTTAAAAGAAGTGACAAACTAGGAATAAATGCTTGCAGTATTCATGACATTCAAAATGTTAATATCTTAAGTACATAAAGAATTATTATAAATCAATAAGAAAAGTTTCAGTTCAGTCGCTCAGTCGTGTCCGACTCTGCAACCCCATGAATCGCAGCACGCCAGGTCTCTATATACGTTAGTATACTGTATTGGTGTTTTTCTTTCTGGCTTACTTCGCTCTGTATAATAGGCTCCAGTTTCATCTGCCTCATTAGAACCGATTCAAATGTATTCTTTTTAATGGCTGAGTAATACTCCATTGTGTATATGTACCACAGCTTTCTTATCCATTCATCTGCTGATGGACATCTAGGTTGCTTCCATGTCCTGGCTATTATAAACAGTGCTGCGAAGAACACTGGAGTACACGTGTCTCTTTCACTTCTGGTTTCCTCGGTGTGTATACCCAGCAATGGGATTGCTGGGTCATATGGCAGTTCTATTTCCAGTTTTTAAAGAAATCTCCACACTGTTCTCCATAGTGGCTGAACTAGTTTGCATTCCCACCAACAGTGTAAGAGGGTTCCCTTTTCTCCACACCCTCTCCAGCATTTATTGCTTGTAGACATTTGGATAGCAGCCATTCTGACCAGCGTGAAATGGTACCTCATTGTGGTTTTGCTTTGCACTTCTCTGATAATAAATGATGTTGAGCATCTTTTCATGTGTTTGTTAGCCATCTGTATGTCTTCTTTGGAGAAATGTCTGTTTAGTTCTTTGGCCCATTTTTTGATTGGGTCGTTTATTTTTCTGGAATTGAGCTGCAGGAGTTGCTTGTATATTTTTGAGATTAGTTGTTTGTCAGTTGCTTCATTTGCTATTATTTTCTCCCATTCAGAAGGCTGTCTTTTCACCTTGCTTATAGTTTCCTTTGTTGTGCAGAAGCTTTTAATTTTAATTAGGTCCCATTTCTTTATTTTTGCTTTTATTTCCAACATTCTGGGAGTTGGGTCATAGAGGATCCTGCTGTGATTTATGTTGGAGAGTGTTTTGCCTATGGTCTCCTCTAGGAGTTTTATAGTTTCTGGTCTTACATTTAGATCTTTAATCCATTTTGAGTTTATTTTTGTGTATGGTGTTAGAAAGTGTTCTAGTTTCATTCTTTTACAAGTGGTTGACCAGTTTTCCCAGCACCACTTGTTAAAGAGATTGTCTTTTCTCCATTGTATATTTTTGCCTCCTTTGTCAAAGATAAGGTGTCCATAGGTGTGTGGATTTATCTCTGGGCTTTCTATTTTGTTCCATTGATCTGTATTTCTGTCTTTGTGCCAGTACCATACTGTCTTGATGACTGTGGCTTTGTAGTAGAGCCTGAAGTCAGGCAGGTTGATTCCTCCAGTTCCATTCTTCTTTCTCAAGATTGCTTTGGCTGAAGTTGAACAATTCTATGATGACCTACAAGACCTTCTAGAACTAACACCAAGAAAGATGTCCTTTTTATCATAGGGGACTGGAATGCAAAAGTAGAAAGTCAAGAAATAACTGGAGTAACAGGCAAGTTTGGCCTTGGAATACAAAAATGAAGCAGGGCAAAGGCTAACAGAGTTTTGCCAAGAGATTGTATTGGTCATAGCAAACACCCTCTTCCAGCAACACAAGGGACGACCCTACACATGGACCTCACCAGATGGTCAGTACCAAAACTAGACTGATTATATTCTTTGCTGCCAAAGATGGAGAAGCTCTATACAGTCAGCAAGACTGGGAGCTGACTGTGGCTCAGATAATAAACTCTTTATTGCAAAATTCAGACTCAAATTGAAGAAAATAGGAAAAACCACTAGACCTTTCAGGTATGGCTTAAATCAAATCCCTTAAGATTATATAGTGAAAGTGACAAATAGATTCAAGGGATTAGTTGATAGAGTGTCTGAAGAACTATGGATGGAGGTTTTTGACAATGTACAAGAGATAATGATCAAAACCATCCCCAAGAAAAAGAAATGCAAAAAGGCAGAATCATTGTCTGAACTGGCCTTACAAGTAGCTCAGAAAAGAGGAGAAGCAAAAGGCAAAGGAGAAAGGGAAAGATATATCCATCTGAATGCAGAGTTCCAAAGAATAGCAAGGAGAGATAAGAAAGCTTTCCTCAGTGATCAGTGCAAAGACATAGAGAAAAACAATAGAATGGGAAAGACTAGAGACCTCTTCAAGAAAATTAGAGATACCAAGGGAACATTTCATGTAAAGATGGGCACAATAAAGGACAGAAATGGTATGGACCTAACAGAAGCAGAAGATACTAAGAAGAGGTGGCAAGACTACATAGAAGAACTATACAAAAAAGATCTTCATGACCCTGATAACCACGATGCTGTGATCACTCACCTAGAGCCAAACATCCTGGAGTGCGAAGTCCTTAGGGAGGCCTTAGGAAGCATCACTAGGAACAAAGTTAGTGGAGGTGATGGAATTCCAGCTGAGCTATTTCAAATTCTAAAAGATGATGCTGTGAAAGTGCCGCACTCAATATGCCAGCAAATTTGGAAAACTCAGTAGTGGCCACAGGACTGGAAAGGGTCAGTTTTCATTCCAATCCCAAAGAAAGGCAATGCCAAAGAATGTTCAAACTACTGCACAATTGCACTCATCTCACACACTAGCAAAGTAATGCTCAAAATTCTCTAAGTGAGGCTTCAACAGTATGTGAACCATGAACTTCCAGATGTTCAAGCTGGATTTAGAAAAGGCAGAGGAACCAGAGATCAAATTGCCGACATCTGTTGGATCATAGAAAAAGCAAGAGAATTCCAGGAAAACATCTATCTCTGCTTCACTGACTACGCTAAAGCCTTTAACTGTGTGGATCACAACAAACTGTGTAAAATTCTTAAAGAGATGGGACTACCAGACCACCTGACCTGCCTCCTGAGAAATCTGTATGCAGGTCAAGAAGTAAAAATTAGAATCGGACATGGAACAATGGACTGGTTCCAAATTGGGAAAGGAGTATGTCAAGGCTGTATATTGTCACCGTGCTTATCTAACTTACATGCACAGTACATCATGTGAAATGACAGGCTGGATGAAGCACAAGCTGGAATAAAGATAGCTGGGAGAAATATCAATAACCTCAGATACGCAGATGACACCACCCTTATGGCAGAAAGCGAAGAGGAACTAAAGCGCCTCTTGATGAAAGTGAAAGAGGAGAGTGAAAATTTGGCTTAAAACTGAAATTTCAAAAAACTAAGATCATGGCATCCATTCCTATCACTTCATGGCAAATAGTCAGGGAAACAATGGAAACAGTGAGAGACTTTCTTTTCTTGGGCTTCAAAATCACTGCAGATGGTGACTGCAGCCTGAAATTAAAAGATGCTTGCTCCTTGGAAGAAAAGCTATGACCAATCTAGACAGCATATTAAAAAACAGAGACCTTACTTTGCTGGCAAAGGTCCATCTAGTCAAAGCTATGGTTTATCCAGTTGTCATGTATGAATGTGAGAGTTGGGCTGTAAAGAAAGCTGAGTGCCGGAGGATTGATGCTTTTGAAGCGTGGTGTTGACAAAGACTCCTGAGAGCCTCTTGGACTACAAGGAGATTAAACCAGTCAATCCTAAAGGGATTCAGTCCTGAATAGTCATCGGAAAGACTGATGCTGAAGCTGAAGCTTCAATAGTTTGGCCACCTGATGTGAAGAATTGACTCATTGGAAAAGACCTTGATGCTGGGAAAGATTGAAGGCAGGAGGAGAAGGGGACAACAGAGGATGAGATGGTAGAATGGCATCACTGACTCAATGGACATGAGTTTGAGCAAGCTTCGGGAGTTGGTGATGGACAGGGAAGCCTGGTGTTCTGCAGTCCATGGGGTCGCAAAGAGTTGGACACAACTGTGTTGGAGTCCAATGTTGAGGCACCACCACCACTAATGGGAAGCTTCAAGAAGCAACACAGCATCAACATAATGCAAGAGCATCCATAGTTGTGAATGGAACCAATTTTTAGAACAAGAGTGAGGCTATGGAGGAAGCAAGATCGGCCGTTCTCTCTACCTGACAGAACCAGGACTAGCCTAGTGTTTGGGGCTGAATGGGTATCTGATGCTCTCAGACAAATCAGAGATGCCTCCAGAGGGAGGTGTATTTCCTGCTAAGTTGGGCATGTGGAATCTTGAATGCTTAATTGGCAAAATAGAAAAGAGTTGATCATGTTTGCACACCCAAGTCGCTGACCCAGGTCATACTAGCTTCAGTAGATATTTCTTGGAAGTTGGACGAATGAATGCATGTTTTCATCTTTTCTGTCTCATTGTCTGGATTGACCTTTTAACCTAGAGCAGGGGTCCCCAACCTCTGGGATTATTTAAGGTGAAACTGATGTCATAATAAGAGAAGTAAAGTGCACAATAAATATAATGAGCTTGAATCATACCAAAACCATCCCCACCGCCCCCCACCGCAATCTGTCAAAAAACTGTCTTCCATGAAAACAGTCCCTGGTGCCAAAAAGTTGGGAACCGCTGCCCTAGAGGGTAGCAGCTATTAGAAGAGAGGGGCTGGGCGATGAGAAGGAAGAGCTTCTCTTGGAACCATAATGATTATATCCACTAGCTACTGACCTCCATTCAATGAAAAAATTTCCTATCTTTTTCAGTAGGGACTAAGTATTTACACACCTTTTTTGCTCAAGTCAGCAAATATTTATTGTACACTTATGCAAAGTGCACCTTTGCTCCAAAAAGAAATTGCCTGTTAAAGCATTTGGAATTCATACAGTCATGTTTCATTACCATGCAGGATGAATCATAGATCTGCACCTCTGTGGTATCGAGTAAAGAGGTTACAGTAGAATACAGCCCACGTATTTGAATATCCAGATTTTCTTCTTTGTTTAGACACACAAAGGTTCTTTCACAACCAATAATATTCCTGCTACCATAAAGATGTAAGGATCTAAGAGGGGCAGAACTGGGTTTTATGGAGTCTCAAGTTTGTATAATTTAGGGCATTCAGGACTTCACATATTTATGCATGTGATAGAGAAGAAGTATAGAATTTTAATTAGATATGAAAATGAACATTTAATCCAAATAAGAAAAGTCACAACAAATAGCAATCTTTTAGAGCCCATACACTTAGGGAAGTGAACCCCCCAAATCCAGAAAAGGTAATACAGTATTTTTATCAATTTGCTGCCTACCAACCCTCTATAACACATTTTCCCTACATTTTTTACTGCATTATCTTTGGTCACACCTTTACCTGACAGTGATTTTGTAATATAATTTATAGAGAGACTAGAAAGATAAACCCCTGTTTTTTCCCTAACATGGGTTTTTGAAAAAAATTTTTTATCATTGATCATTCCAGTTTCTTAATCTGTTATTGAATTTTAAAAGTCCTTTATGACATTTCTTCCATACAAGTGATAGAATTTGGAAGAATTTTCCAGACTTAAATTAACCCTACATTTCAAGGCGTGTTTCTCCTCCACCCTCCTCATGCTTTGGGGCTGGGTGTGGTGAGGCCCGCTTGTATCACATCTTCTGTCCACACTCCTCCATGTCACCATGCCTGGATGACCATCAGGAGCCTCAGTAGACATGAAAGTGACTGTGAGCCAAATAAATATATCCCACTAAACCCAGGTTTATCCCATTAAATCTGAAAATCAATTTCCCTTTAACTGGATCACCAGAATGCCCGTGGTCATTCCAACACCACCAGCACGAGCAGACCTGTGACAGAGGGCAATTTCCTAATCAACCTTATCTTTCCCACATCCTTGGTCCAATTTCTGCAAATTTCCTGCTTTTTCCTGTTGTCTATCTTACTCTTTTTTTTGTAACGTTTATTTAATTTATTTATCTATTTGTCTGTCCCAGGTCTTAGCTGCAGCTTGTGTGGTTTTTAGCTGTGGCATGTGAACTCTTAGTTGCCACACGTGGGATTTAGTTCCCTGATCAAGGATTGAACCCAGGCCTCCTGTTTGGGAGGGTGGAATTTTAGCCACTGGACCACCAGGGAAGTCCCTGTCTATGTCAGTTATTTTTTCCCTGGCATTCTCACCGTGAACCCTAGCATGGTGATGTGCATGCATGCTAAATCACTTCAGTCATGTCCGACTCTTTGCAGCCCCATGGACTGTAGCCCGCCAGGCCCCTCTGTCCATAGAATTCTCCAGGCAAGAATACTGGAATGGGTTGTCATGCCCTCCTCTAGGGGATCAACCAACCCAGGGACTGAACCTGCATCTCTTATGTGTCCTGCATTGGTAGGCAGGTTCTTTACCACTAGAGCCACCTAGGAAGCCCCCTAGCTTCCTAGGGGGTGGAAGGTTCACTTTCTTATGGAAAGCCCTGTCCATCCAGAATGATCATAACCCACGTGCTGGACTCTGAAGTCCAGGGCCCCCAAGCTTCCTAGGTGGTGGTAGGTTCACTTTCTTATGGAAAGCCCTGTCCACCTAGGATGATCATAACCCACTTGCTGGACTCTGAAGTCCAGGGCCCAACACTCTCCCCTCAGTTATACTTGACTTACTGGTTTATAACCTGGTTACCTCCTTTTAGAAATGCTTTCAACTACTGTTTATAGACCCATTATCTCAAAAATGTCCTAATCATGACACTCACAATGTTAATTAATGACATTCAACCCATAGCATCTCAAATTTTCTGCAGTTTACAAATTATGCACCATCCCTTCTGTTTTTCTTTCTCTCTTTCTTTTTTGGCCACATTTAAAGGCATGTGGAACTTTCTCAATCAAGGATCGAACCCATGCCCTCTGCAATGGAAGCACAGCGACTCAACCACTGGACCACCAGGGAAATCATACCATCCTGTCTTAAAACTCTTCATTTAGTTTCCACACTGCCTGCATCCTCACTATTTCTCCTATTTACCTCCCTATTTCTCAGTTTTCTTCCCTAGTTTCTTTCCCTAATAATGCCTTAGATTTAGGTCATGTTGGTCCTTCTCTTCCAAACAACCTCCCTTAGCTTTAACTACAAATCCTCAGTCTACAGCTGTGGCTCCGATACTTCTCCCAGCCTCCTGACTGTATTTTCCCACTGGCTTATTTGCATCTCACGGGAATGTTCAGCCTGATTTCAGACTCCACATATCAAAGCTGAACTCCTGATCTGTACCCACCGAATGCCCTGCCTCATGTGCTCCACTTTTTCCATCAAGAGCCTAATCACTCACCTTGGACTAGGCGGCTCTAATTTTCTTCCTCCATCCCTCAGCAAGGGCTTCCCTTGTGGCTCAGCTGGTAAAGAATCCGCCTGCAGTGCGGGAGACCTGGATTCAATCCCTGGGTTGAGAGGGCCCCCCTGGACAAGGAAAGGCTACCCATTCCAGTATTCTGGCCTGGAAAATTCCATGGACTGTATAGTCCGTGGGGTGGCAAAGAGTTGGACTGAGCAACTTTCACTTTTCATCCTTTAGCAAACTTGTTAAATCTGATCATGTCAAACCCAGCTCTATAACATCCCTACAACATCGCCGTCCATCCAGTTTCCATGGCATCTCCCCAGTCCAAACCATCAGTGGACTTTCACATTGGTCCCCTCATTGATTTCCCTGCCTCCCAGAGTTCCTCTAATTTTTCTTGCATACTGTTGACTTTCACTTGTCTACAATATAGATTAGCTCTTGTCATTTTTTGTTTTGTTTAAAAACCTTTTATAGTTAGCAAGGAAAATCTCCATAATATGCCTCAATTAACTTCCCTGCCTTAACTCCCACTTAAACCCCCAGGTACATTAAGAACAACTCAGTGGTTAAGAATCTGCCTGCCAATACAGGAGACACAGGAGACATGGGTTCTATCCTTGGGTTGGAAAGACCCTCTGGAGGAGGGCATGGCAGCCCACTCCAGTATTCTTGCCTGGAGAATCCCCAAGGACAGAGGAGCCTGGCGGACTACAGTCCATGAAGTAACAAAGAGTCAGACACAACTTAGCAACTAAACAACAACAAAGATCCAGCCACCTAACCACGCTGGCCCTCCTCATGCCTTGCCCATGCTGTCCCATCAGTTCCAGCCTCCCCTGTCCTCCTGAACCACCTTTTAATCCTTCAAACCAACCAATCTTCTTTCTTCCCCCCAATATTATTGAGATATAATTGACTTACAGCCCTATATAAGTTTAAGGTAGGCAGCATAATGATTTGATTTACAAACATCATGAAATGATGAGCACAATAAGATTAATGAACATCTATCATCTCATACAGACACAAAACAAAGGAAAAAAATCTGTTGTGATGAGAACTCAAGATTTAAGAGTTCTTTTAACAACGTCCATATGTAACATACAGTGGTGTTAATTATATTCAACATATTGTATGTGACATCTCTAGGACTTCTTTATCTACTAATAGGAAGTTCATACCTTTTGACCACTTTCATCCAATTCCCCTTCCCTCTACTCCTCTCCAACCAACCAATCTTCTTAACTTGAGAAATCATACTCTTCTCAGGCTACGGTATTGGTCTGGAAGAATGTCAATGTTGTTCATGTCATATATATTTAGATGGAGACCTTTCTCCCCATAAAGCCGTGATTTTTTTCAAAACCAAGCCGTGGGTATCCCTCTTACTAGTTTTTCTTCATTCCTGGCACTGTGCCTCTGCCTGGTAAACTTAAGATCACTGTGGAGTCTGTGATTCAGAATCTTTGGGGACTGTATGACTCACCGTGACGTAGAAGGACTGCTCAGGAGAAAGGGCCCTGGGTTCACCATCGAAGAGGCTCAAGTTTAAAACAAAAGGACACCATTCTTTAATGGGGCAAATTCCTAAACGTACTTCATACTCAGTTTCCTCATCAGTAAAATAGGAATAATTGTAACTTTCAGTTCAGTCTAGTCACTCAGTCGTGTCCGACTCTTTGCGACCCCGTGAATCGCAGCACACCAGGACTCCCTGTCCATCACCAACTCCCGGAGTTCACTCAAACTCATGTCCATCGAGTTGGCAGTGCCATCCAGCCATCTCATCCTCTGTCTCCCCCTTCTTCTCCTGCCCTCAATCCCTCCCAGCATCAGAGTCTTTTCCAATGAGTCAACTCTTTGCCAAAGTACTGGAGTTTCAGCCTCAGCATCAGTCCTTCCAATGAACACCCAGGACCGATCTCCTTCAGGATGGACTAGTTGGATCTCCCTGCAGTCCAAGGGACTCTCAAGAGTCTTCACCAACACCACAGTTCAAAAGCATCAATTCTTCAGCGCTCAGCTCTCTTCACAGACCAACTCTCACATCTATACATGACCACTGGAAAAACCATCGCCTTAACTAGATGGACCTTTGTTGACAAAGTAATATCTCTGCTTTTGAATATGCTATCTAGGTTGGTCATAACTTTCCTTCCAAAGAGTAAGCGTCTTTTAATTTCATGGCTGTAGTCACCATCTGCAGTGATTTTGGAGCCCCCCAAAATAAAGTCTGACACTGTTTCCACTGTTTCCCCATCTATTTCCCATGAAGTGATGGGACCAGATGCCAAGATCTTCGTTTTCTGAATGTTGAGCTTTAAGCCAACTTTTTCACTCTCCTCTTTCACTCTCATCAAGAGGCTTTTTAGTTCCTCTTCACTTTGTGCCATAAGAGTGGTGTTATCTGTATATCTGAGGTTATTGATATTTCTGCCATCAATCTTGATTCCAGCTTGTGCTTCTTCCAGCCTGGCACTGACCACATGCCTGAGGTCAGGGGAGGCGGCCGAGAGGAACAACCCCACATCCAGGGAGCAGCGGCTGCGTGGGTACAGGAGGGCCGAGAGGAGCTACTCCATGTTCAGAGTCAGGAGGGGGGACCTCGTCCAAGGTAAGGAGCAGCGGCTGCACTTTGCTGGAGCAGCGGTGAAGAGATACCCCACATCCAAGGTAAGAGAAACCCAAGTAAGACAGTAGGTGTTGCAAGAGGGCATCAGAGGGTAGACACACTGAGACCATAATCACAGGAAACTAGCCAATCTGATCACACGGACCACAGCTTTGTCTAACTCAATGAAACTAAGCCATGCCCATGGGGCAATCCAAGATGGGCGGGCATGGTGGAGAGGTCTGACAGAATGTGGTCCACTGGTGAAGGGAATGGCAAACCACTTCAGTATTCTTGCCTTGAGAACCCCATGAACAGTATGAAAAGGCAAAATGATAGGATACTGAGAGAGGAACTCCCCGGGTTGGTAGGTGCCCAATATGCTACTGGAGATCAGCGGAGAAACTGTAATTTTACAAAGCTTAAATGACATAACAGGCACAAGAGTGTTGGACCTGGAAGCTTCTCAAATGTATTTTTTAATAGTCCTTTATTTGGCTGCACTGAGTCTTAGTTGTGACATGTGGGATCTAGTTCCCTGACCAGTGATTGAACACAGGGCTCCCTGCATTGGGAGGGTGAAGTCTTAGCTACTGGACCACCAGGGAAGTCCCTGGAAGCTTCTCAGATATTGATTGGACTGCCTCATGCTGTCACCACCAAGCCCACTTCGACTTTTGTTTTCAGGGTTTTAGCCTTGGGAAGTGTATTATAGTCCAAAAAATTACTTTGGAATGAAAAACACTCCAAAAATCTTTAAAGAAATCACAGTGAGGGAATAAACCTAGTAGCTAATACAGTGAAGTAATAAAAAGTGTTGCAAAACCCTTATTATAACGCTTACCATGCTGCTGTTTTATCACTCAGTTGTGTTGGACTCTCTTGCGAATCCAGGGACTGTAGCCCGCAAGGCTCGTCTATCCATGGGACTTTCCCAGCAAAAATACTGGAGTTGTTTGCCATTTCCTTCTCCAGGGAATCTTCCTGGGGAACCAGGAATTGAATCCACATCTTCTGCTACACAGGCAGATTCTTTACTACTGAGCCACCTGGCTGTGTCTCTACCATAAGATTCTTAAGGAAAAGACCATGACATTTTGTCCTTAGCATCCAGCTCAGTGCTTGGCATAGGAAACACTTTCAGTATATGTTTACTATCTATCTGAAGGACAATTTCACAATCTTTTGCAAATTAAATTACACATACCTTTTGACCTGAATATTTCACTTCTAGGAATTTATCTTATGGATATGTTGCACAAGTACAAACAGAGAAGTCTAAGAAAATGTGGTTTGTGGTATTGTTCATAGTTGCAAACCAAAAGAAAAAAAGCAAACAAGAGATACCTCAAACATCCAAAATTAGAGGTTCAGTTAAAGAAATAAATACATGTACACAAAGAAATATTTTGTAATGTTAATAACTGTGAAGTGGACCTCATTGTTAAATGAAAAAAAAAAAGATACAAACACACCTACACAAGTGTATAAGCTTGCATGTGCAAGAACAATTTCTTGAAGGATATACAAGAAACTCTTTTTAGTGGTAGCTTCTACAGAGTTGGGCCAAAGAATAGGAAGGAAGAAGAATTTCCTTGCTTACTGATACCTTCCAAAGCAATTTAAACTTTTACCATGAGCAGGAACTAAGTTTAGAAATGTTTTGTTTGTTTGTTTGTTTGTTTGTTTGTTTTGGCTGTGGCATGTGGCTTGAGGGATCTTACCTCCCTGACCAGGGATTGAACCTGGGCTCCAGCAGTGAAAACGCCAAGTCCTAACCTCTGGACTGCCAGGAGATTCCGAAATTTTTAAATAATAAAGTAAACCAATAAATATTTGCCAGACAACTCTACTGTGAGATTGTCTGGGTAACATGTGTTTGATTATTCATTTCCATCAGCAAGATAAAGCAAGTAAGGTGCGGAAGCGCCTTTCTTTTCCCTTGATGTGAGTTCAAAGACCACAGGAACTTTCTGGAACAGTCAGTTGCACAACAGGCTTTTCCAGTGGTTTATCAATGTCACTAAGGGATCCAGATGCATTTATAATCCCACCCAGAAGAGTCTGTTGCGGTTTGTTCTTTGTGATCAATTACCAGCCCCATCTTCCAGCCTGTTAGCAAGAAAGCGCATCCTCTCCAGAACAAAAGGGAAAAGTGGCTTTGCTGATTGTCTCCGCAGACTTCTTGCTCTTGGAAGCCATGTGGCTGCCTTAACAGTTGTCCCAAAGCTGGCACTGCATAAAGGAGAGGGATCAATAGCACCAAGTGATGGTGATTAATTTTAAGCTGTCATGGAAAATGTTTTTGCACTTTAATGTCAGAGAACTGTGTTATTACTATAGGTCTGATGCTCCCTTGCCAAAGTGATGTGTTTGCTCTCAGGAAGCAAAATGAACACAGAAAGCTCTCTGCTTGGCTCCCAGGAGCATCTTTTGGGAAAAGGACAAAGGCAAAACAACCAAGCCAGCCAGGTCCCCACAGCCCTCCCCCACATGCCTGTCTCCCTGCCTTGGGCTGGAGGAAACCCTAGTTGTTCCCTGTGTCCTTACCGTTGTCCACAAGGGTCTCAGTCTGCCCTTTTGGGCCATTTGGAAACCCCAAATAGTGATGGGCACTCCAGAGAACAAAAGGATACAGGAGATCAATATTCACTATAAAGAAACAAAGTTGCTAACAGTGTAGAAACAGGTGGAAAAGAGCATGGGGACCAAAATCAACCAGTACTGCAGACCATGTGGGTCTGAGTCAGAGACGAAAATTCCCTCTCTTGTTTAGTAACTAGGTTGTGCCGGACTTTTTCTGACCCCATGGACTATAGTCCACCAGGCTCCTCTGTCCACGGGATTTCCCATGTAAGAATACTGGAGTGGATTGCCGTTTCCTTCACCAGGGATCTTCCTGACCTAGGGATTAAACCTGCATGTCTTACATCTCCCGCATTGGCAGGCAGATTCTTTACCATTGAGCTACCTGGAAAGCCAGCCACCGCCACGCCCAAATACCCCAGGGGAAGAAGGGTGGGGAGAAAGAGAGGCAAAACACTGACTAGCTTTTGCATTTCAATAAAATATTTATTTCTTGCATAAGCTGTCAGTAAATTAGATCAAAGAGCTGTCAGTTTATAAAATCGTGCCACTTATGAAGAGAACAAACTTAAAATATCCTTAGTTTAAAATAACAGTCACCAAGAAACAGGATGGATTTTGGTAGTTAGAACACATCTAGGAACTACAAGAGAGCACAAAACCTAGACACTCCGAACATTTCCTTTACTGCACTTTATCAAGCCTCCTTTTAAAAATGTAAGGAAGAAAATCATAGTAATAATAATAAACTTCTATTTATTGAGATCTTACCCTGTGCCAACTTTGCAAAATTTTTATATTTAGGCCTACCACATGGGAAATAGTTATTCTCATTTTTCAGATGAGACATCTGAGAATCAGGGAACTTGCTAAGAATACACTAGAAGGAAGCAGTGGGGACCGCCCTGTTCACTAGATCAGGCTACCTCCTGGGATGTACTATCTAGAGGGATACACGTCATGGTTAAACAAACAGCCTACATTCTAAATGAGTTTCAGATTCAAATACTTCTTTTAATTGCAGCCTTATTCAAGCCTGGGCATAATCTCTGGTGGTTCAGACGGTAAAGAATCTGCCAGCAATGCAGGAGACTGGGGTTCGAGCCCTGGGTTGGGAAGATCTCATATAGGAGGGCATGACAATTCACTCCAGTATTCTTGCTTGGAAAATACCATGGACAGAGGGGCCTGGTGGGCTACAAATAATGGGGTCGCACAAAGTTGGACACGACTCAGCAAATACCACTTTCACTTTCAAGCCCTGGCAGAACACAGGTCCTAAGTTGAGGTTAAAAAATACGATCCTCTACTGTATAGCACAGCGAACTCTGCTCAATATTATCTAACAACCTAAATGGGAAAAGAATTTGAAAAAGAATAGATACATGTACGAGTATAACTGAATCACTTTGCTATACGCCTGAAACTAACACAATGTCATTAGTCAACTACAGTTCAGTTCAGTTCAGTCGCTCAGTCACATCCGACTCTTTGCAACCCCAAGGACTGCACACACCAGGCTTCCCTGTCCATCACCAACTCCCAAAGCTTGCTCAAATTCATGTCCACTGAGTCGGTGATGCCATCCTACCATCTCATCCTGTTGTCTCCTTCTCCTCCTGACTTCAATCTTTACCAGCATCAGGGTCAAGAATGAGTCAATTCTTCACATCAGGTGGCCAAACTATTGGAGCTTCAGCTTCATCAGTCCTTCCAATGAATATTCAGGATTGATTCCCTTTAGGATTGACTGTTTGATCTCCTTGCAGTCCAAGGGGCTCTCAAGAGTCTTCTACAGCACTACAGTTCAAAAGCATCAATTCTTTGGTGCTCAGCTTTCTTCATAATCCAACTCTCACATCCATACATGACTACTGGAAAATCTGTAGCTTTGACTAGATGGACCTTTGTCAGCAAAGTAAGGTCTCTGCTTTGTAATATGCTGTCTAGATTGGTCATAGCTTTTCTTCCAAGGAGCAAGCACCTTTAATCATGGTTGAAGTCACCATCTGCAGTGATTTGGAGCCCAAGAAAAGAAAGTCTCTGACTGTTTCCATTGTTTCCCCCTCTATTTGCCATGAAGTGATAGGACTGGATGCCATGAGCCTCATTTTTGAATGTTGGGTTTTAAGCCAGCTTTTTCACTCTCTTCTTTTCACTTTCATCAAAAGGCTCTAGTTTCTCTTCACTTTCTGCCATAAGGGTGGTGTCATCTGCGTATCTGAGGTTATTGAAATTTCAGTTATTGATGTTTCTCCCAGCAATCTTGATTCCAGCTTGCGCTTCATCCAGCCTAGCATTTCACATGATGTACTCTGCATATAAGTTAGATAAGCAGGGTGACAATATACAGCCTTGACATACTCCTTTCCCAATTTGGAACCAGTCCATTGTTCTATGTCTGGTTCTAACTGTTGCTTCTTGACCTGCATACAAATTTCTGAGGAGGCAGATAAGGTGGTTTGGTATTACCATCTTTTGAAGAATTTTCCACAGTTTGTTGTGATCTACACAGTCAAAGGCTTTGGGCGTAATCAATAAAGCTATACATTGCAACATAAAATTAAATGTTAAAAAAAATGAAAATAAAAATTTTAATATAATAGTCCTTGCAGCTATTCAAATGCTGGCTACAGTAAATCAGTAGGAGAAGCTGAACCTGTGCCCTGAGTCAAAAGCATTGCTATGTCTCATGTTAGAGTTTGATGGAAGGAGGGTGAGAGCCAATTCTGTATATTTTGTCCGCTATAGTGGAGGTGGTTGGGTGGTTTAGTTGCTAAGTCATGTCTGACTCTTGCAACCCCACAGACTGTAACCCACCAGGTTCCTCTGCCGGTGGGATTTCCCAGGCAAGAATACTGGAGTGAATTGCCATTTCCTTCTCCAGGGAATATTCCCGACCCAGGGATCGAACCTGCATCTCCTGCCACCGACTGAACCACCAGAGAAACCTGCCTGCTACAGTATCCATAGCTGTTTTCTTATCCAGGGGCTTAAGCTCTCTCATAAGGTGGTAAGAGAGTAAGATGACATGTTGTGCACCATCTCTTGACTAGCTCTCTCCTCTGGGCTCCAGAATCCTAACCAATGCCTTTGGATGTCCCAGCTCAGCCCATCCAGAATTGAACTCACCACTTCCCCCAAATAACTGCCACTTTCCCATCTGTGTGAATAGCCTTTCCTGCTTCCCAAGGGCCTGAGTTGGTAACTGGGGTGAGATCCCTAAATTCCCATTCCCCACATCTGACACTCACCAGGTCATGTCAGTTCTATGCCTTAATGTCTCAGATGTGTCCATTCTGCCTTGCCTACTCTATGTCTCTCCCACTGCTACCCTCACCCACTAACCAACCTCACATTTTTTCCCTTGCCCTGTCCTAACCACCCTGTGCATTGATTCCAGAGGAAAAGTTCTAAAGAGGAAGTCTAGGGAATTCCCTGACAGTCCAGTAGTTAAGACTTGGTGCTTTCTCTCCAGGGGCCCAGGTTTGACCTCTGGTCAGGGAACTAAGATTCTGCAGGCAGTGCAGCAGGCCCCCCTGGCAAACCACCCCCTCTCCCCACCACTCCCCACCGCTCCCCACCCAAACAGTAAATCTAACCATGGCATTCTTCTTAAAACCAAATGACCTTCCTATTGCCTACTCCCAGATATTTTTTTTAACAGCTTCATTGAGATATAATTCACATCTCATACCCATTTAAAGGACACAGTTCCAAGGTTTTAGTATATTGACAGAATTGTATAACCATCAATATGATCCATCTTAGAACATTGTCATCACCCATGAAGAAATTCAAGGGACTTCCCGCGTGGTCCAGTGTCTAAGACTCTGAGCGCCCAATGCAAGGGGCCCGGGTTCAATTGCTGGTCAGGGAACTAGGTCCCACATGCTGTTACTAAGAGTTCAAATGTGGCAATAAATATCCTGAGTGCCATAACTCAGACCCAGTGCAGCCAAATAAGTAATCAAATAAATATTTAAAAAGCAACTCTGTACCCATTGGCAATCACATCCCATTTTTCCTCAAGACCTGGAAATCAACAGTCCACTTTCTGCCTCTATGAATTTGTCTGTTGTTTTGACATTTTATATAAACAAAATCATACAAGATGTGGTCCTTTAGGACTGACTACTTTCGCTTAACCATGTATTCAAGCTTCACCCATGTTGTAGCAGGTATCAGAATGTCATCCCTCTTTTAAGGCTGAATAATATTTCATCCTATGGATAGATGATGTTTTGTTTAGCTGTTCATAACGTGATAGGCCTTGGGTAGTTTTTATCTTGGGTCATTAGGAATGATGCTGCTGTGAACATTCACATACTGGTCTTTGTATGGATGTATCCTTTTGTTTCTCTTGGCTAGATATGAGAGAAATAGCTGAGTCAAATGGTTACATTTATGTTTAACTTCTTAAGAAACTGTGAAACTGTTTATCTGTTTTTCTAAAGTAGCTGGGAGTCTTTACCACTGGACTGCCAGGAAAGTCCCACTGGTCTCAATCCTTTACTAACATGGAAGCTCACTGAAGGTAAGGACTATGCCTTTCTTCCCCAACCTGAAACTGGCGTCTTGGAGGTTCCCAATAAATATTTGATAAGCATATAAAGTCCCTGGTGGTCACTCCTCTTCTTTATGAGATTAAAGCTGTGGTGCAATGGTCCAGAACTCTGTTCTCCTTAAGAAGATCATTCCCAAAGCATCTTGGAAAGCACAGTCTGATTTTAAAAATAAAACATTTGTAGTTCCTTCCTAATTCTGTTTTGCTCAGGCTAATAATAAAATAAGCTGGCATTTCTTGGGTATATATCAACTGACAGTAGAGGGAGCCAAGCCAAGAATGTGTTAGGTGACGGCTAGGAATCTCTACACGATTAAAAATAGACCATGTGTAATAATAAGAATTGAAAATTACTCAAATGACCAACAATTAGGAAATAGTTACATTCTAGGATTAGCTAGACAGGTAAGTAGTTAGATGAATAATACTCCCATTAAAATTATAAATAGGGAAAGGGCTATTTGAAATAATCCTAAAAATAAGACTAGAACCCCAACTAGAATCAACACATGGATTACAACTATGCAATGTTGTGTATGTACAATGACCAAAACATGCTGAGTCATAGAATCTAATAAATAGTGGGTGTTTTACAATGAAACTTAGAATTCTGTTTTTTCAATGTTTTTTAGCTTTTGCTATCAAAAATCGATAATTGTGAGGCATTGTATCCAAAGTGTGTGTCATAAATTGAAACTATTAAGCTTTTCTAAGGCACCTAAGGGCATGTTTTGTAATTTGTTGGATATATGTGATGCATTGCATTCCTTTAATTTAAAAATATATATGTACCAAAATGTGTGTGTGTCAAGTTGTTGCAGCTGTGTCTGACTCTTTGTGACCCCACAGACTGTAGCCCTCCAGGCTCCTCTGTCCATGGGATTCTCCAGGCAAGAATACTGGAGTGGGTTGCCATTCCCTTCTCCAGAGGATCTTCCCGACCCAGGGATCAAACCTGTATCTCTTATGTCTCCTGCACGGTGGATTTTTTTACCACCTGCACCACTTGAGAAGCCCAAATAGATACATACGTGTGTCTTTCAAATGCTCTCAGAGAAGACAAAATGTTTTCACTTCATTATTGCACTTTGCCTCCATATTTCTAAGAGTCAGGTAAACCAGCGCCATGGTGTTATCTTCTTTTTATCAGTTTAACTTTAAACATGAGATGAAACAGATTTGTAAGGCCATTGGCTCAAGGTCATAAGTAAGTAAGGATCAGAAGCAAGACCAGAACCCAGGTGTATCAGCCCATGCACAAATCCTTAATTCTGCCCAGAAACCCAAGCCTAGGATGACCAGGATGAGAGCAGCAAAGGCTCACTTCACAGACTTGGAATCTGGAATGTTCTTTCCTGAAGGACTTTGCACAGCATCCTTCAAAAGGAGATGCTCAGATAATGTGTTTTTCAAGGGATCAATGCATTGGTGGGTCCATCAATGAGCAGGAACTTAACAGGTGGACACTGATGAGCAGAAATGCTTCAGTGCACTTGGCAGTGTCAGTCTTCACCAGGCTTTTTTTTTTTTTCACCAGACTTTGGCTACTAATTAATATTTTTCCTCTGTGAATATTACATTCATTCATTTATTTGTTCAGGAATTGATTATTAGGCAACTACTATGTGTAGGAAAGGGGCTTCCCTGATAGCTCAGTTGGTAAAGACTCCACCTGCAATGCTGGGGACCCTGCTTCAATTTATGGGTCAGGAAGATCTGCTGGAAAAGGGATAGGCTAGCCGCTCCAATATTCTTGGGTTTCCCTTATGGCTCAGCTGGTAAAGAATCCTCCTGCAATGTGGGGGGCCTGTGTTCCATCCCTGGGTTGGGAAGATCCCCTGGAGAAGGGAAAGGCTACCCACTCCAGTATTCTGGCCTGGAGAATTCCATGGACTGTATAGTCCATGGGGTCACAAAGAGTCGGACACAACTGAGCGACTTTCATTTTCAGACTTTCATGTGTAGGACGCTGTGTCAATACCTCACCAAGTTATAGAAGTAGATACTATTTTTACCTTCAATATATTTATCATCTAATAGGAGAATAGGATTTGTATTTCAAAAATCACTATAATTCTTGGCAGAATATGAGATTAAGAGAGGACAGACAGTGTTCAAAGAGCCCAGAGAAGAGAGAAATCGTATTTAGTTAAAGAATAGAGGCAAGCTTCACAGAAACATGGCATTTCGACAGGACCCTGAATGACAAGAAACATTTCACAAAAAGACACGGGGGAGGACATTTCAGCAGACGCAAAGCGTTTTAACAAAGGCACGAGGTGAACATTTTCGAAAAAGTGAAGCTAAGAAACAGGCGGCGGGACTTCCCTGGCAGTCCTGTGATTAAGACTTCACCTTCCATAAAATGGAAACAATATGATTATCTTTGTTAGATCCCTGGTCAGGGAGCTATGATCCCACATGCCTGGCGGACAAAAACCTAAAACACAAAACAGAGCAATATTGTAACATTCAATAAAAACTTCTTTTGAGAAAAAAAAAATGGTCTTCATTAAAAAAAAAAAAATCTTTAAAAGCAAAAACCACTCATTTTCCCTAGAGAAGCACATTTTGGCTAAAAGGTGTTCTTTTTTCCCAGGGTCGCTTTTTCCGATCTCTTTGTCTAAGAGCAACGCTTTAGTCCTCTCATCTGACTCAAGCAGGTGCTAGGACTCGAGCCCCAGCTCCACAGGAATGTAGTGTGAGGGCTTGTCTGTTAATTTCTTCTCTTTTATGAGCAAGGTAGAAAGTATTATTAGCCCTGCTTTCCAGCCAGCGAAACAAAGGTGCAGAGACACTGGGAGCTTTCTCAAGGTCACAGGATGAGTCAGCTGGAGAGAAACCCTAGAACAAGGGCTGCTCGTCTCTAAAGGAGGCTGCACCAGGGACAGCATGTTCCCACCCAGAACTCCGACATCTGCAGTGCCTTTTCCTAGCAGTTCAGCACGAGCAGCAGACAGGATTTCCTTCCCTCAGGGCCCAATGAAGTCCTGCGAAGGCATGTTTACACTCTTTTCTCAAACAGACAAACTAAAAGCCCCCAGGGTATCCTAAGCAGTTCACCTAGAGCAAGTGACATGTCAAAAGTCACACTGAGGATTGACCCAAGCACCGTGTGCTTTCGACTCTTGTTTTGGGACTGATGGCCAGCTGAAGATGGTGGGGTGAAGGTTGAAACGTGGCATCTTAAGACTTTCAATTCTGATCCCGACTCTATCCCTTGCCTACTGTCAGGTTTTGCAACCACTCAATCCCATTGAACCTCAGTTTCCTCATCCATAAAATGGAAACAATATGATGACTCTGTATCTGTTCTTTTTTTTTTTTATATTTTTTTGATGTGGACCATTTTTAAAGTCTTTATTGAATTTGTTAGTATATTGTTTCTGTTTTATGTTTTAGTTTTCCGGCTGCAAGGCATATGGGATCCTAGCTCCCTGGCCAGGGATTGAACCTGCACCCCTTGCATCGGAAGGTGAAGTCTTAACCACTGGACCAGCAGGGAAGTCCCTCTGTATCTGTTCTTAACGAGAATTTGTTTTTCATTTTGTGGGGCTTGCATTCTAGCGCCTCAACATGCATCTTTTAAAAATGTTTATTAACTTACTTGGTTGCACCAGTTCTTTGTTGTGGCAGCGAATTCTTAGTTGCAGTATGTGGAATCTAGTTCCCTGACCAGGGATTGAACCTGGGCTCCTGCATTGGGAGCACAGAGTTTTAACCACTGGACCACAAGGGAAGTCCTTCAACATGTATTTTTAAATGCTAAGAAAAAAACATCTGGAAAACAATTCACAAATCCATTAAAAATTTAAGAGGAGGGGAATGGAACTGCTTGGTTTCTATTTGTACCCAATGTACTTCTATTTCATTTGGAATTGCTTAAAATGACCCAGGCAAACACATAAAAGGATAAAAATAATAGCAACCTCATAAGTTACTGTATAAAAAGTCCTGACTAGCACAGTTATAGCTAAATACCTCCTTCTCAATAAAAGTTAGTTCTACATATAAAAGCTAACCATTATGTCCTCTGGTAAAAGATGAAATCAAGAAACAAGAAGAGAATAACACAAAGTTTCTCGTAAAAGCTAAATTCCTTGGGAGACAATGAATGAAGGAGAATAACCAGGAACCTGGCTTTGAAAAAAAGACCTGGTTTTGAATCCAGTCACAGCCACATATGCATCTGAGCCCTGGAAGAGCCTCCTAGGCCTTGGTTTTCTTCTCTGTCATTGGAGATAAGAATTTTCATCTCATAGATTTACAGTGAGGATTATATGAGACAAACACAAGACTTGCTTGAGAGGGCATTGAATGTTACATGTGGTGTGGGACACAGAAATAAAAACATTGCACACACCCACAGAGCTCCTGTTTTACCTGCTTCCAGAAAGTAAAGGGTTCCTGTAGGTTATTTTTTTTTAAATTTATTTATTTTTGGCTGCGCTGAGTTTTTGTTACTGTACTCAGGCTTTCTCTAGTTGCGATGCTCAGGCTGCTCATTGCAGTGGCTTCTTTTATCACAGAGCATAGACTCTACAGCTAGCAGGCTTCAGTAGTTGCAGCAAATGGGCTTATTCGCCCTAAGGCATGTGGAATCTTCCCAGACCAGGGATCGAACCCATGTCCCCTGTATTGGCAGGCGGTGTCCTATCCACCGGACACCAGGGAAGTCCCTTATCTTTTTTATTATTTTCTGTTTTTAATCTTTTGGCTGAGCTGCCCAGCATGTGGGATCTCAGTTTCCCAACCAGGAATTGAACCCATGCCCCCTGCCTTGGAAGCATGGAGTCTAAACCACTGGACACCATGGAAGTCCCTGCAGGTTATTATAGAACTGTATCACGAGAGATCCTTTTAAAAATATTTTCTGTTGTATCCTTGAAAGTTCCTAAAGGATAGGGCTTTAATTTTCTCACCATAACAACCACAAAATGGTAATCATGTGAGGTAAATGGCTTCCTCAATGGCTCAGCAGGTAAAGAATCCTCTTGTAATGCAGGAGAGACGGGTTCTATCCCAGGGTAGGAAAGATCCCCTGGAGGAAGAAAATGGCAACCCACTCCAGTCTTCTTGCTGGGGAAACCCAAGGACAGAGGAGCCTGTTGGACTATAGTCCAAAGGGTCGCAAAGAATTGAACGTGACTGAGCGACTACGCACGCACACACATGGGGGAAAGGGTACGTAAATTAGTCTGGCCATGGTAACCAGTATATATACATATTGTACGTATATATTCACAATATATATGTGTATTGTACACTTTAAACTTAAGCAATAGTATCTGTCAATTATACTTCAATAAATCCAGAAAGAAAGGTTCTAACAGAGATAAAGCCAAGAAAACACCTTGAAAACCAGCCCAAGTGGATCTACCTTTCCATCTTTCTGATCTAGACAGGCTTTTCAGGCCCGCGTATTTGTGGTCAAATGCTGACCTCAGTGATCCCCTGGTGCTTCCTGGAGAGACTGTTTACTCTCCCTCAGCCTCTATGTTTAAAGAGCCATAAACTCAGCAATGATCGACAGAAACATACATATTCTCCTCAGGGTTTCTTGTTCTGAGTCAAAGAATTTTTCCTGCATGAGAATCTGGACTGCATGCTCTGTCGAGTGTCCCTGAGGTCTGTTTGTAGAGAAAAAGCAAAATCAGGGTAATTTTTGTAAAAGCAGTTGGCTTTCTGTTTCTTCACCTGTGAAACGAAGCAGCCTCCTTGTCCCAGTGGCATAAAGTCTCGGCTTGTTGTGAGATGTCCACAAGACAATGTATGCGACAGTGCTTTCAAATTGGAAATAGAAAACCATCCAGGAGGAAATGCACAAAGCAAGTTGAGGTACCAAACACTACAAGTGTGGGATCAATTTTTTTCTTTTAATTTTTCTTTGTATTTTGGCCTCATAGCATGTGGGGTGGGGGGGAGTGGTCTTAGTTTCCCAACCAAGGAACAAACCCGGTCACCCCTGCATTGGAAGTGCAGAGTCTTTACCACTGGACCACCATGGGATCAATTTTCTTGTCAAAGGAGAACCTGCATGAATACGTCCCCCCCAGAAAATAAGTATTTTTGCTTTTGAACTTTATGAATTTGCTTTGCCCCAAGCCTACTACTCCTTTGATCCTTAATCTCAATTTTAGGCTTTCAATTTCATTTCAGAGCTTCTGCCTGTGTTTCCATGGTGTAATCATCTCTCCACTTTCCTCCTCTTCTCTTTGCTGCCCTGGGCATTTCCAGGCAGCACATGAGATAGAGGAGCTAAACTTCTCCAAGGAAGCAGAGAGGGAAGTCAGTGGCTGATCCATTCAGCTTTCTTGTTAATTCTGTCTCTCAATGATACCACAAAAGATAACAACAATTTCCTAAGAACTCCTGTCTTCTTTATTGAGTGTTTCTGTGGGTCAGTTGTTACTGTTTAGTCCCTAAGTTGTGTCCGAGTCTTTTGCGACCCCATGGACTACAGCCCACCAGGTTCCTCTGTCCATGGAATTTCAGGCAAGAATATTGGAGCGGGTTGCCATTTCCTTCTCCAGGGGATCTTCCTGACTCAGAGATCAAACCTGTGTCTTCTGCATCGGCAGGCAGATTCTTTACCACTGAGCCACCTGGGAAGCCCTCTGTGTACCAGACACTGAGCTAAATGCCTTCACTCCAGTCCCACTTACAATCCTAACAGTCCACTAGAGAAGGCTTTAATGATTTCACAGATAAGGAAAGTAAGGGTCTAAGTTAACGTTTAAGTGACTTGTTCAGTCACACAGGAAATAGCAACCCACTCTAGTACTCTTACTTGGAAAATTTCATGGACAGAGGAGCCTTGTAGGCTACAGTCCATGGGGTCGCAAAGAGTCGGACACAACTAAGCGACTTCACTCACTTCACTCACTCAGTCACACAGCTAATTAATGACAGAAGTGTCAAATTCAAGTGCCTCTGACAACCAAGCCTTTAGCCACTGGACCACACCACCTCCAAGACAGCTAAAATCTTTGTATGACCTGGAGGAAATCTCACCCCACCACGAACCCACAGTCACAAGCCTGAGACCTTCTTTTCTCTCACGAGAAAACCCTGGCTGACTCACGCCTCTTCTATAAGACTCAGTTCAAGAGATGCCTTGGCTAAGAAACACTTGCTGATCTCCCCAGGCTGACTTAGAGAACCCCTCCAGGTTCCCACAGCCTCAACATGATGAATTTTGATATTTCTCTTTTTTTTTTTTTTTTTGGCCACATATAAAGGCATGTGGGATCTTAGTTGCCCACCAGGGATGAAACCTGGGCCCCTTCAATGGAAGCACTGAGTTCTAACCCCAGGACCACCAGGAATGTCTCCAGGGAATTTTTATATTTCATTTGTGGGTTTACTTGTGTTTCTCCCACACAGCCTGATCAGCAACCGATGGGTAGTATCTGAAACTTTTTGTGGATCCCCAGTGCTTAATCAGTGCCTGGTACTGAACTGTAGTCAGCCCTCCGTACTTGTCTGTTGAGTGAATAAATGGATTAATACATAATGAATACATGAACAGGAACAAAAGCTCCAACAAAGAACAAGCCAAAGCTCCTCCTTACTTCTTGTACCCTCATCCATATCGACGTGACCAACCGAGTAGCATGGAATCCATTCAACAAAGACTTATTGAGCCATGGGGTAGTGTAACTGAGCCCTGGCACTTTACATCAGACTATTTTAGAAGCGAGGACCCATGCCACAAATTTCTTTGTCTGTAAAAGGAGTATAATAGTCCTGCCTTTATCACTACATTGCCATAGGGTCAAATTGCAGGATGGATATGAAGGCGCTTTGAAAACTGTGGCGTGATAAGCAAACAGGGGTGATCGTAATTTAATAATTATTATGTACAAGGTACTGCGTCAGGTCTCAAAGGAGGACTTCAAGAAGAGGGAGCTACTGCCCCCAGGACACTCACGCATAATGAAGCACTCAAGGGGCGGTGAAATAAGGCAGAAAGTAATGAAAAAAGTTCAAAGGCCGCAGGGGGCTCAAAGGAGGGAGAAATCAGGGGCCAGAGGTCAGGACAGGCCAGCTTGCAAGGCTGTGGGAGCTGAAGGAGGCTTGATGACAAGGTCCCCATCCTCCGGCCATTTGTAGTCACCTGCGTTTATGGTCACAGGCAATGTCGCTGCCACTGAAATCATGTTTGAGCGCAGAGAGCTTTTCTAGAGTGTAGGCAGAGAAGGCATCAGAGACCTGGATCTTGCTGAGCAGGTGGGATTCAGGTTAGGGGCTAGGAGGAAATGAGTTCTTTACAGGGAGGAGATTGGAAACAAAGCAGGACTGAGCCTGGAAGGTCTGGTAGATGCTGAGGAGAGCAGAGCAGGGGTCACTGGGCTCCCATGAGTCCTCATTACCTGACCTTGGGCAAGGCATCAGAATCATCTGAAGTGCCACCAGTGGGTTGGATCAATAAGTCCATTCAGCACTCACTCTATATTTGGCCTGTAGCTCAAGGGGATATTCTGGGAGACCCTCTGATTGTCCTATTTGAATGCTCACTAATCTTTAGTGATTAGGAAGATAAATTATAACCCATTATGGAATCA
The DNA here is from genome assembly GCF_016772045.2 of Ovis aries. NCBI lineage: Eukaryota > Metazoa > Chordata > Mammalia > Artiodactyla > Bovidae > Ovis > Ovis aries. The sequence goes on along the minus strand of NC_056055.1, from coordinate 39,434,661 downwards.
TCATTCATGAATTTTTATTAACCCTGTCTGCAACTATAGGTAAAAACTTCCCCCGAAAAAACATCTCAAAGGAAAGTTCTGTAATAGAAAGCTGTTTCCATGGGCTCTCAGATGGCTGATAGAAAAAGAAAAAAAAATTTGTTATATAAAAAGCAACCCTAAAAAAAAAATCCCCCAAACTATAGAGATAGAAAGCAGATCAGTGGTTTCCTAGAGCTGGGGGTGGGAATGAGGAGTGACTACAAACTGGCACAAGGCAACATGGAAGTGTTTGATATTTACTTTACAATTGGTGGATTTTATGAGATATTTGTTACATCTCATAAAGTTTTTTTTTTAAAACCTCCTGTCCATACCCATAAAACATTATTCTTATCCCAAGAAGGATATGGGAAGATAACATATCCCAAGAGAGATATGGGAAGGGCAGGAATGAGAATAGGAGCAAACTCTGCATTGTGTTAGTGGAGAAACGTTTCAAGGACCTGGAGATGTTTCTTCCACCTGGGGAGCTGAGGAGAAAAGAGGAGAGAACACCTAGAGGCAACTTGTGGTATGTCAGGGAGAATGAGGAATGCGCTTTTGAACCCTAAGGACCCGGGCCTTTGGGCAGTGTAGGTGGGTGTGGGGCTGAGAGGAGGGCATTTCATGCAAGAGGATGATCTGAAAAAGATGCAGGATGGAACATGGAAAGGTGTTTGGGCAACTGGGCATTGGTGGGTTTGCCTAGAACATTGCCGTGGGGAACATTGAAGGAAGGCTGGAAAGGGAGCTGAGAATCCCATGGATGGAAGCTTCCGGATGCCCAGGCAAGGCCTTTAAGGCCCAAAGATACAACAGAACTCACCCTCAGTCTCTAGATACTTCCTGGGGGAAGCTGAAAAGGATGAAAGTTGCAGCTTATTCTGAGAGGTAGCCGTCCGACCCTGGAGGAGTTCAAGTCCAGGTCAGATGCCCTGCTGTTGGATGTTGAGGTTTTCAAACAATGGATGAGGTCATGGAGTATCAGAGATTTAAGGCCCTTTCTCTTCCTCAGAGTCTCTGACTCTACAAACTGGATGACATGTGGGCTTTCCCCAGACATTAGGAGAACTGAAAGAACGTACCAGGCTTTCGGTCTTTTCCTTCCCAAAAAGTGTGACTACAAAATTGTGCAAAAATCTTCTTACAAAAGCCAGAACATGGAAGCAAACTAGATGTCCATCTACAGATGAATGGATAAAGTTGTGGCACATATATACAATGAGATACTACTCAGTCATAAAAAGGAGTAAAATTGGGTCATTTGTAGTGATGTGGATAAAACTTGAGTCTGTCATACAGAGTGAAGTAAGTCAGAAAGAGAAAAACAAATATTGTATCTTAACACACATATATGGAATCTAGAAAAATGGTACTGAAGAACATATTTGCAGGGCAGGAATCGAGATGCAGACAGAAAGAATGGGCTTGTGGACACCGAGGGAAGGAGCAGGGGATGAACTGAGACAGTAGCACTGACATACGTCCGCTACCATGTGTAAAATAAAGAGCTGGTGGGAAGGTGTTGCATAACACAGGGAGCTCAGCCAGGTACTATGTGATGACCTAGAGGGATGGGGGAATGGGAGGGTGGTATGGAGGTCCAAAAGGGAGGGGACTATGTATACTTATAGCTGATTCATGATGTTGTACAGCAGAAGCTAACATGACATTATAAAGCTATTATCCTCCAATTAGATAAATAAATTCGTAGGAAAGGGTTCTCCAATGGCTCAGCAGGTAAGGGATCTACCTGCAATGCAGGAGACCCAGGAGACTTGGGTGTCTTGGAAGATCCCTTGGAGAAGGAAATGACAATCTACTGCAGTATTTTCACCTGAAAAATCCTATGGACAGAGGAGCCTGGCAGACTACAGTCCATGGAGTCACAGACAGGACTGGGCGACTAAACACACTTACAGGAAGAAGGGGAAAAAAAATTGTGCCAAAAGAGCCAGTAACTAAACTAGGGAACTAGACATCACAGTTCATGTTATGTTCCTTCCGCCAGGAAGTATCTAGATACTGAGGGTGAGTTCTGTTGTATCTTTGTGCCTTAAAGGCCTTGCCTGGGCATCCGGAAGCTGCCATCCATGGGATTCTCAGCTCCCTTTCCAGCCTTCCTTCAATGTTCCCCACAGCAATGTTCCAGGCAAACCCACCAACACATAGCTGCCCAAATACCTTTCCATGTTCCATCTTGCATCTTTTTCAGGTTATCCCCCTGTGTGAAATGCCCTCCTCTCAGCCCCACACCCACTTACACTGCCCACAAGGCCTGGGTCCAATTGCTTCTTGCCTCTGTCCCACAGGTGAGATGGTCATGGAGCTTTGTCCTGGGAGGGCCTCACTGCAAGCCGTCCACCAGTGAAGGCTGAAGCTGGCCATGGGAGGCAGAGGCTACAGCAGGTCCGGGGTGAGCTTCAAAGTGGAGACCAGAAATCTAAAATAAGTCAAAGCTTTGGCACAGGATTAGGGGATCTAAGAGGCTTCCCTGGTGGCTTAGATGGTAGCGGAACCACCTGCAATGTGGGAGACCCGAGTTTGATCCCTGTGTCAGAAAGATCCCTTGGAGAAGGGAATGGCTACCCATTCCGGTACTCTTGCCAGGAGAAGCCCATGAACAGAGGAGCCTGGAGGGGTATAGTCCACAGGATTGCAAGGAGTTGGACATGACTGAATGACTAACACGGTGTTTTTATTTTTTTAATTTTTTAGTATTTCTATTTATTTATTAATTTGGCTGCATTGAGTCTTAGAGGCAGCATTTGGTATCTAGATCCCTGACCAAGGATGGAACCCACACCACCTGCACTGGGAGCCCAGAGTCTTAGCCACTGGACCACCAGGGAAGTCACTATTTACACATTATATGTAATATTAAGACAGTCAACCTTGAAACAGAATAAAATTATATTACCACCATTTAAAGACTTTGCTTATGTTATTATAACTTTTCTTTGAGTTCTAAGTTGTATTCTCTTTTTACTCTTAATTAAAATGTTACCCTTATTGAAACGGTAATAGTCATGGAAACATCATTTCATAATTTTAGGCAAACCAGAGAGGGATAATTGTAATTTCTCATCCAAGGATTTCATGAGCCAACTTACTGAGTATTCTTCAAAAGGTATCTTCTTGATCTTTGAGGGTTTCTATTTTCAAACTTGATAGAAAAAACTAGAAATGAAGAGACTATATCCTAGAGGTTTTCAAAACTAGAATATGTTATAAAAATTCAGTTTATATTTTTCATAGTCATTCATCTATTATCTATACAAAAATTTTACCAAGATGCTACTAAATAAAAACATGTCAGCCACAAAATCTACATGCAATAAATATATAATAAATGAAATAAATTGATAAATTTCATTAGTTACACCATTCCTGAAAACCAATCCTACTATTGCTTTTCAGCCTTTGGTGACACAATTGGATAGCTTGTCAGGTTCAGGTTCATTGCATTCTTGGAAGAAATAGTTGTATCTTTCGGAATAGAAGACTGCATGAATTTTAGGTCCAATTCTTGGAAATTTCTCAATAATCAATATGGGATAACAAAGATCCATGTATTACCTTCTCTCATCTCACCTCCAATATTGTTTATCCACGAAGAGGTAAGCCTTGTAAATGAATGGATTAAGACCAACAGCATCAGTCTTGTCACAGAATCAAGGAAGCCCAGACAATGTGTGCTCTTGGTATAGTTGGGTTGCGTTTGTTTTTTCTTTTTCATTTTTCAGGCCGTGCTGTGCAGCACACAAGATCATAGTTCCCATGCCAGGGATGGGACTTGCATTGGGGGTATGGAATCTTAGCCACTGGACCATCAAGGAAGATCCTAACTTGTAGTTTTTAAATTACCAATTAACCAGTTCTTGCCATCTTTAAAAAGAAAAACTGCCTCCTGGTTCCAATTCAATACATGCCTTAATGGCTCAGGAAGCTTCCACCAAAAGAACTCATCTTTAAAGAAAAAACATTTTTTCTTCTAATTGTAAAGAAAATGGTTGTTGTTCAGTTTCTGTCATGTCCAACTCTTTGTGACACCATGGACTGTAGACTGACAGTTTTCTCTGTCCATGGGATTTCCCAGGCAAGAATACTGTAGTGGGTTGCCATTTCCTTCTCCAGGGGTTCTTCCTGACCCAGGGATTGAACCCGAGTCTCCTGCATCTCCTGCATTGGCAGGTGGATTCTTTACCGCTAGGAATACCTGGGAAGCCCCATTGCCAGAGGAGAAATCACATCTGGGCCCAAGGACAATGGTCGCATTTCCTGGATTTTGAAGTTACTAATGACTCTCATTTTGAGCACAGAAATTCTTTCCACTGCTGCTGCTGCTAAGTCACTTCAGCCGTGTCCGACTCTTGTGCGACCCCATAGACGGCAGCCCACTAGGCTCCTCTGTCTCTGGGATTTTCCAGGCAAGAATACTGGAGTGGGTTGCCATTTCCTTCTCCAATGCATGAAAGTGAAAAGCGAAAGTGAAGTTGCTCAGTCATGCCCGACTCTTAGCGACCCCATGGACTGCAGCCTACCAGGCTCCTCCGTCCATGAGATTTTCCAGGCAAGAGTGCTGGAGTGGGGTGCCACTGCCTTCTTCACTAGGAGGCTATAAAAGGAGCCCAGGTACCTTTGTGCCACAGGTAACGGCAACCCACTCCAATATTCTTGCCTAGAGAATCCCATGAACAGAGGAGCCTGGTGAGTACAGTCCTTGGAGTTGCAAAGAGTCAGATATGCCTGAAGCGAGTTAGCATGCACATCTTTGTGCCAGCACCACGTCATTTTCCTCTAGACTTGTGCTATTGGGCAGAGGAACAGCTCCAGAAGCAGCAGCTTGAAGGACCAGAATTCAGAGAAGTGAAAGTGAAAGTCGCTTAATTGTGTCCAACTCTTTGCAACTCCATGGATAGTCCATGGAATTCTCCAGGCCAGAATACTGGAGTGGGTAGCCTTTCTCTTCCCCAGGGATCTTCCCAACCCAGGGATCGAACTGGCATCTCCTGCATTGCAGGCGGATTCTTTACCAACTGAGCTATGATGGAAGAAATTTCACTCCAAACTTCTCTTGAATAATTTAACCCAGAGTGCTTTGTTCCTTTTCAGTCTTCAGCTGGCTTTTGTTCCTGCTTCATACATATGCAGGTATTTCCACCCCCAGTATTCCTGAATATCTCTGACACCAGATCCCAGGGATCACTCCCTCCTCTAAATTCTTTATTATCTGTTAAGTTCAGTTCAGTCACTCAGTCATGTCCGACTCTTTGCGACCCCATGAATAGCAGCACGCCAGGACACTCTGTCCATCACCAACTCCCAGAGTTCACTCAGACTCACGTCCATCGAGTCAGTGATGCCATCCAGCCATCTCATCCTCTGTCAACCCCTTCTCCTCCTGCCCCCAATCCCTCCCAGCATCAAAGTCTTTTCCAATGAGTCAACTCTTCGCATGAGGTGGCCAAAATACTGGAGTTTCAGCTTCAGCATCATTCCCTCCAAAGAAATCCCAGGGCTGATCTCCTTCAGAATGGACTCGTTGGATCTCCTTGCAGTCCAAGGGACTCTCAAGAGGCTTCTCCAACACCACAGTTCAAATGCATCAATTCTTTGGCACGCACCTTTCTTCACAGTCCAACTCTCACATCCATACATGACCACAGGAAAAACCATAGCCTTGACTAGACGGACCTTTGTTGGTAAAGTAATGTCTCTGCTTTTCAATATGCTATCTAGATTGGTCATAACTTTTCTTCCAAGGAGTAAGTGTCTTTTAATTTCATGGCTGTAGTCACCATCTGCAGTGATTTTGGACCTCCTATTTAATGATCAGTTCAGTTCAGTTCGGTTCAGTCGCTCAGTCGTGTCCAACTCTTTGCGACCCCATGAATCGCAGCATGCCAGGCCTCCCTATCCATCATCAACTCCCGGAGTTCACTCAGACTCACATCCATCGAGTCCATGATGCCATCCAGCCATCTCATCCTCGGTCATCCCCTTCTCCTCCTGCCCCCAATCCCTCCCAGCATCAGAGTCTTTTCCAATGAGTCAACTCTTCGCATCAGGTGGCCAAAGTACTGGAGCTTCAGCTTTAGCATCATTCCTTCCAAAGAAATCCCAGGGCTGATCTCCTTACTCGTTGGATCTCCTTGCAGTCCAAGGGACTCTCAAGAGGCTTCTCCAACACCACAGTTCAAAAGCATCAATTCTTCGGCGCTCAGCCTTCTTCACAGTCCAACTCTCACATCCATACATGACCACAGGAAAAACCATAGCCCTGACTAGACGGACCTTAGTCAGCAAAGTAATGTCTCTGCTTTTGAATAAACTATCTAGGTTGGTCATAACTTTTCTTCCAAGGAGTAAGCGTCTTTTAATTTCATGGCTGCAGTCACCATCTGCAGTGATTTTGCAGCCCCCCAAAATAAAGTCTGACACTAAAGTCTGACACTGTTTCTACTGTTTCCCATCTATTTCCCATGAAGTGATGGGACCAGATGCCATGATCTTCATTTTCTGAATGCTGAGCTTTAAGCCAACTTTTTCACTCTTCTCTTTCACTTTCATCAAGAGGCTTTTTAGTTCCTCTTCACTTTCTGCCATAAGGGTGGTGTCATCTGCATATCTGAGGTTATTGATATTTCTCCCGGCAATCTTGATTCCAGCTTGTGTTTCTTCCAGTCCAGCGTTTCTCATGATGTACTCTGCACATAAGTTAAATAAGCAGGGTGACAATATACAGCCTTGACTTACTCCTTTTCCTATTTGGAACCAGTCTGTTGTTCCATGTCCAGTTCTAACTGTTGCTTATATTATTCTAAGCAGGAAAAGCAAAATCTGACTCTGTGTTGGATTTGTTTCTTTCACTTTGTTGTTGTTGTTCAGTGGCTAAGTCATGTCCAACTCTTTGCAACCTCATGTACTCCAGTTCATCAGGTTCCTTTGTCCTCCACCATTTTCCGGAGTTTGCTCAGATTCATGTCCATTGAGTTGGTGATGCTATCTAACGCCACCCCCTTCTCCTTTTGCCTTCAATCTTTCCCATCATCAGAGTCTTTCCCAACAAGTGGCTCTTTGTATCAGGTGGCCAAAGTATTGCACCTTAGCTTCAGCATCAGTTTTTCCAATGAATATTCAGGATTGATTTCCTTTCAGATTGACTGATTTCACCTTCTTTGCTTTTCGTTATGTTTGTTACTATAATCATTAGAAGGATGCACTGTCTGTAGCTGTAAGCATACAGCTTATCACTAGCTCTAAGCACTGTCTGTAAGCTGTAAGCCTGCCTAAAGGAACCCTGCCCTGATGCCTTTGTTCAGCTCACAGGGAGACTTTCTTACCGTGGCCACCTCTGAATGGCTGCCAGAAAGAAATTAACACATATTCTCCCCAATGCTGGCCAAGCCAAGGGATACTTTGCAAGATTTATGGCCTTTTTACTTTATTTTCTCACCTCCTAAACTGGTATCCAGACCCTGATTAGATGGTACTCTAAGACATTGGGCTTCCCCGATGACTCAGATGGTAAAGGGTCTGCCTGCATTGCCGGAGACCCAGTTTCAACCCCTGGGTTGGGAAGATCTTCTGGAGAAGGAAATGGCAACCCACTCCAGTACCCTTGCCTGGAAAATCTCATGGACAGAGGAGCCTGGTAGGCTACAGTCCATGGGGTCGCAAAGAGTCGGACACAACTGAGAAACTTCACTTTCACTAGAACATTAATTCACCATCTTCCAGACACCCAGCTTTCTGAATAAAGTTGCTGTTCCTTGCCTCCAATTATTGGCCTCTCTTTCAGGGAGCTGACTGAGCTTGGATTCATTAACATTATTACTCAGCTCTTCATAAAAATTATCTGATTTACCAACTGATTTACCAATACCAACTGAATTGTCAGATCCTTGGAGGAACACAAGCCAACATGTTTCCAGATGTATTATTACTGCTGTTGGCGAAGGAAGGAGACCCCTTCCAGGGTCTGAGAGTGGGCTTTTGTCTAAATCTCGGAAATGAATTGTCTGAGCAGACACACACGCTGACAAAGCAAAAGCCTTTGTTGGAAAGGGCTGCCCGGGCAGAGAGCAGCTGGGTAAGGGAACCCACGAGGACTGCTCTACCACGTGGACCTCAGTCTCAGGTTTTATGGTGATGGGGTTAGTGTCCGAACTGTCTCTAGCCAATCATTCTGACTCAGGGTCTTTCCTGGTAACACATGCATTGCTCAGTCAAGATAGATGCCAGCAAAGAAGATTCTGAGAGGTGGTAGGACATGTGGCGTCTCCTCGTGACCTTTTCCAACTTCTTCTGGTTGGTAGTGGCTTGTTAATTCTGTGTTCTTTGCCAGGACCTCTTGGCATAAAACAACTCATGCGAATGGTTACTGTGGTGCCAGGCTAGGGTGGGTGGTTTCAGTCAGTGTTTCCCCTAACATAGCTATTTATTTGTTAATTTTCTATTATAGACTGACGTCTCCCTTCCACCTCTCACTCCCTCCTTTGATCCTGAATCTTCAACTTTAGACCAAAAAAGTTTTCACAGGTGCATTCAGATGAAAATGAGGCAAGGAATAGAGAGCTCCTGCTTTACCAGAAGAAAGGAAGCCCCAGAACTCTGGATCAGGGTCCGCAAATAATGACATCACAAGTTTGGTGGTGGTGGTTTGGTCGCTAAGTCATGTCTGACTCTTTTGTGAATCCATGTATGGTAGCCCAGCAGGCTCCTCTGTCCCTGGGACTTCCCAGGCAAGAAGAGGGTTGCCATTTTCCTCTTTAGGGGATCTTTCTGACTCAGGAATTGAACCCAGGTCTCCTGCATTGCAGACAGATTCTTTAGCAACTGAGCCATCTGGGAAGCCCAGAGTATCTCAGATCAAACCTGAGTTCTAAAGTTAGGACTCTATGTACCTACAAATGGCTTCCATGAACTTTTGTTGTTGTTGTTGTTGTTAAAGTAAACAAATGTTATTGTGAGGGGTCCAGTCTACATATAAAAGTTTCCTTTAGAATAAAAAGACTTGGGACTTCCCTGGAGGTCCGGTGGTTAAGACTCAACCCTTCCACTGCAGGTGGCGTGGGTTTGATCCCTTCTCAGGGAACTAAGGTCTTTTGTGCCTAGTGATGTGGCTGCAAATTTTTTTAAAAAGGACTTAATCTAAAACATTTATTGGGGAAGGAGGTTTAAGAGGGAGGGGACATATGTATACGTATGACAGATTCATGTTAATATATGGTAGAAATTAACACAATATTGTAAAGTAAGTAGCCTCCAATTAAAAATAGATTAAAAACATTTTTTTAACTCATTTATTAAAGGTCATGGAGAAGGCAATGGTACCCCACTCCAGTACTCTTACGGAAACTCCCATGGATGGAGGAGTCTGGTAGGCTGCAGTCCATGGGGTCGCTAAGAGTCGGGCATGACTGAGCAACTTCACTTTCGCTTTTCACTTTCATGCATTGGAGAAGAAAATGGCAACCCACTCCAGTGTTCTTGCCTGGAGAATCCCAGGGACGGGGGAGCCTGGTGGGCTGCCGTCTATGGGGTCACACAGAGTCTGACACGACTGAAGCGACTTAGCAGCAGCAGCAGCATTGGAGGTCATTCCTCCACTCTCAGTAACAGAGCTGTTATCTGTCTTACCCACCAAATGGACAGCTTCTGAACCTTCCTCATGTTCCCTTTATGCGTAGGAGGCCCACCAACATGTTTATAAATGACTCTAGTACGAGTGGAGGTGGCTAGGACCAGGGAGCACACACCATATGCTGTGAAGTCCTAGAGAAGAGATTGCTTTATCTTTTATTCAGATTATCCGTTCTTGCTTTGGGCGTAGAATTGTCTTTAAAAGGTATTTAATTCGCACTCCCAGGGAATTCTGGGATCTTTGTTTCTGTCTGGCCTGTTTGACCACTCCTAGTGTTGGCAGATTACCATGTGTGAGGCTGTTCTGCCCAGGGATACACACCAAGAGTGGTCAGGACATGTCCCGCTGGTGAAACGGATCTTCCCAAGATGTGTCAGAAAATTTTCCTCCCACTCCCTTCTTCCTTCCTCATTGAATGTAATGTCTTTTTTTAATACGCTTTTATTTTTGGCTGTGCTGGGTCTCTGTTGCCGTGGTCAGGGTTCTCCTTGCAATGGCTTCTTTTCTGGCTGAGCATGGGCTCTAGAGCATACAGGCTTCAGTAGCTGCCGTGTGTGAGCTCTGTAGTTGTGTCTTGCTGGCTCTAGAGCATAGGCTCAGTAGTTGTGGCACATGGGGTTAATTGCTCTGCAACATGTGGGATCTTCCCAGACCACAGATCAAACCCACGTCTCCTGCACTGGCAGGTGGATTTTTTATCACTGAGCCAGCCGGGGAAGCCCCAAGTGTAATGTCTTGAACTGCCAAGGCAGGTCCAACTCTATAGGGCACAAGATAATATGAATGTTATACAACTGGAGAACAAATCCCAGTGGAGATGGTGATGGAATTTACACGGTAATGTATCCTCTTTTATTTCCTTCTTCTGTGATTTCAGATAAGTTAAACTTGCAGAGTTATTCTGTTGGTAAACTTACAAGGGAATTCCAAGTTCATCTACATCATGAATTCTGAATACTGGCCCCCCAAAAATCTTGCTCTTTTTATATATAAAGCATAAATGTACATACAGTTCATAAACATATACAGAATATCTGGTGGTATAAAAATTCTATAAGAAAGACAAATTAGGAAAATATATTTTTAAAAGGGCTCCTTAAGGATGCGGTAATGAAAAAAAAATTGAGAGTCACTAACAGATCAGTGTCTTCAGATGAATTAAATCAGAATCTAGGGATGGAATCCAAGCAATACTCTTTTTCATTGTTTTTGGTTGAGATGCATGGTTTGTGGGATCTTAGTTCCCTGATCAGGGATTGAACTCAGGGGCCCTGCTGTGAAAGTGCTGAGTCTTAACCAATGGACCACTAGGGAATTCCCAATAGTATTTTTTAAACTATTTCTCTTTTCTTAAAAAATGTGTTTATTTATTGAAGTATAGTTGATTTATAATGTTGTGTGATGTTCAAGTGTTCAGGTGTAGACCAAAGTGATTCAAATATATATATACATAGATATATTTACATATGCATAAAAATATATATTGAGGTGTAGAACAAAGTAATTCAAATATATATTTATATATATAATAAAATATATATATATTCTTTTCTCAGTGAAATCAATCAGATTTGATATTATTTTAAAAAAGTTTTTTCAAGGGAAGGTGTAACTGTAAAATGTCAGTACTAGAATTAAGTCCCATAAGTTTGTTTTGAGGTGGAATGTGGCCAGAGTAGTTCTCAGGTTGTGCTAGAGCAGCACTTTGTTACATGGAAGACAGGTTTTATAAGCAGCCTTTGAATCCAGCTAGTCAAGTGTAATGGAGGAGGCAATGACACCCCACTCTAGTACTCTTGCCTGGAAAATCCCATGGATGGAGGAGCCTGGTAGGCTGCAGTCCATGGGGTCGCTAAGAGTTGGGCACAACTGAGTGACTTCACTTTCACTTTTCACTTTCTTGCATTGGAGAAGGAAATGGCAACCCACTCCAGTGTTCTTGCCTGGAGAATCCCAGGGATGGGGGAGCCTGGTGGGCTGCCATCTATGGGGTCGCACAGAGTCGGACACGACTGAAGCGACTTAGCAGCAGTAGTAGCAGTAGCAGCATTCTTTTCCAGATTCTTTTTCCTTACAGATTATTCCAAAATATTGAATGTAATTCTCTGTGCTATACAGTAGGACCTTGTAGGTGATCTGTTTTATATACTTTCTACTGTAGTAGAAAAATCCACAGCCAGGTTTGCGAACCACTGACCCAAATCAACTCCCTATTATTCCATGGAAAACTGAGGATCGAAAAAGAAAAATAACCAAACCAGAGAGAAGTAGGGTCCCTCTTGACTACCATGCTAAAGTTGTTTTCACTGTGCTCTAGTGTCTTTTCCAATTTTATTTTTCTCTGCTCTCTTATTAGGCTTTATTACATATTAGCCTGTTGATGGTTTGTTCCCTGTTTTTAGACCGGTTTGAGTAATAATGTATGGCTCTTTGTAAAAATTGAAAATGTACTACATGCATGTGGTTCTGAAAAATTCAAATAGAAAAAGTACATTATGAGAACTAAGTTTCTCTTTTTCAACCCCAACTCCAGTCTCCCAGTCACCAATCCACTTCCTCAGATGCAGGCTCTGTGCCAAGTCTCCCGAGTATTTGTCCAGCAAATGTCTGTGCCTCCTTCTATCCCTTTTAAATAATGAAAGCACTCGATAATCATACAGAAAAAAAAATGCTCAACTTAGAGCTCCCAAGTATCTGCACTTCTATCTCCAGTGTCTCTTTTTCAGGGTTTGCTAATGGCAACCACACATCCTTTTCCAAGAGTGAAAATAACATCATTTTGAACAGTGCTATGATTATACTTTCATTTTATACCGAATTTGCTTATACCGGAAATGTCCCAGCTATAAAATAAGACCACAACAGGCTGTCTTATTGTCCTGCCCTAAGGCAGCAGTCTTTGTAAGTTTTCCAGCATTTCACAGAACAATTGACTTAACAGAGGAAAAAAACCTTGCTGATCACAGATTTCCTTTTCTTTCTTTTCTGGGTTTTTTTTTGTTTCGGTTTGGTTTTTGTTGTTGTTCTAAGACCAAATTGCTTTAAGCACAAAATTGATCAAACTCCTGTATAACAGATATATTCAGTAAACTGTAAAAGGCATGATGGCCTTTCAAATGCATATAAGCATATACTATCCTTGTCAGATATCTTGGAGAATTTGACTGTTGATTCCTCACTTTAGTAATGAATCTTTTCTTTTTTTTTAAGAGCATCTTTTTGTCTTACCGGGACATTCCTGTTGTCCCAAAAGTGACCCAAGGCAGTGACAGGCTGTAGACTCTTCTTCTAGGCTGATGACTAATCTCCAAAATTTTGCTCCTTTTCTCTACCCAACCCCCAACTCTGAAGCATTAACCTAAGGAGAAAAAATTTTTTTTTTACTTCTCTGGGAGAATAAATTTTAAAAAACCATTCTCTTGGTATTTATCCCTACCCAGAACATGCTGACATAAAAGTGATAATGGTTAAATTTAGAAAGTTCTTTCTCAAATCAAAGAACACTCAGATTGAGAGGGAAAACAGAGCCCGAGCTCTCCTGTTATTTCATTTTACAGAGAAGGCAATTAAAGATGAGGGAGGTTAGCTGGTGTGTCCAGGGTCATGTGGGAAAACTCACTCCATTTTCTTAGTAAATAGTTGCTAGGTAGGGATGTCCCTGGTGGTCGAAAAGTGAAGACTACCTTCCAGTGCAAAGAGTGATGGTTCGATCACTGGTTGAAGAGCTAAGACCTCACATGCCTGGAGACCAAAACAAAACAAAACAAAACAGAAAAGAGAAATAATATTGTAACAAATTCAATAAAGGCTTAAAACAAAAATAGTTCATGGGTGCCTACTCAGTGTCCGGCATGGCCCAGGCTTTGGGGCCCAGCACTTGGTGTGTTCCATTAGGATGTGAGTGGCAGTGCCAGCACTGGAAATCAGGTTCTGTCCTTCCCCACCCTCCATCGCAGTCCCCTGGGGTGGTGGTGGGGAGACCTCTGGCCTTGCCTCCTCAGAGGATCAGCACTCGCAGCGATAAAAATACTACAGTTTCCAGGAAGATGGAACTTCATTTTTCTCAGTCCTTTCTGGCAGGAATCTAAGGTCATTTGGAAGGAAGCCAGGGACATGAATGTGTCCTTATTTGTAAAGATAATGCCACATCCCAGCACCCATAGGACACAAGCCCTGGGTAACTTATAGATACCCCATTATAGTCATGGTCACACATACCCTTGTAAGTCAAGAGGGGAGCAGGGCTAGAAGTGGCCACGACACCCACAGAACACACCCAGCCGACCTACGCAGGGATTACAAGACTTTGTCTCCTCTAGAAACGTGCTGGAGACAATTTAGCCACAAAGAGAACATAGCCCAGCTATCTGACTTTCAACCAAGAACTCACTTGTTTCTGAAATATCTATTTATTTTAGCTTTATGACTTAACAGGAATAGTGTGAGGTAAGATGGCATGAATCACTTAGAGCCTTTCAGATGGTGAAATACCAGCCTCAACAAGAAAAAATAAAACAAATTGCACAGACAGGCACAAGGTGTGCACGTGAGCACATGCAAAATGCACACACACAGAGCTAAAACTCATCCTCACAAAAATAAAATCTAACAAGAGGAAACTTGACAGGGCCCTAGTTCTGAAATACCTCTATGAATGAGTATTCATTCTGTTAAGAAATTCCAAATAAAGGAATGAACCTTAAGGATGTTATGCTAACAGAAATAAGCTAGTTAGAAAAAGACATTTACAGTATGGTTCACCTATATGAAGCATCTAGATTATTCAAATGCATAGAAACAGAAAGTAAAATGGTAGTTGCTAGGGGCCGGGGGGATGAGGAAATGGGGAGTTGTTTTTTTAGCAGGTACAGAGTTTCAATTTTGCAAGGTGCAAAAGTCCTGGGGATGGATGACACAACAAGTGAATATATTTCATAATGCTGAACTGTACTCAAAAATGGTTACAATGGTCAATTTTATGTTATGTGCATTTCACCACAATTAAATTTTTTTTCAAATAGAAAAGAAGTAATACTTTCCATCAAGAGTTTTCTATCTATCTGAGGTACTATAAATAGGTAACAGGGAGGTAAATTAAGTCCTTGAGGGCCTGTGAGTTCAGTTGACGAAAGTCAGAACTGCAAGAGAGAAGACAATGTTCATTTACATAGGTGCTTAGAAGAGCATCTAGAAAGTTGTTGGGTCGCTAAGTCGTCTGCACCCCAAAGAACAGCAGCATGCCAGGCTTCCCTATCCTTCACCATTTCCTGGAGTTCATCTCCTGGACATGCTCAAACTCATGTCTGTTAAGTTGGTGATGTCATCCAACTATCTTATCTTCTGTTGCCCCCTTCTCCTGCCTTCAGTCTCCCAGTGTCAGGGTCTCTTCCAATGAGTTGAATAGAAAGTAGTTCAGCTCGATACCTTACATTAGGGGCTTATTTAAATAATAGGGAAAAGGGAGGGGGGAAACGGGGTTCTTTGGAAAGATCAAATGCGTTTCTTCAGGGAAAACAAATGGGTTTTTAGAAGAAAAATAACTTTTATACCACTGTGGCATAATTTTGGACTACTTCATAGGAGTTCTTTCATAGATGTTCAGGAGGTGCTGTTTGTAATATTTCCTAAGCTTTAATCAAAATATATGGCAAATGGCAGCCTAGATAGGAGGGGAGTTTAACGAAGAATGGATACATGTATATGTATGCATGGCTGAGTCCATTTGCTGTCCACCTGAAACTATCACAACATTGTTAATCGGCTATACACCAATACAAAATAAAAAGATTTTTAAAAATATATATGTCACATGAACTTCTTTCCTCCTAACAAGGAGTCCCAATTTTAAATTTGTCAACTTTCTCTGTTCAATTTTAACCCACAGAACACAGAAGCTAAAAGCTCAAAATATCTTCTGAGATCAGTTGTCATTGGAGAGGATGCAGTGAAGTGAAAAAATTAAGAGCTGTATGTTGGTAGAAAATGTGATTTTATACCGGTGTAGGGGGTGCCCTGTCAGAGGGCGCAGAGGATTTGATTTTTGCTGTGGAGTCCTGAGCCCAGAAGAAATGATGTTATAATAACCTGCCCTCCTTGAAGGCATGTTCTCTTCAGGGCATTTTCCCAGGAATGCTTTGATTCTTAAAATCTCTGTGCTTTACTACTTCACTGCAAGTATTTGGAATAAGCCTCTTTTTCCTAAGGAGTTTTCCAGGAGAAGTAAGAAACATTCAAAGCCTTGTCACTCAAATTATGACTCTGGATCAACATCACGTGGGAGCTGGTTAGACATGCAGACTCTCAGGCCCCACCCGACCTACTGCACCCTCATCATCTGCATCTCAACAAGATCCGCAAGGGATTCCTGTACCACTGAGAGGCTGCTGGGAAAGGTACAGTTCTGGCTTCTCCTTCATTCAGTCTCCTAAAATCTGAGATGCCCTGGCCTAGAAGTTTCAAGTTACCTTAAAAATTTTATATGAAAATAAAAATTTCATATCTGTAGGTCTCTATGATAACAACAATTGCTTCTGGAGGAAAGTACTGGGAGAACCTTCAACACTATCTTTGTTTGGCTTGACATTTTTTTTTTTGCTATGTGCCCAGATTAGCTTTTTTGCATGTGTGCTTCTGTTTTTTGTTTTTGCTTTTGTTTTTTGCAGTTGAGATGTTAGATCCCTGTGTGTGTGTTAATCGCTTCAGTCATGTCTGACTCATTGTGACTCCATGGACTATAGCCCGCCAGGCTTCTCTGTCCATGGAATTCTCCAGGCAAGAATATTGGAGTAGGTTTCCATACTCTAGTGGATCTTTCCAACTCAGGGATTGAACCCAGGTCTCCTGCATTGCAAGCAAATTCTTTACTGTCTGAGCCACCAGTTAGATCCCTGACCAGGGTGCAAACCTATGCCCACTGCAGTGGAAGCTCAGAGCCTTAACGGCTAGACCACCAGGCAAGTCCGCAGATTACCTTTGCCACGGTAAATGTGTATCCTTTCTAACCAGCACATTCCTTAGACCATTATAATTTACCAAGTACTCTCCTATTCATGATTTCACCAATACTCTGAACATCCTTATCAAGAAAGCAATACACTGAGCTATTCCTATGTTACAGATGAAGATGGTGAAGTACGGAAATAAAAGGCATGAAGGAACATTGAAAATTAGAGCCAAAATTAGGATCCAAGTGTTTAAAATATCTTTATTATGAAAATTTTCAAATGTTACAAAATAGACAATATTATAATAGAACTTCATGTATCCATCACTCCCCACCCCCTACTCCATTATTATTATATGTGTATATTATATACATATTTTTTCAGGTAAAATGTACATTGAAATGCACAAATCTTATCAGGATCCTTCCCCCTGCCCCCAATTCCAGTCTTGTTTGGCAGAAATCTGGCTCAATTGCCTCCCAGATGTAAATGCTATTGACGGATTTCCTGCTGTTTCCTACAGGGAGTTGAATCATCCTTCCCTTGATTTAGGTTTGCTTAGAAAAGAGGAATGCCTTTGTTTTCAGTGGAAAAGCATATGGGTACCAAGTCTGGCTGCTGCATTGTTACCCATTCACAAGTGCAACCCAGGAATGCCTTCTTGAAACTGTCCCCTTGGCTATTAGTCAAAAGCTTCCCTTCAAAATGGAAGGTCAGAGCCTCTTAGCCCTGTTCCACCCCTAGCCAGTCTCACACCCCTCCCCTAAGCGCTCCCCACTCTGAGTTGGCTCTTTGAAAGTGAAATGAAAGAGTTAGTGTCCAACTCTTCACAACCCCATGGACTGTAGCTCGCCAGGCTCCTCTGTCCATGGAAATCACCAGGCAAGAATACTTGAGGGGATAGTCATTCCCTTCTCCAGGGGATCTTCCCACCCTGGGATCAAACCCGCGTCTCCTGCATTGCAGGCAGATTCTTTACCATCTGAGCCACCAGGACTCTTTGGGCCACCAGAAATCCATTCAACAATGCTCATGTAATCAGCCCTACTAAGCATTGCCTAGGCTGGACTTCATCTCCAAGTGACCCAAACATGTAAGACTCCCATTTCCCTTTAAAAGCTGGAAAAGAAAACATAAACTTGTCTTCCATCTTGTTGCAGGAGATGAGTCAGCAGAACAGGAAATTCTCCTCGCACAAGCCCTTCTGATCCTGTGGGCTGGGTGTGTGTGGTATCGAGCAAGGGCTGGGAAGGGAACCGGCTTCTCTCCTAAAACCACTTTGAAAGGTGAACAATGCAAGTTGGCCAGGATGCTTGGAAGCATTGACACACACCTTACCAATTAAAATGGTCCCGACATGTTTAGGGGAAAGCTGAAGGGCTTCCTAATTAGGAGCAGGACAAATAAGGAAACTAGCTGTTGCCAAAGTCTAGGTGACCTCGGGATGAGAGGTTGGAGGAGTTACCTCCTGTGAAAACTGAAAATGCACCTGAGCAGCAAACACAGAATGTTTGAGGAAAAAACCCTTTAAAGCAGGGTTCAAGGAAGGCCCTTACATGCCACCAGAGTGGTGCAATTAGGCACGCAGTAGTGAATTACAGAAGGAAGGGGAGCTGTGGGCATTTGAACTGCCCAACCGCCTCGGGCCTGATCTCTTAACAACAGAGCAAAGTCCACAGCAAGGACCCATGCTGCAGCCGGGGCTCCACTCCTCGCCAGCTGTGAGCCTGGGAATAAGTCATTTAATCTCTGCGGGCCCCAGTTTTCTCCTCCGCAGAAAGAAAGTTAAACACGATAAGCTCTTCCATCTCTAAAATATTGTAGCTCCTCTGCAAATGCAAATAGATTGAGCATTAACCCTACTTTTCCCTTGCCTTTCCTTACTTTTCCAATGAGATCATGAGGGCTGTTAGCAAAAGCAGGACTGTTGAAAATAGCTGTTCTGTGGGAATCAGGCCCTGGGTGCTCTGTGTGTGTGTGTGTGTGTGTGTGTGTGTGTGTGTGTACATTTCTTTGGGGTGGGGCTGTGAAGGGATGGATGTGGGGGGAGGCAGGGTGGGGGGGGGTAGGGGGTGGGGAACGCATTCAGCCAGCTCTCCATGTTTTCAGCTTTGCAGAAAAATAAATGCAGCCAAGATTGAAGAGTGAGATTTTTGCATATGAGAAGGAGACG
This sequence comes from Ovis aries, assembly GCF_016772045.2. Taxonomy (NCBI): domain Eukaryota; kingdom Metazoa; phylum Chordata; class Mammalia; order Artiodactyla; family Bovidae; genus Ovis; species Ovis aries. The sequence continues at coordinate 39,415,874 of NC_056055.1, read as the reverse complement.
GGGGAGGAGTCACCGCGCTGAGATTCCAGCACTGAATTAAAAAAAAGGGATGAAGACGCAGTTAGGAGGGTAGGCTGCCAAGGAGCCAAGAAGTAAAAATATGCAGGGTTTTTTTTTAAATAGGGTGTAGCCAGAGCCGGTTAAATCCTACTCTTCCACTCCGACCGGCCTTCCCCCTCACCCCACCCGGCCCCATTCTAAATTCTTTCAAGGCTCGGCTCCCTTCCCCTCCTCCCCCGCGGAGAAATGATATAGCAGTCAGGAGGAAGTGACACATTTTCCTGCTTGAATGGAGCAGGCTTTGCAGCAGGCTCTCGGCAATCGTCAGCAGCCTTATCTCACCCCGGCCATCGCAGGAGCCTGGTTCCTCAAACAATGCTTTCCTCTGGCTGAACCCTGGGTGATGACTCTAACGCCTAGGAAAGCTCCGTGCTCAGAGGTTCAGGGCACCCCGTGCATGGTTTGAGTTCCTTGCCAGTGCAACTTCCAAGTCAATAATCCAGCACAGAGGATCGTGCCTAAGGCTTTGTGAGACCAATGAAGGGGACCTGGGGAAATGCAAGATCTAGGGAGGCGGACTAGTAGAATCCCATCACTGGGAGTCCTGGAGACCTGAATTTACATGCCAGCTGTATCATTTGGGAGCTATGTTAATTTGGGCAAGTTTCTCAGCTTCTCTGAACCTATGACTCTTCCTCCATAAGGGGAGGGATATTGGTAATAATAGAGCTTCACTGGTGGCTCAGCGGTAAAGAATCCACCTGCCAGTGCAGGAGACACAGGAGATGCAGGTTCAACCCACGGGTCAGGAAGAACCCTGGGGAAGGAGACAGCAACCCACTCCAGTACCCTTGCCTGGGGAATCCCATGGAGAGAGGAGCCTGGAGGGCCACAGTCCACGGGGTTGCAAAGACTCACACATGACTGGACTAACTAAACAACTAATCATTATATTGGTAATAATAACTGCCTTGAAGGTTAGAATGAAGTTTTCATAAGGCAGCAGGTGTGATGTGCCAGGGGAGTAGAATAGATAGAAGTCCATTCTTGGGACTAACCTGGTGGTCGAATCGTTGAGACTTCATCTTCCAGTAATGGGGCGTGGATGGGGTGGTGCAGGGGTGCAGGTTTGATACCTGGTTGGGGAGCTGGGATCCCACAAGCCTGGCAATCATAAAACTGAGACATAGAGCAGAAGCAATGTTGCAACAAATCCAATAATAATAATAAAAAAGGTCCACATCGAAAAAAAAAAATCTTAGAAAAGGAAGTCCATTCCCCCTCCCCTCCCACCTAGGATTCCCTCCACTTACCAGTCTAACCCACAGTACTATTTGCTTACCCCTTAATGGCACTTTTTTTTTTAGTACCTTCCAGCTTAGCAATTAATTTCATGCCATTGTATTATAGTTTAATCATAGAGGCCTTCAGTTCAGTTCAGTTCAGTCGCTCAGTCATGTCCGACTCTGTGACCCCATGAATCGCAGCATGCCAGGCCTCCCTGTCCATCACCATCTCCCGGAGTTCACTCAGACTCATGTCCATCGAATCCATGATGCCATCCAGCCATCTCATCCTCTCTCGTCCCCTTCTCCTCCTGCCCCCAATCCCTCCCAGCATCAGAGTCTTTTCCAATGAGTCAACTCTTCGCATGAGGTGGCCAAAGTACTGGAGTTTCAGCTTTAGCATCATTTCTTCCAAAGAAATCCCAGGGCTAATCTCCTTCAGAAGCCTTAGTGACACTGAAAACCTAAATCAGCATTCCAATCTTATATCTCATTAGCAGCTCTCAAATGACTAACTAATTGCTATACTAACAGAATCATAAAACTACAGAAAAACAGAGAGTGATGTAAAAAGCATCATGGGCAAGAATGGCTTCTGGTCCTCCCTGTTTCCACTTGTATTTGTCCTGCCTCATGTGTATCTCTACTATATAGAATTTATCTAACTGTGTTGTAATAATGTGTTTCCATACTTGTCTCTCACTACTCCTTGAAGACAGAGACAATGCCTTTTTTATTTTTGTATTTCTAGAACTTAATGAAATACAAGATAGGTATGTAATAAGTTGGGTGCTTCCCTGGTGGCTCAGTGGTAAAGAATCCACCTGCCAATGCAGGAAACACAGGTATGATCCCTGCGTCAGGAAGATCCCCTGGAGGAGGAAATGGCAACCCACTCCAGTATTCCTGCCTGGGAAATCCATGTACAGAGCCGCCTGGTGTGCTACAGTCCATGGGGTGGCAAAAGAGTTAGACATGACTAAAGTGACTGAGCATAAGCATATGCAATAATCTAATGATTACTTTTGAGAAATGGAATATTTCCTGCCATCTCAGTAGAAAGGATGTCACAGTGACCAGCAACTGCAGCCCTCCAACGTGAGCATGTGAGCCCTGAGAGAACTAAGGAAGGAAAGAATACCCCATCAGACGGTAGCCACTCCCTATGGTGAGTCCCGAGGAAGCTCAGGATGTAAAAACACAGGGTACTGGCCCTAGAGAGCTGAGGTGCATATCCCAGGGATGATTTCAGTGGGCCCAGACTCTTGCATATTCCCATACATAGAAAAGCGCTAAATTTAAGAGCTTGAGTTATCTACTTTAATTAACAATAAGTTTTTGATGTTCAGACTACCTGCCCTTTGCTGCAAAACTTTTATATAACCTGGCTCCTTCCCTTGCCTCCAGAGAGCAGTTTTCAGGGTTACTTGTCTCCTGGGCTTGAAGTCCTGAAGATTCCCACTAGATAAAACATAATTCTCAACTTTTAGGTTGTGAATATTTTTCTGTGTGTGATATGATATAGGCACATTTTATTAATTACAACATATAACCACACATACAATTAAAATCCCTAATAATTTGTGAGAAGGAGGTTGCAACACACACAGTCATGCACGACTCTTTGCAACCCCATGGATTGTAGCCCACCAAGCTCCTCTGTCCATAGGATTTCCCAGGCAAGAATACTGGAGTGGGTTGCCCTTTCTTTCTCCAGGAAGGCTGTGAATGCATTTTAGGTCCACAATTTGAACACACCATTGAACTAGTAGATTTGGTCTTATTCTGTCCACTGATGTAGCTTATGCACAAAGAACAGTACCTGGCATATAGCAAGCATTCTACTGACAGGTACCAGAAGAAGGCCTGGGACCTTCCGGGGCTGCATTTGTCATCTATGTAAGGTTGGTTCATTGAGGTCCATTGATTGAATTTGTGGTTCTCAAATCCTAGTTCTCCACTGGGTTATAGAAGAATCACAATGAGATTTTTTTCTGCCTGCTCCGAGTCTTAGTTGCCACATGCAGGATATTTTAGTTAAAGCATGTGGAGTCTAGTTCTCTGATCAGGGTTCGAACCAAGGCCCCCTGATTTGGAAACACGGAGTCTTAGCCACTGGATCACCAGGGAAGTCCCCAAGAAGGTATCTTAAAAGATACAGATTCCCAGACTCCATTTCTGAATGATTCAGGAGATCTCAGTTAGGACCTATAAATTTGTAGTTTAAAAGAAGAGAGAAAAAAAAATAAAAAAAGAGAAAAGCTTTCCAGATGACTCATACAGGACACAGTGTAAACCTCACTATTCCAGCTACTTCTAACAGTTCTCAGGTAGTATGATTTGATACAATATTTTGACTGTTTTCAAAAAAAACTACAGATCAGGACTTCTCTGGTGGTCCCGTGGTTAAGAATCTGCCTTGCAATGCCAGGGACTTGGTTTGATCCCTGGTCAGGAAACTAAGATCCCACATGCTGCAGGGAAACTAAGCCCTCAAGCCACAGCTGTAGAGTCTGTGCGTTGCAACACAAGACCCCCGTGTGCTGAAACTAAAACCCAACACAGCCAAATAAATAAATAAAAGACTACAGGTCTTCAGAGTGGTTTACTAGGCTGATAGAATGTGAATAATATAGAAGTTGATTTCAACAAATAGTACTTTAGGCAGACTAGCGATTTGTTGTTGTCAGTCACTCAGTCATGTCTGACTCTTTATGACCCCATGGACTGCAGAACCCCAGGCTTCCCTGTCCTTCACCATCTCCCGGAGACTAATGATTACATACCTTTTAAACAGATGTGTTTTTTTATGTAACATATTCAGTGGGGTTAAAGAGGAGTTCATTTTTTTAAACAAATAGATACATAGTGTATACCTCTTTGTGTTCAAAATAATAGGTTTATGAGACCTTTTTTTCTGAATTTCTGAACCAGATAGCTTCTTAGAAGGCAGAGAGCATAGTTTCCAATTTAAATAAAAATAGGTCATTCCAGGTAAACAACACAGTGTCATCCATTATTCAGACAACTGTCAACTGACTGCCTTCAAGGCCAGGGGAGGACCTGAATAAAGTTGTATCTGGGCCTTACAAGCATGAGCCACAAAAATGCTAAAAGAATAAGGGCGGAGGGTTTTGTTTTTCTCCAAACAATACACTCTCCTTTGGTGGTGCGTGCATGCTCAGTAACTAAGTTGTGTCCACCTCTCTGCAGTCCCATGGACCATAGCCCACCAGGCTCCTTTGTCCATAGGATTTTCCAGGCAAGAATACTGGAATGGGTTTCCATATCTTCTTCCCAGGGATCTTCCAGACCCAAGAATCGAACCCGTGTCTCCTTCTCCTTCATCGCCTGCATTGGGAGGCAGATATTTTACCACTGAGCCACCTGGGAAGCCCTGTCCTTTGGTGGTAGCAGGACTGATTTATATTTCATCAGTTCAGTCCGAGACCTGTTCTCACGGAGCAGGATTATTCAACTCTACTCCAGTGGCGGTTGAATACACCTTTCATATTGATGTCCCAGGTAGCCAGTTGGCTCACTGGTACATTAGTTCTCATCACCTGAGAGACAGACTAACCAGATCACAAAAAGGCCCCTTTTATGTCCCCACACATATTTCTTCTCTTTCTTGCCCAGGTCAATTTTTAGACTTCATCTGTTACATTACTACCAGTGAGGGGGTGGGAAGTGCTGGAGCGGAGGAGGGAACCAGGTCTATTCTGAACTGGATCAAATTCTCTCCCACTGAGTAGTCAGGACATCCTCCAAAAAAACCAACTAACTGAAGGGAAGAACCCAAGGAGTCCTTCTAGAGATTCAGCATCTCTCAGCAGTGCGATCCAGAGGGAGAATCAGAAAGATGCGCACGCAGAAATGCAAAGCCTTTAAGCAGATATGTAAACAAATGTGGTGACAGCCACGTGGGGACAATCATCTGTTGACTTATCCCAGCACCTTTATAGTTTTTCTTCATTTTTCTTTTCTATTTGAATGAAAAATCTTGCAGCTTTTACATTGTCACCGAAAAACAGCAACAAAAAACCTGTGACATTTCACAACACCTAAGTTATTCCGTCAACTTTTGACAGTTCTATTATGTTTCTGACACTTGCAGAAATGTTTTCAACTCTCCTGGGAGGCTGAGGTTGTCACATGTCTGCCTTTCCCCGTGCTTTGTTTGTGTTGCTCTGTGACTTCTGGTGGCAACACAGGCAGATGAGATCAGTAACCTGGCTGCAGAGTTTCTCCAGGATTTTCTGTCTGGTGACAGAGGAGAGCGTGTCCTTAGGGATACTGGAGAGAGATCTCCTAGATGTCATTGATAAAGCCAGTGTGTGCTATTGAGTCGCAGAAGAAAGTTCAGGATTTCACCATGAAACTCCAAATTGCAAAGCTTCAGTTGACCAAAAAAAAAAAAAAAAAAACCACCGAAAGCAACATGAATGAATACCATAGCACTTTCTGTCAATTTTTAGGAGCTGGAGTGACATGATGGAGCTCACAGATATTTTAGATTGGACCCAAGAGTCAATTTCCCTGAAAGGACTTGAAGCTCACGCTAAAGAATATCCACATTCTTCTTCCTGTGAGCTGTGAAGCACATCTCCAAGCACGGCCTGGAGGCGGTAGGTACTTGGGTAACCAGTAGGACCTGTATTTAGCGTGGAATCATTGATGCTGTGCCAGTGGATGGGGGTGGTATGAAATGGCACTCTTATCATGACTGTGCTGCCAGGCTTTCTGCAGAGGAATTCAGTCCCGCGACAAAGAAGCGTGGGGATGACTCTACAACGTCAAACCAAAGCAGCCTGTTGTCATGTTCAAGGTGTGGAGTAATTGATCTGCCTTTCTTCCAAAGCCTGTCTTTCATGAGCCCTTAGAAGGAAGGTCACCTTCTCAGCAGCAACTGATGGGTAGAAATTGTTGGTAAATAAATAGAAAAAGAGCACATTTCATTGCTTCATACTCCAGTTCTTTCAACCACGGTGTTGTCATCTTAGTTATGTTATTGTCCCCAGAAATCTCTAGCCCAGCAAAAGTGGTCATGAGAAAGAAGAGCATGACTTGCTTTGCAGCAGTGAAAGGTTTTCAAAAAAGATTTTGTTATTGGTTGTTCAATTGACCATTTCTTTCTTTTTTTTAATCTATCTTAAATTTTTTTTTTCAATTTATTTGGCTGTGCTGGATCTTAGTTGCAGCACATAGCATCTTCATTGCAGTGTGTATGGGTTCAGATCAGTTCAGTTCAGTCACTCAGTCGTGTCCGACTCTTTGCGACCCCATGAACTGCAGCACGCCTCCCTGTCCATCACCAGCTCCTGGAGGCCACCCAAACCCATGTCCATTGAGTTGGTGATGCCATCCAACCATCTCATCCTCTGTCGTCCCCTTCTCCTCCTGCCCTCAATCTTTCCCAGCATAAGTTGCAGCATAAGGGATCTTTAGCTGTGGCATGTGAACTGCTAGTTGCAGCATGTGGGGTCTAGTTCCCTGACCAGGGATTGAACCCAGGCCTCCTGCACTGGGAGCTTAAAGTTTTAGCCACTGGACCACCGGGGAAGTCCCATTGGTCATTTTGTTTCTGTGACACTTGGTTAAAGATGGACCTTGGAGTCAGACTGCTGCTGCTGCTAAGTCACTTCAGTCGTGTCCGACTCTGTGCGACCCCATAGACGGCAGCCCACCAGGCTCCGCTGTCCCTGGGATTCTCCAGGCAAGAACACTGGAGTGGGTTGCCATTTCCTTCTCCAATGCATGAAAGTGAAAAGTGAAAGTGAAGTTGCTCAGTCATGTCCGACTCTTTGCGCCCTCATGGACTGCAGCCTACCAGGCTCCTTTGTCCATAGGATTCTCCAGGCAAGAGTCCTGGAGTGGGGTGCCATTGCCCATGTTTAAATCTCACTTCTGTCTCTTGTTAGCTGAGAGACCTCATTGAGTTACTTACCGTCTCTGTGCTTCCATTTTCTTACCTGTACAATGACCGTGATGGTCCCTCCCTCCTAGGACTGTTGGAAAGCACAAATGAGTTAATGTACATCAAGGGCTTAGATCGCTGTCTGGCACTGCTGGTAAGTGCAAGGTCAATATTTGCTGTCCTGTGTTTTTGTTGCTCCCTCCTGAAAGTGCTTCATTTTCCCTGGGCACTGGCCATGCTGTTGCTTCACATGACGCACCTGTGGGACAGAACAGGCGGCAATAACCCTGTTTCATCAGAGTAGAGGACCTAGGAAATATACATTTCTTTCTTGTGAGTGATGCCCTTTTCAACCAGGAGCAATGACTCCCAAGGTCTATCCTCGAAAGGGCCAATCGCCTACCAATATAAGGATATTTACTATTCTAAATTGTGTTACTTAGTTGCTGAGTTGTGTCTGACTCTTTGCAACCCCATGGACTGTAGTCTGCCAGGCTCCTCTGTCCTTGGAATTCTCCAGGCAAAATTACTGGAGTGGGTTGCCATTCCCTTCTCAAAGGGATGTTCCCAACCCAGGAATCAAACCTAAATCTTCTGTGTCTCCTGCACTGGCAAGAAGATTCTCTACCACTGATCCACCAGGGACTCTGTACCTTTTCTGTGTTTGGTACAATATACTCTGTAAGCTAATAATTGTCTTTCACCTCATGTCACTAAGAAATGTATTGTTCAACTTCGACTTAAAAAAGACTTCATTTGACTCAGAAGTTATAACAGACAAAAAAAAAAAAAAAAAAGAAGAAGAAGAAGAAGCAAAAGAAAACCTTTGCTTGATTATTGAACTCCATCCAATCTCATGACAGTATGCTTTACCGAAAGAGCAAAAGACAAAGAGGAGGTGGTGACCAAAAAAAAATTTTTTTAAGCTGATTTTGAAAAGGTAGATGACTCAGTTAAATCTGCATGACGTCCAGAGACAAGGCAGAAACATCTAAGGAGGGATGTTCCTTTCATCGTAGGAGGTGAAGAGTAAGGTGAAGACTGAGTAGGTGGGATTGAACAGTCAAAAAACAAAAAGTTTTTTCCTGCAGCCATAATTTTAGAACTCAATGAGACCACTGAGACAGTCAAGTGCCATTTCTTTCATTTTATAGATGAGAAAGCAACCCAAGCTGGTGATGCCCCTGCCTCAGATCTCAGCTTGGAGTGGCAGGATCAGGCAAAGGGCCCAGATTGTCTGAATTCAGTGTTTTGTCATCTTCTGTGATGCCAGGCTGATTGGGGTTCCTATGGCTGAAAGAGATCTGGTGAACAGAGAAAGCTAACATAACTCATTAATAAGGTGACCATACACCTATCATCCAAACCTAGGCACTTTTGAGGGGAAAAGGAAAAAAACAAACAAACAGGCAAACCTAGACTTATTTCCCTTTAAAATCCATTTACTATTATTTGTCATTTGATGTTATCTGTCACCATATTAATAATTCTACCATCAATGATTCTGGAGAGTGGCTGTTAGTATCTTTTCAATTCCCTTCAAGTCATCTGCCAGCTCTTTCCATTGAGAACACTAAGTTGTCAATCAAAAGAGAAGTTGGCTGGGGACCACCTGGTGGTTCAGTGGCTAAGACTTCATACTCCCAATGCAGGGGCCAGGGTTCGATTCCTGGTCAGGGAACTAGATCACATATGCCACAACTAAGTGTTTGCATGCTGCATGCAATTAAACAAAGAACGAAGATCCCAAGACTTGGTTCAGACAAATAAATAAATGCTTAAAAAGAAAAAAAAAATCAAACTGGCTGGTAACTCCTGCTATTGCTCTTTTTTTCCCCTCTTTCATCTGGAACCTAGCATTCCAAGGCAGTAACACGTGGACTTTTCAGAGAGTGGTTTCATGAACACATCTTCCTTGGTAGTGAAATCTCAGATGTATGTCCTGTACCTCCTGCTTCACTTCTTTCCTGTGGAGTTTATGGTTATGAAACCCTCACTCCGTATGAAGTCTCTCTGAGTTGACTTCTCTTTTCCAGAGATGCAGTGTTGCTTCCCAGATGAGTGCACTGGTTCTCTTTCCCACCAGAGGTTTTCTTTTCTTTTCTTTTGAGGTTCTCTTTTTGAGAAGATGATGTTTCAATTTCTGTAAGTTTTTCGCTTGTTAAAAAACAGAGCTGGGACTTTCCTGGTGGCCCAGTGGTTAAGAATCTGCCTTTCAATGCAGGGGACACAGGTTTGATCCCTGATCAGGGTACCGAGAGCCCACATGCTATGGAGCAGCTAAGCCCAGGAGCCACAGCTAGAGAGCCTGAGCACTACAACTACTAGGGCTGGTCATGCACTCTGAAGTGCACACAGCACACCACAACTAGGGAAGCCCACGCACTGCAACAGAGACCCAGTGCAGCCAAACATATTTTTAAATACATAAAAATATACTAAAAAGGTAAAAAAAAAAAAAACCAGATCTGCCTTCTTTCCAAATTAGGCTCTGTTTGATTAGGGCTGGATTTCAATATCTGCCAAATCTTGAGTAACATCAGTGGGACCTCCAGTCAGTTTTCTGTAGGTGCTAACTCTTGAGTGTTAAATTGTTGGGTTTTACCCTTTGGGGACCCTCCAAGAACAGAGTGCCGTCTTATTATATGTCTCTCTTGCACCACCTGGGTTTTCCCCCAAGGGGTCTAATGTAGTTACCAGACTCTGAGATGTTTGGTAAGCCTTTATAATCTCACTGCATTGATATGGAGTGAATTGCTAGTATAAAACTTGTGAGATTGGCTTTTGGGACTCCATTTCTCATCATGGTTGGGACCAATTGGGAACAGGAGTCAGTCAACACAACCCCTTTAAAATATTTAGATCTCAGTTATTAATACTTCAGCATCCACCCAGGTGTTGCTGTCTCACCTTCAGATTTCCTAACATAGCATCTGGTTAATTCAATGATTTTGAATGAGCAACTTACCAAGCACTGGTGCTCTTTAGTCAGTTGGCTGTTACTGTCCTTTTGCTAAATGGAAATAGCTTAAGCTTATTTACTTGTTTATTTTTGGCTGCCCTGGGTCTTTGTGGCTGTACACAGGGCTTCCCTAGTTGCGATGAGCAGAGGCTGCTCTCTAGTTGTGGTGCATGGGCTTCTCATTGCAGTGGCTTCTCTTGTGGCGCATGGGCTCTAGGACTTGGGCTCAGTACTTGTGTCCTACAAGCTTAGTTGCCTCTAGGCATACGGGACCATCCTGGACCAGGATGTCACCTGCACTGGCAAGCAGATTCTTAACCACTGGAACACCAGAGGAGTCGCAAGCCCATTTACTCTTTATCTGTGGCACTGTTTTCCAATTTTGTTGGAGTTCCAAAGAATAGCACGGAGATAAGAAAGCCTTCGTCAGTGATCAATGCAAAGAAATAGAGGAAAACAACAGAATGGGAAAGACTAGAGATCTCTTCAAGAAAACTAGGGATACCAAGGGAATATTTCATGCAAACATGGGCACAATAAAGGGCAGAAATGGTATGGAACTAATAGAAGCAGAAGATATTAAGAAGAGGTGGCAAGAATACACAGAAGAACTATACAAAAAAGACCTTTACGACCCAGATAATCACGATGGTGTGATCACTCACCTAGACATCCTGGAGTGCAAAGTCAAGTGGGCCTTAGGAAGCATCATTATGAACAAAGCTAGTGGAGGTGATGGAATGCCAGTTGAGCTATTTCAAATCCTAAAAGATGATGCTGTGAAAGTGTTGCATTCAATATACCAGCAAATTTGGAAAACTCAGCAGTGGCCACAAGACTGGAAAAGGTCAGTTTTCATTCCAATCCCAAAGAAATGCAATGCCAAAGAATGCTCAAACTACCACACAATTGCACTCATCTCACTCGCTAGCAAAGTAATCTCAAAATTATCCAAGCCAGGCTTCAACAGTATGTGAACCATGAACTTCCAGATGTTCAAGCTGGATTTAGAAAAGGCAGAGGAGCCAAAGATCACATTGCCAACATCTGTTGGATCATCGAAAAAGCAAGAGAGTTCCAGAGAAACATCTACTTCTGCTTTATTGACTATACCAAAGCCTTTCACTGTGTGGGTCACCACAAACTGTGAAAAATTTTGAAAGAGATGGGAATACCAGACCACCTGACCTGCCTCCTGAGAAATCTGTATGCAGGTCAAGAAGGAACAGTTAGAACTGGACATGGAACAACAGACTGGTTCCAAATTGAGAAAGGAGTATGTCAAGGCTGTATATTGCCACCCTGCTTATTTAATTTATTTGCAGAGTACATTATGAGAAATGCTGGACTGGATGAAGCACAATCTGGAGTCAAGATTGCCAGGAGAAATATCAATAACCTCGGATATGCAGATGACACCACCCTTATAGGAGAAAGTGAAGAAGAACTAAAGAGCCTCTTGATGAAAGTGAAAGAGTGAAAAAGTTGGCTTAAAACTCAACATCCAGAAAACTTAGATCATGGCATCTGGTCCCATCACTTCATGGCAAATGGATGGGGAAGCAATGGAAACAGTGACAGACTTTATTTTGGGGGGCTCCAAAATCACTGCAGATGATGACAGCAGCCATGAAATTAAAAGACGCCTGCTCCTTGGAAGAAAAGTTATGACCAACCTAGCAGCATATTAAAAAGCAGAGACATTACTTTGCCAACAAAGATCTGTCTAGTTAAAGCTATGGATTTTCCAGTAGTCATGTATGGATGTGAAAGTTGGACTATAAAGAAAGCTGAGCACCAAAGAATTGATACTTTTAAACTATGGTGTTGGAGAAAACTCTTGAGAGCCCCTTGGACAGCAAGGAGATCCAACCAGTCCATCCTAAAGGAAATCAGTCCTGAATATTCACTGGGAGGACTGATGCTGAAGCTGAAACTCCAATACTTTGGCCACCTGATGCGAAGAACTGATTTATTGGAAAAGACCCTGATGTTGGGAAAGATTGAAGTCAGGAGGAGAAGGGGACAACAGAGGATGAGATGGCTGGATGGCATCACCAACTCAATGCCTTAAGTTTGAGTAAACTCCAGGAGTTGGTAATGGACAGGGAAGTCTGGCATGTTGCAGTCCATGGGGTTGCAAAGAGTTGGACACGACTAAGAGACTGAACTGAACTGAACTGATTGCTACCTTATCACAGTGTCATTTTGATCAGCCTCTCCCTCCAGGCACAAAGCAATATTTTCCCCTGAATGAGTTGCCTGGGGCCAGGAAACCTAATAGTGGGGTTTATGTCTGTGTGTGTTTATTCATGTCTGACTCTTTGCAAACCCATGGACTGTAACCTACCAGGGTCCTCTGGAGTCCATGGAATTTCTCAGGCAAGAATACTGGAGTATTTTCTTCTCCAGGGATCTTCCGACCCAGAGATCCAATCTGATTCTTTAATCAAAGAGGCTAAATTGTTGAGGCAAGTACTTGTGATGGATGGAAATCTTCTTAAGTTGGGAAGGACTCTGGCAGCAGACATAGGTGGGGCACTCGATAGCATCCTCTTGTGACCTTCCAAAGAAACACAAATTTTTCCTTTTGCAGTTTGGTGGGGATTGTGAACTTTGCCATGGTGGAGGAGGTTAGGTTGTGGAGGTGGGTGCTTCAAATAGCATGTGCAAAGAGGTGCCTCAGCTAATTTCCCTTGCCAAAAGCAATTTTGAAGTTTAACTTTTGTTGTAGCGTTATTGCCTTCCAAATTAAGAAGTTATTAAATTTAAATTTTTACTGCAAAGCTACCAACATACCATGTCAGAGAGGGTTTTGCAGGTCTATTAAGTGTAAGCTGGATGTGATTCATTAAGCTTTCAATTTTCTCTAAAGCCATCTTCAAGTGTTGATGGAAGTGTTTATAAGCTTTTAGGGGGCAAGAGGGGAGTCTGTTCTAAAGATGATGGGGGAACCTCGCTGGTGGTCCAGTGGCTAAGACTCCAAGCTCCCAATGCAGGTGGCCCAGGTTTGATCCCTGGTCAGGGAACTAGGTCCCATATGCCACAACTAAGAGGCTGCATCCTGCAGCTAAAACCCAGTGCAGTCAAATTTAAAAAAAAAAAAAACAAGTAAAGATGAGAGGTACACTCATTAGACTATTATTTTGGAGCTTCATAGGTGAGTTTACGTACACTGGGGCTTCCCTCACAGCTCAGTCAGTAAAGAATTTGCCTGCAATGCAAGAGACTCAGGTTCGATTCCTAGGTTGTTCAGGAAGAGCCTCTGGAGAGGAAATGGCAATCCACTCCAGCAATCTTGCTTGGAGAATCCCATGGACAGAGGAGCCTGGCAGGCTACAGTCCATGGGGTCACAAGAGAGCTTATTTGTGTTACCCTCATGGAATTTTTACTTGACAAATTCTAATTTGAGTGGTTTTTTTTTTTTTTTTTTTGCTGAACTGGGTTTTAGTTGCCACACATGGAAATTTAGCTGTGGCCTGTGGGATCTAATTCTCTGACCAGGGATCAAACCCAGGGCCCCTGTATTGAGAGCACAGACCTTAACCACTAGATCACCAGGGAAGTCCCAGTTTGTTTTTAAAGTATGTATTTGAGGATGTATCTTCCATTAAGTGTTCTGGACAAAATATGATACCAAGGAAAATAGCAGAGAAATAAGCAGCTGGGTGGGATGACAGGAGATATACTAGATTGAGTGGATAGAGCCCCAAACTGGTTCATAGCTCCCAGCCTCTCCACTAACCAGCTGGGTGACCTCAAACAAGCTGTCAGCATTTAATAACAAATGCCTTTATCTTTTAGAACCCCAAGGTGTCCTCATTTATCTTATGAACATCTTTGAGATAATACACATGACAAAGCGGTTCAAATGCAAGATATTATTGCTGATTTTGTTGTCATAAATAATAATGTGAGGTTTGAAACCTGAATTGTGGTAAAAGCTGAGATGAGCAGGGTTTTATCTCACTTAAATACTTGCACGGTGAACGCAGGAAGACCTGCACTGGCAATCCTTGCCCCCTACCCTTCAGGAGTTTTCAGTGCTTAAGGCAGACTCATTGTTGGACCAGTGTTTGAATTCAGGAGTGCTACTGTTGAGGTTGGACACTGGCAAATGTGTGTGTCAATATCAAAGGCTATATTCTGGATGGTTAAATGACAATTAAACTGACTGTTGCTGAAGGGCCTCGAAGAAACATGGACTGAACTTGGATATGGTTGAATAGGATTCAGTAGTCAATATTAGAGAACCCCCAGGTTCTTGAATGTATCAGACCCAATGAAAGTGAAAAGTGAAAGTAAAGTTGCTCAGTCCCGATTCTTTGGGACCCCATGGACGGTAGCCTACCAGGCTGCTCCGTCCATGGGATTTTCCAGGAAAGAGTATTGGAGTGGGTTGTCATTTCCTTCTCCAGGGGATCTTCCCGACCCAGGGATCAAACCCGGGTCTCCCACATTGTAGGCAGACGCTTTCCTGTCTGAGCCACCATAATTACCCAATAGCTTATCAGACCCAATTGCTTATCTAAATAGTGTGAAACTGATGAATAGAAAGTCTATTCATCCTACATCAAAGATCTAGGATTTGGGGTTGAGTGTTCTATGGCTAAGAATGTGTGTAAGTAAGGAAATATGTGTAAGCAAGAATTCACAGGGACTACCCTGGTGGTCCATTGGTTAAGAATCTGCCTGCCAGTGCAGGAGATGCAAGAGACATGGGTTTGATCCTTGGGTCAGGACAATCCCTTGGAGAAGGAAATGGCAACCCATTCTGGTATTCTTGCTTGGATATCCCATGGACAGAGGAGCCTGGGGGGCTACAATCCATAGGGTCACAAAGAGTCAAACACAACTGAATGACTGAGCAGCAGCAGCAGCCAATGAAGGGAACAATGGGTTTGATCCCTGGTCCAGGAAGATTCCACAGGACTTGGGCAGCTAAGCCTGAGCACCATAACTACACAGCCCCCGTGCCTCAACTAGAGGATAATCCCACCACTCACTGCAGCTAGAGAAAGCCCATGTGCAACAGTGAAGAGCCAGCACAGCCAAAAATAAGTAAATTTAAAAAAATTTTTTTAAAGAACTCATGGAAGAGCTGCTTCATCAGTGTTGTTGATGAATCCATAGAAGGATGAAAAGTGAAAGTGAAAGTTGCTCAGTCGTGTCCGACTCTTTATGACCCCAGTGGACTGTCTGTGGAATTCTCCAGGCCAGAATACTAGAGTGGATAGCCTTTCCCTTCTCCAGGGGATCTTCCCAACCCAGGGCTCAAACCTAGGTCTCCCACATTGCAGGTGGATTCTTTACCAGCTGAGCCATAAGGGAAACCCAAGAATACTAGAGTGGTAGCCTATCCTTTCTCCAGCAGATCTTCCTGACCCAGGAATTGGACTGGGGTCTCCTGCATTGCAGGCAGATTCTTTACCAACTGAGCTATCAAGGATGAAGGACAATGCCAATTCTCCTGCCAGAGGGAACTAAAGAATTTCTTATGACTTAACTATAGAATGCTCTGCGTTAGATATGCATAGGACAGGATAATGGTAATGTATTGACAATAAACAATATAAGAAATGTCCAAACTGAGGTTGAAGCACAGAAACAATAACTTAAGTAAATCCTAAAGTACATTATCAACCACTGGAGCAGGGTCGTGGATGGATGTCTGGGGGGAAATTATGGAAGCAACACTAACTGGCAAGAGGGTTAGAAATGAATAGGTAACAGCTTCAAGCATGTCCAAATCAACCTTTATTGCAACTCAAAAACAATGTTAATTTGTAAGCATTGATACCTTTCGATGGTGTTTAGTCATCTTTATTCATGACCACACATGTTCAAACATCACTATTTTGCCATCCCGATAGGAAAGAGATTCATACCCAATGTACAGGCTTGTTTTAGTAAACATCTTAAAACTGAACATTTTTTTTTGGCTGCTTGGAGTGGCTTGTGGGATCTTAGTTACCTGACCAGAGGTGGAACCTAGGACCCCAGCAGTGAGAGCGTAGAGTTTTAACAGGGAACTTCCCTAAAATTGGAATTTTAAAATATAAAGTTCAGATTTATTATGGAGATGAGGCTCATCATAACTGAAATACATTGATGCAATGAAACACTTTAGGGTAAAAGTATGCCAATTAGGAAGGAAAGCAGAGTATAACTGTCAGACAGACACTTACTTATGTAGGAACGCTGCTGCCCAGTAAATGGACAGTGATGTGCCAGTAAATGTTTAGCAACTTTTTCCAACTTTCTGATGTGGGATGGAGGGAGTCCTAGCATTTGTTTATTTCTGAGGTGCAAATATTCCCATCAAGACCAGTTTTCAGTTCCCTACAAATACAATAGACATAAATAACCCCAAGAGCCTAGTAAATAGTAAGATGTAGTAGAATAATTGGGAAATGATGAAATTTGAATATTTATTACTTATTACCATTGTTTATAACTTAGATGATTTCACTGTAAGTTTTTATTATTTATTTGTTTATTTTTGGTCACTCCAAGAGGCATCCAGGATGCTTGTTAGTTCCCTTACCAGGGATCCAACCCATGCCCCCTACAGTGGAAGCTTGGAGTCTTAACCACTGGACCACCAGGGAAGTCCATCTAATTTATTTTTCATAATGGCTGTTTTTCTTTTTTTAACAACCAGCTCACAAAATTCCTGAAAATTTCAACAATCAGCTCTTCAAAGCCAGTGTAAACAACCACAGCAATGAATGAAGGAACATCAGAACACTTTTAGGGCAAGATAAGAAAGAAAAAAAAAAAGGAAGGAAGGAATAGCAGTGACTATTATTTTACGTATAAGAAAATATGGAGAAATGGGAGTTTAGGTTCTTCTTCATTTAAGCTACTTCACTATTGAATGGTTTTAGTCAAATAACTCTGGCTCATGGATCGAAGTCTCTTGTCCCCTAAGTTTGGTGATGTTTCATGTTAGATCTTTTCTGCTGCAGATTCACAATGTACTGTTGACCCCTGAACAACACACGTTTGAACTGCGTCGCTTCACTAACTGGCAGATTTTTTTCAATAATAAATACTATAGTACAACACAATCCATGGTTGGTCAAGTCCGTGGCTCCGAAACCTGGATGGGAGGAGATGCATTGGCAGAGGGCTGACTACAAGCTAAAGGCAGATTTTCAGCTGTGCAGAGGGTGGGCACCTCTAACCCAGTTGCTCAAGGGTCAACTGTATATTTAAAAAATCACGCAGTAAAGAACCCATTTATACCTCATGTTCCCCAACATTTTTGACCATAGAATCCCTTTTTTCCCATAGAATACTTAAAATCTTGTGGAAAATAGGTGGAGGAACACTGCTCTATACTTCTGCTGTAAGAAGCCTGACCCTCGACATTTGCTATTAATGATTCCCATCAGACACTTTATAGCATGTTGATCAAAAGTGTGGATATACTAAATCAGTGATTCTCAAATTTGTCTGCACATCAGATTTACCTAGAGGATTGACTGACTGATAAAAACTGTATATATGCAAGGTATACACTATGGTATTTCATACACAAAGAGTGAAACAATTACTACAATCTAGCTAATTAATGTATCCATCGCCTCACATAGTTACTGGTGTGTGTGTGTATGTGTGTGTGTGTGTGTGTGTGTGTGTGTGATGAGTGCACCTGAAATCTACCATCTCAGCAAAATGTTCTTTTTTGGCCATGCCAAAAAAGATCATGGCATCCGGGATCTTATAGAAGTTCCTGGACCAGGAATCGATCATACCTGGGCCCTCTGTAGTGGAAGTGCAGAGTGCTAACCACTGGACCACCAGGGAAGTCCCTAAATATATTATTAATTATAGTCGTCATGCTGTACATCAGATCTCCAGAACTCATTCATCCTACACGACTGCAACTTTGTACCCTTTGACTAACATCTCCCTATTCCTCTTTCCCTCTAGCCCCTGGCAACCACCATTATACTCTTTGCTTCTATGAGTTTGACTCACAGGTTTAGATTTACATATAATTGACATCATGCAGTATTTTCTTTCTGCATCTGGCTTTTCACTTAGTATAATGTCCTCTAGTTTCATCTATATTGCTTTCAATGGCACGATCTCCTTTTCAAGGCTGAATGATATTCCTATATACACATCACATTTAAAAAATTCATTCTTCTGTTGACAGACTCTAAGATTTGTTTTGGAGTTTGGCTATTATGAATAATGTTGCAATGAACTTGATAGCACAGATAATTCTTTAATTAATTTAATTTCCCTTGGATATATACTCAGAAATGGGGTTGGTTGGAAGCTTCTTAAGAGACCTAGTAAATCAAAATATTTGGAGCCTGGAAGCTCTCGTTTTAAGAGGCTTACCCTGTTGGATATATGAGCCAGCTATATTATCTTTGGTTGTGGTAGTCCACTTTTTGCTAATAATTTGTTAATGTGTAATGTACAAATTTTGAGCATGTAATGTGACTGATAATCATGAAATCACAGGGCTCTGGATATAAGACCTTATAAATGCCTTAAGACAATATATTTGAAATCTTTTTTTTTGGCTGCACCAGGCAGCTGCTGGGATCTTAGTTCCCCAACCAGGGATCAAACCCATGCCCTCTGCAGTAGGATTGTGGAGCTCTAACCACCAGACTTTGGCCACTTGATGTGAAGAACTGACTCATTGGAAAAGACCCTGATGCTGGGAAAGATTGAAGGCAGAAGGAGAAGGGGACAACAGAGGACAGGATGGTTGGATGGCCATCACCGACTTGATGAACATGAGCTTGAGCAAGCTCCAGGAGCTGGTGATGGACAGGGAAGCCTGGCGTGCTGCAGTCCATGGGGTCGCAAAGAGTCAGACACAACTGATCAACTGAACTGAACTGACCTGAATCGAACTGAATCACCGGACTGCCAGGAAATTCCTTGATATCCTCTTTTTAAAAAACATTTTGCTACCAAATCTTAAGGTGAAAAATCTTTGGAATAATTCTCTAGAAAGAATTACAACTACATGGCTTTTTAGACTTTCTGTACAAATAAATTGTCATTTCTATGAATTGATCACCAAACTATTACCAATAAAATCTCAATTATAGGAACTTTCCTGGTAGTCCAGAGGATAAGTCTCTAAGCTCCCAGTGCAGGGCATCCAGGTACAAGTCCCGGTCCCACATGCCACAGCTAGAAATTCTCTGAGCCGCAACAAAGACCTGGCAGCAGCCAAATAAATTAAAAAAAATATTTTTTAAGGTATCACTTATGAAGGAGAAAAAAGACAAAACTTTTGATTTGTTTATTCAACTTATCAAGTTCCGACTACGTTCCAGAGAATATGTATCAATCCAAAAAATGAGCCATTGGGAAGAAAGATTAAGGAGCTATGTACTAACACCTATGCATGCAAAAGGGCCTAGATTGCAATATTTTTTAAAAGACTTTTTGATGTGGGCTATTTTTTAAGTCTTTTCTGAATTTGTTACAGTATGGCTTCTGTTTCATGTTTTAGTTTTTGGCTGCGAGGCAGCCAATCTGGGGATCAAACCCATACTCCCTGCATTGAAAGGTAAAATCTTAACCAGGAAAGTTAATCTTAACCACCAGGAAAGTTCCCCAAATTACAATATTTGATTATCAAGTCCAGTAGACTCCTGGCAACATTAATGGAAATAGAGTTTGCACAGAAGAGGGCAGGTAACAGTTTTACTCAAATGGGTAATTGTTGGGCCTGAATTGTTATATTTATTTCTGAGCATCACTGTATGATACTTTTGGAATAATTAGATTTTATACAGAGGATATTGACTAAGATAATGCGCTGATACATAGACCAAATCTGCATCAAGGAAGGAAGCTTTGAAGAAGTTAAGTTGATTATTGTGGAAAAGAGAAAATGTGGGAGACGTAGCTCTATTCCAGTATCTAAACCACATTTGTGTTCATGTTGAAGAGGTCCCTTGTGGGAGGGCCAGAGTTTGCAGAAGAAAGCTGCAGTGAGGTATTAATACATTTCTGTACAATATAGGGAAGAATGACAGTGATTATAGCTATCTAAAAATAGAATAGATTTTAGTTCTTGGTTAATTGGAAATTCCTAAGCAAAGACAAAATGAACACTGGAGGACATCTTGATAGTGAGTTCTACATCTTGAATATTGTGGAATGAATAGTTTTGGGAAACTGTCTTTCAGGCCAAATTTGTAAATATTAAGAAATTATGTAAAAAATGCTGACATCTGCTTATAATGGGCTTTCCAGGTAATGCTAGGGGTAAAGAATCTGCCGGCCAATATAGAAGGTATAAGAGACTGGGGTTTGATCCCTGGGTCTGGAAGATTCCCTGGAGGAGAAAATGGCAGCCCACTCCAATATTCTTGCTTGAAGAATTCCATGACAGAGGAGCCTGGCGGGCTATAGTCCATGGGGTCGCAGAGTCAGTCATGACTGAGAGTCTGAACATACGATACGCACCACTTATAACATTCCCTGTAAAGTCCTTGAACCTGCTCCATATCAGAAAGCATGCCCCTGATGGGTATGCCAGAATTTTAAACCGTATTATTTTATTTTTCTTAAATTTATTCAAATATAGTTGATTTATAATGTGTTAATTTCTGTTGTACAGCAAAGTGGCTCAGCTAAGCACACATATACTCTTTTTCATATTTTTATCATTATAGTTTACTATAGGATATTGAATATAGTTCCTAAACCAAATCATTTTCTAATCAGGAACCTCTCTCTTTCATTTTTATTTATTTTTTGGCCACACTGCATGGCATGCAGGATCTTTCCAACCAGGGATCAGACCTGTGCCTTCTTCAGAGGAAGTGTGGAATCTTAACCACTGGACAGCCAGGGAATTCCCAGGGACCTCCCCTCTCATCTTTGAGTTGATGATCTTTCCTAGACACCCTAAGTCCTAATCGCCTAGAGGAAAGGAGCATCTAAATAGTGCCACTTCTATTTACTGAGGAGGAGGTTTGTGTTCATCTTAACTCCTAGGAAAAGAACAACTTTCAAGTGATTCTCTCCTCATCACATAATATTCTTTAAAAAGCCATCTTGCAAAAACCCACAGATAAGTCTTATTATCTGTGTCCTACTGGTGAGATTGTGGTTGTCCTTTGAGTCTTTCAGTTCAGATTGTAGGCAAAATGTGTCCAGGCCTTACAGTCTTTATAGGAGCCCCTCAGGAAAACCCAGAGGGAATTTTCCTCTTGGTGTAACTAAGCCAAACCCAGTTCTGCTGGCAACTATTACTTTGTACATCTTACATGTGGTCAGTTGTTGATGTTCTGGCTCAGGCTCACATGGGAAAATGCTTGCATAATAGCACATGGTTCATATGAGTGAGGGAACGGTGCCCTATGGGATTCTCTTGGGTAATATGTATTCAGGGACATAGGACCACTGGAAGTAGTGGGGGTGACTACCTATAAGCAACTTACATATTTAACCAATTACTGCCTAACAAATGTAGATTGGTATGACCAGGATAATTTGTAAAATGTCTCTTTCTTCCAGGATTAAGAAGGGTGAGTGAAAACACCCACTCAATTTGTGATATGACTTGGTGGTTCAGCAGTAAAGAATCCACCTGCCATGCAGGAGATGTGGGTTCTATCTCTAGGTAGGGAAGATCCCCTAGAGAAAGAAACGGCAACCCACTCCAGTATTCATACCTGGGAAATCTCATGGACAGAGGAGCCACAGTCCATGGGGTCACAAAAAAAGTTGCACATGACTGAGTGACTAAACAACAAAGCAGTAAGGAGCCAACAAGTCACCATTTTTCTTCCTAAACCAGAGAGATGTGTTCATTCATCCATCAATCCAACAAATTGTGTGGCTGATGATATGGAAACGATTAAAACAAATCTCCTGCCTTCACAGAACTCAGTCTAGTAACAGACACATATTAAGGTAATTCTAACATAGTCAAGATGCTTACTCCTTGGAAGGAAAGTTATGACCAACCTAGATAGCATACTGAAAAGCGGAGACATTACTTTGCCAACAAAGGTCCATCTAGTCAAGGCTATGGTTTTTCCAGTGGTCATGTATGGATGTGAGAGTTGGACTGTGAAGAAAGCCGAGCACCAAAGAACCAATGCTTTTGAACTGTGGTGTTGGAGAAGACTCTTGAGAGTCCCTTGGACTGCAAGGAGATCCAACCAGTCCATCCTGAAGGAGATCGGTCCTGGGTGTTCTTTGGAAGGACTGATGCTGAAGCTGAAACTCCAATACTTTGGCCACCTCATGAGAAGAGTTGACTCATTGGAAAAGACTTTGATGCTGGGAGGGATTGGGGGCAGGAGGAGAAGGGGACGAGAGAGGATGAGATGGCTGGATGGCATCACGGACTCGATGGACGTGAGTCTGAGTGAACTCTGGGAGTTGGTGATGGACAGGGAGGCCTGGCGTGCTGTGATTCATGGGGTCGCTAAGAGTCAGACACGACTGAGCGACTGAACTGAACTGAACTGAACATAACCAAGTAAGAGAGAAGTGCATTAGGTCTTATGAGACTATTTCGGAAGGACACCTAACACAGCTGAAGGTGAAAGGGAGCAGCATCCTATGGTTCTTGCCGTACCCCCTCCACTCCCCGAGTCCTCAACCTGACTTTTGTCTGTGGAAAACTTAGTCAAAGAATAAATTTAATCAGAGATGTGAGAAATAGGGAAACAAAAGAAAACAATCAAAGGAGACTAAATAAGAATAACGTACTCATTAAGCATAAAGACTTTTAGCTCTTTCTCAAGGGCCATAGATAATATTCTGAGCCATAGCCTGTAGGCTGCCTTATAGATATTCAAACACCATGTGGAGACATTAACCACTTGATGACCAGAGTATACCTAGGACATGAGCTGCCACAATTCCAAGAACTGATCACAAAGAAATGGGAACAAATGACCCTGGAACTGAAGATTAACTGTACCTAAAACAATCAAGATGTCACACTGCATTGAATTTTTGTATCTTTCAGGTAGCTGAAAGATATACAGGGTGGATTTTTAGTTTGGGTTTGTTCATTGGTTAAGCGAGAAATACTAATGTAGAAATGGAGACATAATACAACACTGCAGCTGTTCCATCTGGAGGGATTTTTAAATTTGCTTTTTGCTAAGATGGTAAAGAATCCACCTGCAATGCAGGAGACCCAGGTTCAATCTCTGGGTCAGGAAGCTCCCCTGGAGAAGGAAATGGCAACCCACTCCAGTAATCTTACCAGGAGAACCCTATGGACCGAGGAGCCTGGCATGGTTATAGTCCATGGAGTTGCAAAAAAAGAGTCCGGACACAACTGAGCGACTGACAGTTTACAATCAAACTCCTCTGCATATCCAACAATCAGGCAGTGGGCTTTCCTGGTGGCTCAGTGGTAAAGAGTTGGCCTGCCAAAACAGGAGACACAGGTTTGATCCCTGATCTGGGAGGATTCCACATGCCCTGGAACTAAACCTGTGAGCCACAACTATTGAGCCTGTGCTCTAGAGCCCAGAGACGCACCTGCTGAAGCCCAGGGCTCCCTAGAGCTAGTGCTCCACAAGATAAGCCACAGGAAAGAGAAGCCCAAGCTCGGCAACTAGAGATAAGTCCCCACTCCTGCAACTAGAGGAAAGTCCCAGCAGCAAGGAAGACCCAGTACAGCCGTCCCCCCGAGCCCCCCAAAATAAGAATTAGGCAGAAAGTGGAAATATTGTAGAGGAGGTGAAAATAATCGTAAACTTTTCTTTGGTCTCTGAATGCCTTATCACCCTCTTCTGCCTTAAAGTCGAATCCTGGATGTTTTTCGAGGTGTTTCTTATGTGGAAATCGCGATTCTCTCTTCTGTTGGTGTACTGCAGAGACTGAAATACGTAACGTGCATGTTTTTAGGGGCTGCATGCATCATTAGCGCATCTTTTTAAAGAAGTACGCATCCTCTCTGGGCCGATGAGGGGTGTTTCCAGTTTGTTTTTATTCTTAAACTTTCTAACTCCACTAAAGATGCTTTCAATACAAATCTAATAATACCGGCAGTTCAAGTTTATGACGTATTCAAATAATTTAATCTTTGAAGCAATCTTATAAGGTAGGATTGTTACCCTTATTTTCTGCGTGGAGTCAGGATCGGCTGCGTGGTTTCAGAGCCCAGCACTTAACTACTGTTTCTGTACTTTTGGAGGAACAGATCTGGCTCATCTTTTCGACCATAATCTACTAGCAAACTCAGTTTTCCTTTTTGAAACCATTCTCAACTGTCTTCACTTATCAAGGGCTCTCGCCTTCGTTCCCAGGCCCAAGAGAAGGTAATTTAATTCACCCAAATGGCACCCGCCCAGCCACGTGCTTCTCAGATTCGCGAACTTTCAGCTTGGCTGAGCAGCGAGTCTGCACCACCGTCCCTTTTACTGGTCTCGGGGCTGCCCGATAGTCATTATTTTAAGTAGCAATACAGTACGAGTATTCTCTAAAAAGACACAGGACCCCATCAACTCTTACGAGCGAGCACGTTAACTGGACCACTGAGCCTGCTCCAGAGTGCAGGCACTGACGCGAAGGTGTGGGCACCGAAGCGCAGCAGTACCTCGGACTGGTACAGACAGTGGGAGCACTGTGAGGGCTACAGCCTGGGACCAGAAACGCGCGGGCCGGGCCGGCTGGGACGCAGCGGGCGGGGCGGGGCGGGGCGGGGCGGGGCCAGGAGCCCGCCAGGCCGCTCCCCCGCCCCTCCCCCTCCGCTCCCCTCCACAGCCCCGCCCCGCCCCTCCGGCCCAGCCCGGCGGCTCCGCCCTCCGGGTGACGTCACTGGCCAGGCCAGCCGGCGCCATTTTGAAAGTGGAGTCGCCTGCCCTGCCGCCGCTGCCGCCGTCGCTGTCGTAGCCGCCGCCGCCGCCGCCGCCGCCCGCTGGAGAAAGAGCAAGAGTGGGGAAGCCCCTGAGTGAAATCCACCATCCAGCCGCCTGGTCTGCCCGCCCCTCCTTCCTTCTCCCCCGACCCCTGCCCCCTCCCCCCACAGGTGCCATCCGCCGCCATCCGCCCTCTCTACCCCCCCATCCCCAGGTGAGGGGGGTGAGTTCAGGAAGCGGAGACCCCGAGGAACCCAGCAGGGTCACCATTTGCAGCGCAACATGGCAGGTAAAGGAGAAATCACCCTCTCCACTGACAAGGCACCGCTTCCTTCCTCCTCCCTCCATCACCCCCTAGCGACCGCCTGCGCCTGTCGGAGAGCCACGGGGCGCCCCTTGGATTTCAGGGAATTGGTCGGGTGGGGTGGGGGTGGGGAGGGTTCTGGGGAGGCGAGTGGTCGCTGTGGCATCGCCGTGGCTTTTAAAATGAGGGCTGGAGGCTGGGCATGGGTGGGGGTGGGGTGTATGCCGGCGAGCCCAGGGGTAAGGCGTGGGTGGGGCGGGGTGGGGGCGACTGCCGATTTGTCCCTGTGGCCTGGGAGCCGGGAGAAACCTCCGCCCCCGCCCACCCGCGCCCCCCCGGGGGGCTTTTTTGCCGCTCTTCCTTCCGGTAATTCCTATTTTTCTCCCTTCTGCAAGCCTTCTCCGGTGTTTTTACAAATAAATCTATTTTGCACCGAGAAGCAAGAGTGCTTTACAAGTTAAAATACAATGGGGACATAGTGTATTTCTTTCCACTGTGGGTGCGTATATTTTTGAGACTGTAAGCCTGAATTTTTTGGAGAGTCTGGAACCATTCTCCCTTTGGTTTCTTACCCTTTACATCCAAAGAGTGCAAGGCCTCTAATACAGCAAGTTGCGTGAAAAATGTAATTTAAACTTAGGTTTTGCATGTTAGCTTTTGTGCAGATGTCCTTTTCCCAAAAGGGTTTCGTGGAGTTAGTTAAAATAGTTGTGGAGTTCAGAGATATAAATAGCCAACGGAAGAGAGATTTAGGTAAAAGCTTGGAGGGGGAAAAAGATGCAGAGAGAAAACCAGGTTGGAATATTTGGCAAGGAATGGAGGTGAAGGGGGAGAAAGGAAATTGCTTCGAGGATTATTTTTGTACATTTTGATGTTGCTGAATATCTTCCTTCATCTAATAGAATCAATTCTAGATCTCGATCCAGTTTCTTGATAGATCCAGGACATTTCCCTCTCTGTGCTTGAAAGTGAAATAGAAACATTCAGGGACTAAACCAGTTTTCTGTGTTTTCATCAATATTTAGACAGATCATTAAATCTGTAAAAAAGTTAACACGTTGGATCGACTTAGGGTTTGCTGTGAATAAGTTGCTTTTTGGCCTCGTTGAATAATTATGTGAAATTACAGTTGTTTTGCACAAGATGATGACAAATGAGCAGAATTCATTCTTTGCAAGGTCCTTTGGCTTCTGAGGGATTAGGTGAACGGGAGGGGAAACAAGCTTCCTGTGGCAGTCCCTTCAGCATTCAATTCAGTTTCTCTTCCTCTCAGTCTGGAGCCAGTGATTTGCTGGTAATGAACTGCAAAGAAATGGGTGGTGAGGTTGTGTTTGCTGTATGAGCGCTTGTGGTGATAGGGTTCATATGAATCACTGCTCTTCACCCAGGCAGTAATGTTCCTGAAGTTTTCTCTTCGTTCCGTGTTTTATGGTAGCTTAACCTTATTAACTCTTCTGCAGGCTTTTGTACCCTTAAAGAAAAACTCTGACTTTTGGTATTTACGTTTTTCTGGTAGGTCTTGCTTGAAGTGAGGCTTTTACTGTATTTGAAGGGAAGGAAAACTGGAAGGAAAGTTTTGTACTCGTATACAGTGGTGATGATAGTACATGGACGATAAATATTTCAGACCTGGAATCTCTCTCGTTTGAACACAAGACCAACTATTGGGGACTAACCTTTTTCCAAATTAGTGCTCGGGGTGGTGGTTGTATCTGTGGGTAGTATCAGGCGGTTAGTCTCATGCCAGCCATGGATACCATCACTGTGTTTACGAGAGTAAACATGAACAGAACTCAGTTTTAATTGGTATGTTTTCTTTTTCCAGGAGCTGGAGGAGGGAATGATATTCAGTGGTGTTTTTCTCAGGTGAAAGGAGCAGTAGACGATGATGTAGCAGAAGGTAAGAGAGCTTTTAATAATGCAGAATTTGGATAAAGAATCTTCAAAATCTTGGTTGCTGAAGGGCTTCCTTGCAGCTGAGTGTAGTAGTTTAAGAACGTTTTATGTTTGTTGTCCAAGCAGTGGGAGAACAGTTTTAAAAGATATTCTTAAAATATTTTATTGTTTATGCTGTGTTTTATTTTTTCCTGATTAAAATAAGGAACGCTAGATAATGATGTATATAAAACTGTCACAAGAAGAGTCAGAGGTCCATATGCTCAAGGTGTCTTTGCTGTGTAAATTTCATGTACCAATAAATGGTGATACATTTTCATGGTTATACAATGTATTTTTAGATAGTTGAGATAGATGCCATCAGCATTTAGCTCAAAAATATTCTTATGGGGGGTTTTTAGTTTTTTTTTAACTTGCCTACTTTGAGAGTGTGGTGTTGAAATTGGCATATTCTGTGAAGAAGTGCTGGTTCAAATGATGCCTTTAATTGTCTTTTAAAAGTTAATTTAGGTGGATAAGAGAAGACAGTGTAATGGATATAGAGCATGTCTTCTGTATTCTTAGAAACTGGATTTGATCAGTTGAATTGCTTAAGTATTTATTTTTCCCCCAGATTTATTAGCATATTTCAGAATTCTCAATTTTTGAAACTTCAAAATTTTTGATGGCATTTGAGATGGTCTTAGATGGAGGAGACATTTTTCATAAAGTAGTTATATTATGTCATTGTCCAGAAATATTAAGGTATGAATTTTAATAGTATTCTGTGTCTTGAATTACAGTAGGAATTGTCTAAAACTCAGATAAAATAGGTACTTTTAATTTTCAAAAATTTGTATAGTGAAAATTTATAAATTCTCTAGATTGTGGTGTTCTCATAATAAGATCCTGTTTCTGACCTCCTGTCCGTGTAGCGTTTGTTCTGACGGTTTTTCCGGGTGATGGTAGGATGGTGGCCTTGTGTGGAGCCGGTTGAATGCTCGGGTTTGCTTGTGTCAGTGTCATTCTAGATTAAGTACCTGATCAGAGTTTGTGGAGCCCTGTGGGGGAGCCAGCTGGCTTCCATGGCACTTCTGAGACAGCTCTCTCACGTTTCTTTCTCTTGAATCCTCATGCGTTTTGCAGATGAGAAACGAAGCTTAAAAGAGTTGAGACTCACTGCTGGTCATACAAATAGTGCAAATCAAGGTTTTCTGGTGAAGCCTGTGGCATTCAGCTTGTTCAGAGAAAGAAATCCTAAGTTCAAGGGAGGAGTCATGTGTTACTCATTTTGTAACTCCATTACCTGTTAAACAGTAGGCACTCAAATATTGGATCATTAGTTCTGTGCTGTTGTGTAATACGCACCAAGTTATGAAAGTCCTGGATCCTTGAAAAACATTCCTTTGTTGATTTCCATTTATTCCCTTTATCAGAGATCTGCTGGGGGCCTCCTAAACACACTAGGGGTCCGATGTGTCTAGAATATAAACCCTGCCCTGAAGGAGTTCATAGTTTGCTTGTTAAACAGGCAAAGACCACATGAATTTTATTTAATCAGAAGAAATTGATGATTTCACACTTACCTAACTGAACCAAATGATAGTTTGTGACATATATGATGGATCAGGAATTTTCTTCTGCTAATACTTAGTAGCTGCATTTTGCTACTGATTCATTACATAATTTTTTTCATCTGACGTTGTTAAATATTGCTTTTAACACACAGTATACTCTTGGCATTTTAACACGCTGAAGTGTGGTATGTATTATTTTAGTAAAAACATGGTTTATTCTAGTACCTGTGTCCATACAAATGTAGTAAGTATAAAAAGCACTCAATTTTCAAAATATGTAGCTTTAATTTGGGTATTTTTGCATAGTGTAGTTTGCATCCTATAGTCTGATATGTTTATTTTACTAAGAAAAGGTTTATTTTTCTGAAATAAAAAAAGATTAATACATTTTCTCCTGGCTTCAGAGTGTGATCTGTAAATGATTACATCTGGCTCAGTCTTTGGCTTGCCTGCTTTCTGTTAACGATACATCCCAAGTTCTTTTCCATCAAAGGCTCCAAATTGTCTTTTCCTCCTACACACAGTCAGCTGTCATGGCATGCCCTTTTTACCTCTGTAATGCTTTAATCTTCTTTCCATGCCCACTTTCACCTTGGTTAAGGTTCTCAGTATTTCTCATCAGGATTGCTATAACTTCCTAAATGATTCCTTGCTTCTTGTTAAATGTTTTGCTTCTAAGTTAATCTTAAATGCTGCCCAAGTTTATTTTCCTTAGATATTTTTAGTGGTCATTGTATCCACAGGATTATGAATTACCTTCAGATATTTTAGCCTAGAATGTGAGATGAGACTTCTCACCAGTATGACTCCTACTTCTTTGTTTCTTTGCCAGTGTGTTTTACTATCCAGGTGAATGGATACTGTTCTTCAGACAAGTCCTGTACTTATTTTGAGGTCTTCATTTTGTTTTCGTTTTTCTGTTTTGTGCTTCTGCCCTTGGAATGCCTGACACTCCTCCTACTCTTCTCTTATCAGAATCATATTCATCCTTCAAGTCATGTCTGTAACCCTTATACTCATCTCCCTTTTCCAGAAATGTTTAAAATCTTCCTTCATAGCACTTTGTATCTATAATATTTAGTACCCCCAACCTTCACTGTTGCACTATAAGCTTAGTGCAGGTCTGCTGTATCTTTGTCCTCTATGTGGGACTTTCTACATAAAAACTGCTGTGCTTAGAACAAAGCCTGGAACCGGTAGGTGTTCAGTGTTTATTGAATGGAGGGATAAAAATGTACTGTTATGAGGTTATGAAGGAGGACAAATATGGGTGAAAGATACGATGATTGAGACATACTTTTTACTTGGCAGCTATTTAAGTGGATTGATGATACACAGATAGCCGAATAATAGGAAGAAGTGAGGAGACCTTGAGTTTCTATCCTAGTAACAGGCTAGTGTATGTCACTCTGGGTTCCAGTATGCTTAGCCTTAAGAAAAGAGAACTGGATTAGGTGATTTTCTGTTGTTCCTGGTCCTGTAATCTTATTAATTCTCAAAGATGTCTTAGAAAAGAGGCAGCCTCATGTTGTTACTACTGGTAAGTTAAGTTGGTTGAGATGTTGGATTCTCTGGGGGCCTTAATTTAAAAAGAAGACAAAAAAAAAAATAAAAATAAAAAGAAGACAGTGGTCTTGGTTACTCAGGGCTCAGGATTTTTCCTTAAGTACATTTCAGAACATTTCAGAGGGACTTCCCTGATGGGTCATATGGTAAAGAATCTGCCTGCAATGCGGGGGACCCAGGTTCGATCCCTGGGTTGGGAAGATTTCCCTGGAGAAGCGAATGGCCACCCACTCCAGTATTGTTCCCTGGAGAATCCCATGGACAGGGGAGCCTGGAGGACTATACTCCATGGGGTCTCTAAGAGTCAAACGCAACTGAGCGACTGTCACATTTCAGAACTGAGACGGAATTTTGACATTTGATCATATTCTCTTACTGTCCTTTGGTCCAAGTAGGCCCTTCAGAATGTTTACAGCCAGTGTTGGGGTGCTTATTCTGTGCCCTATGCTCTTTAGGCACTTCAAGTAGTTTACCTTTGATGTAGCTGCTTGTCTTGGAGAAGGATGAGGCGCTAAAACCCCTAGTACTCACATAGTCTCATGTAATGTAGTTTTTATTTTAGCCTTCATGGTAGCTTTAACTACATTTTATCATCTTCTGCTTTAAGTTTTCCCTTTGTTGATAGCTGTTCTCTTAAGAGACAGTAGTTTGAGCACAGACTGTAGGGCTAGGCTGCATGGTTGGAATACTACCCTGTTGCGTGATGGCTGTGTGGTCCTGGGCCAGTTAACTCAGCCTCTTTGTACCTGTTTTCCCCTCTGTAAAGCGAGGATGACAGTAAAATGTGTCCTATGATGTTGTTTTGATGATTAAATAAGCTAATGTTCCTCGAAAAGAAACCTAGCACATAGTGAGGGTTTAACTCTTGTTACTTGAACATTTATGGGGAGTAAGGGAGAGTAGGAACCTGGGCAGTTGTCTTTAAAGGCAACTAAAAGCTTACCAGCCAAAGTGAGGAAAATGGCGCATGTGTTATTGAACTCTGTATGAGTGGAGTCAAAGAATACGTATAAGTGGGATGGTGAATGGACCTGAATGGTGGTTGTACAGATGTTCGTAATAATTGATTAATTTTAATTTTCTATATTTGGTAGATTTCACAGTAAAAAAGGTTTCTAAAAAATCCAATACTGTACTGAAGGGTTTGAATGAAAAACGGCAGTCCCTTCCACACTCTGTCTCATATCCTCTCTAGTCCCTCTCGTAAGGGCAGTTATATTGAACTCTTCTTCTAACTGTATTCCGTTGGGCTTAATTACATTTTGTTTGGTAAATAAAATGATATTTCTGTTTCTCGTTGACTTTAAACATTTCCTATTGACTTCCTTCCCTGGTAGGTGAAGATTTAGCTGTTGATGTGGTTGTCCCCTTGCCCCAGTGCTACATCACGTGTTATGGTCAAATTAGAAATCAGTGCTTGCATTGTCATGAGGATGCAAATAATTCATTCCTGAGCCAACACTACTCTGCGATGTTGCTCACTTTTATTGCATCCCTTTATTTTCCCTAATGATTGCCTGTTTTATAATTTGCCTAGTTCTTCAAAAAAATTTTTAAAAAACTTTGTTATGGAGATTTTGAACATTACAGGAAGTAGATGGAATAGTGTAATGAACTCCCATCACCCAGCATCGACATGTGGCTGGTGCTGTGGATCTCTTGACTCCTTCCCAGCTCTTACTATTTAGTAATAGAAATCTCATTGGTTTTGTTTTTAAAATCTAGTTTCAGCAAACTTGAAAATCAAGTTCATTTTAATGTGAAACAGTAAGGAATTTTTCCTAATGACTTTATGCAGTGACAATTCTCATAATTTGTTAATTTGTTCAAATTTGACTTGTGAGCATAGGATTATTAAAAATTCAGATACATGTGGGCAATCTGAAGTGTGTAATTTTGAGTAAAAAAAAAAATTTAACCAATATGGTTATTTTAATTATTTTAATGCAGAGTTTCACTATTTAATATTGAATATTAAATAATGAATTTTTATTATTTTCATTAAGTGTAGTTTTTCTTATCTCCAAATTTGACCGTCTTAAACTTTCTTTCATAGGGTATTATTTTAGGATATGATTTTCCTACATGAGCCAGTGAAACTTGGATCCAAATGTATTGCATCTTTTCAACACTGCTTCCTGTTTATTTTTGGACCTAGACTTGTGGACTAGTTCTTGGGAAAAAAATTTGCAGTGGGAGAATCTAAATACTCCTCAAGTAATGAAGTAAATAAAATTTAAGAAACAGTCTTTGGGGCATCACAGAATTTCACAGTTTTAAATCCATCCAGCATGTTTAATGCTATACTATAACAGAACTTAACATCATTTGTGTTCTGTGTTTCTTAGAGTAGTATGCATGTTAGATTTACGCACTAGGGTCAGTCAGTAGAAAAACTAGTAGAACCTAGTTTTTTGCAAATTTTAGAGTATTGGCACATCGGCTGTATTCCAGAGCTTAATGACTTGGGGCGAAGGTCTTAACATTTTCACTTTGTAACACACGTGACAGCTTCTTTCTCTTAACACTAGCATTACTGCTGACAGAAGTCTGGTACTAATGCAGTGCCATCGCATAAAGTAGAGTCACTTTGCCCATTAAACAACATGGATGACTGTATTTCTCTAGTAGTAGGCAGTATCCTTGTTTTCTCCTAAGGTACTAAGGAGTTTTTTCGTACTCCTTTATTGGTTTAAAAAAGGAAAAATGAAATAATGGTGTTGATTGTCTCAGGCTATAAACCAAAAATGACACTTAGGTATTTCTCAGTACTCTCTTTTAGTGAACTATACTTTAAAATTCTTGAAAATTGTGGAATAAGCAGAATGATGAGAGATTGAAGCAAAGAATTAATTGTATTAAATCAGTAAAAAAAAAAAAGATTGCCATATATTTTGTGTTTATACATCTGTATTTGCCCAGTTTAGTTGAGTTGCAGGGAGAAAGGTAAACTTTATTTTAAGTTTCTTACGTTGTTAAATAGGAAAATGAAAGGGTTGGAAATAGATATTTTAGCTAATGCCCTCAACTGTCATCTTTTTTCCCTTCTCTTGGGTGATAATGGAAATTAAAATTGAGTAATCACAGGTTTGCAAGTTGCTCCCTTAGTAGAAGGAAAGAGAAGTAAAGGCCTGGTCGTATATAAATTAGATCTCTTAATTTTGTGCCAGGTGTTGTTTTAGGTGCTTTATACATATTATTAGTCTGTGAAATACATAGATGCTGTTGTTTTTCCACA
Organism: Ovis aries; assembly: GCF_016772045.2. NCBI lineage: Eukaryota > Metazoa > Chordata > Mammalia > Artiodactyla > Bovidae > Ovis > Ovis aries. Next base: position 39,382,317 of record NC_056055.1, on the reverse strand, counting down.
GATACAGGAAACAGGCCGGAAAGATTAATTTACTAACTGTATCCTTAAGCAGGTGGTGGAGCTAGGATTCTCACCTCAAAACTTTAGATTTCCCTAATGTAAGTTTATTTACTTAACTTGAGCTCCTTTTAGTTAAGGTGAAGGTGTTTGAGATTGTTGGAATGTGACTGGTTTAGAGTTAATTTGTAATGCCTAGCATATTATTGTTTTGAAGTAATTGAATCCATCTTGGAGATTTACTGAATTTTCTGCTAATGGAATTCTTAAGCTAGGACATGTAATGTATGTCCTTGTACATTGGTGCATTGTCAAAACAGTGGCCATTTATTCCATTTTGAAGTGTGGTTTGGCAGCCTCTCTTTCTAAAGGTCTCTGAAGTTGAAACTATTTTCATAATCATACTAAGACACTATTTGCCTTTTTCATTATGTTGACATTTGCACCAATGATACAAAAGCAGTGGTGGGTCAGTCTGCTAACTTCTTAGCATGTATTAAGGCCTTGGCACCCAAGGGTGGTAACAGTACCACCACAGTCATCTTCATTGCCATGTATCAGCCATTTGAAAATGCACGTTTTACTTAATAATGTCTTTGATGAAGCAGTAAAAATGGATTTTATCAAGTCTCTACTCTCGAAAATCTTGACTCTTGAGTACACGTGTTGAACATTCTGTGTGACAAAATGGAAAGTACACCTGAAGTGTTGTAAACCAGAGTACAGTGGTTGGAGGAAAAGCATTAGTGAGTGCAGTTATTTGAGTTTCAAGATGAACTAACTAGCTGCTTTTGGGGGACATAATTTTTACTAGAAAGAGCTATGTGTGTGTTAGTTGCTCAGTCATGTCCGGCTCTGTGACTCTGTGGACTGGAGCCCATCAGGTTCCTCTGTCCATGGAATTCTCCAGGCAAGAATACTCCAGTGGATTGCCATGCCCTTCTCCAGGGGCTCTTCCTGACCCAGGGATTGAACCCACATCTCCTGTGTTTCTTGCATTGGAGGCAGATTCTTTACCATCTGAGTCAACAGGGAAGTCCCCCCTTACTGAGAAACTATTCAGACTTGAATATTTGGCAGACATTTTCTTAAATTAAAAGTGAATCTGTTACTGCAGTGGACAGTGTTTGTTGCTCTTGATAAAATTTGAGTTTCCAAGCAAAACTCAGAAAGTATTGGAAAACGTGCATCTCATGAGCTTGCTTACTTCTGAATATTTACAGATATTTTAGATGAGATCAGTAGTAGTGTTTAATGACAGTGATTTTTGACACTGTGTAATGAAATGTGTCAACATTTGGAAGATCTTCATAAGGGAATCAGTATTTTACAAATGGCCAGTACCTGTGGTGTTAAAGAATTGTGCATAAGTTGAAGTGTAAGAGCATTAGGTTTTTTTAGTGTATGTAATTTTATTTATTTGTTGAATTTTAGCTCTGCTGGGTCTTCGTTGCTGCTTGGGCTTTTGTGGTGAGCAGGGGCTACTCTAGTTGTGATGCATGGGCTTCTCATTGTGGTAGCTTCTGTATTGGAGCACTAGCCTTGAGGCATACTGGCTTCAGTAGTTGCAGCACATGGCCTCAGAAGTTGCGACTCCCAGGCTGGGTTTTAATATAACAGACAGCTGATAATGATTTCAGATTCCACAGACCTTTAAGAAAGTGTCACATGTTGAGTTTTGCAATAGTATCAAAGGGATATCTTTAACTACCTAAAAAACCTGGAAACTGTTCCTACCTTCGCAAACACACACCGGAGTAAGACTGGATTTCTTCATATATTTAACCTACACAACATGGTGTAGTATGTTGACTGCAGAAGGAGTTGAGAGAATCTCAGCATCTTCTGTTAAGCAAGACCTTGAAAAGAATTGCAGCAATGTAATCACTGCAGATGGTTGCAGCCATGAAATTAAAAGATGCTTGCTCCTTGGAGGGAAAGTTATGACCAACCTAGATAGCATATTCAAAAGTAGAGACATTACTTTGCCAACAAAGGTCCATCTTTGCCATTGACAAAGGTCAAGGCTATGGTTTTTTCTGTGGTCATGTATGGATGTGAGAGTTGGAGTGTGAAGAAAGCTGAGCGCCGAAGAATTGATGCTTTTGAACTGTGGTGTTGGAGAAGACTCTTGCAAGGAGATTCAACCAGTCCATTCTAAAGCAGATCAGTCCTGGGTATTCTTTGGAAGGACTGATGCTAAAGCTAAAACTCCAATACTTTGGCCACCTCATGCGAAGAGTTGACTAATTGGAAAAGACCTGATGCTGGGAGGGATTAGGGGGAGGGATTGGGGGCAGGAGGAGAAGGAGACGACAGAGGATGAGATGGCTGGATGGCATCACTGACTCAATGGACGTAAGTTTGAGTGAACTCCAGGAGTTGGTGATGGACGGGGAGGCCTGGCATGCTGCAATTCATGGGGTCACAAAGAGTCGGACACGACTGAGTGAATGAACTGAACTGAAATGCCATTCTTCACACTAATTTTGGAGGGAGGGGAAATAGTCTTTTTCTTTTTATAACTTCTTTGTTAACATGTAGGGCTGCTTATTACATTTTTAAATGAATAAATATTTTAAAAGGCCTTTGGGGGGGTCCTCAGATTTTAATAGTGTAAGGAAATCCTGCTATCGAGAAATAGCTTACAACTGTGGGTTTAATCTGTTAATTTCATTGTACCTTTGCTTTAGATGAGTCTCCTGAACTACAAGATTAAGTGAACAAACAGAAAGAATCATAAAGTGCTGCTTTTGTGTGTGAATGTTTAAAGCTTGCCTGTAACTTCAGATTGTTTCAGCTTACTCCCTTGCTGTTCTTTAGGTACCAAATTAAATATGCGTGAAGTTTTTTAGGGGTTTTGTCACTATATGATGAGGTCCACTATCATTAATACTTAATGTAGGATTAAAAATTCCTTAATGTCTAGTCTACTGCCGTTTCTGGGTTGGCTGCCTGGTCATTAGAAAAAAGTTGGTGCCCTTGCCATTGTGTTTTATTTTGAACCCAACATGTAGCAGTTTTATGTGTGTTTTTTTTTTTCCCTCCCCTTCTGAGAACTGCACAGAATTGGCATGGTAACTATTTCTCAACTTTTAAGGGAGAGGAAAGGAGAAGGAACAGTGTTTTTCTTTAAATTCTGCTTTAAAGTGCAGCATAATCCTATTTTTAAATAGTTGCTGAGTTTTCCATTCTAAGAATGCAGTCTCAACTATTTATTGCTCAGTATTTTCAGTATTTTTGTGGCTATTTTTCTATCCTTTTAAAAAATTCGTCAACCTCTATACAACTTTTAAAACTACTTTCACTAATTTTCCATCCATGTTTAAACACTGAGTTTATTAAAAAAAACAACTAATTTTTTACTAATATGGACATTTTTAATGTTAGCTGTAGCTGATTAAAATGTTGTCGAGATCTTTGTCTGTGACATACGTGGAATTCTTGGCAATTTATTATTGAATGCTTCTGTGTGCCACTGTACCACGGTCGGACTTTTGTGATTTTAGTTTCTGTATGTTGACTTTCTCTCTGAATGCTCACATATTAACTGGAATCTTCTTTTCCAAAGTCCTTGAATGATCTCTCTTATCCAGTTTGAGGGGATTCATAGACCAGTGACCGTGTTTAAGAACCTCTGCCTTAATCTAAAAGTTTGTCTGTGGCTAATATGCCTATATGGTTAATTTGGAGAAGTCAAGGATATTTTATATGAGAATGATAGTTTTTAATAAGCCTATTAGGATTATTCTTTCTTAGGAATCTTTTTAGTACTTAAACTCTCCTGATATAATTTTAGAGGGATGAATCTTCTGAGATACTGGACTTGACAGCTTTAGTGTAGTCCCATATTAATTTTTTTTTAATTGAAAAACTGTTGTCTCTTTAACCGTGGATAAAAATATTAGAGAAATATATTGGATTTTTTACTTGACTTGACAACTTGTTTATACTTCATTCAGAAGGAATCTAAATTTTCATTAGTCTATTAAAAAGGGATTGGTGGGAACATGTTTTAAGTTGTTTGAACTTCTGAAACAATGTTACCTTTTAGAACTTGCCACAGTAGAATTTCAGGTCTGCTCTGTGTGAAAGTGGAAACAACCTTTTTGGTGTTAAACATGCATGTACACACACACCCCACCTCCCCACCCAGCCCAGTTTATCTCAAGGTGAGAATCTTGTGGGCCTGAAGTAGGTGTGTTTTTAAAATAGCATAAGAGGAATCTTTAATATTTTCTCTTGGCTAATAGATTGAGAGGGCTGTATTTCAAGAAAACAAACTGTGGTAGGCAATCAATAATTCTTGTCAAAGTCCTTACCCAGGGATGCAACATTGAAAATGATTATTATCAGACTTGGTAGTAGAGAAGGGATTGCTCCTAGTCTTCTTTCTTTCCTTGAAAGGAGGATTATTTTTTTCCTAGCAGCAAAACTTCTTTAAGTATTTTTTAGTGCCTTGATATTTTTATGTATTTTGCACTGTAAAAAACCCCACAAGTGTACTATTGTGGCCACTTTTAAAGGTACACTTCAGTAGTGCCAACTGTATTCACATTATTGTGAAGCAGGTTTCCAGAACAGGTTTTCATCTGCAAAACAGATACTGGACCCTTGAAACAACTCCCCATTCTCTCCTCCCCTCAATCCTGTATCGATCAGGCTGCTTTCTGATTCTGTGAATTTGACTGCTTCAGATACTTCATACCGGTGGAATCATAGTATTTGTTTTTTTGAGACTGGCTTATTTCATATCCTCAAGGTTCACCCATGTTGTAGCATATGACAGGATTTCCTTCCTTTTTAAGGTTGAATAGTATTCCATTGTATGTCTATCCCATATTTTGTTTTTCCATTCATCTTTTGACAGGCAGGTTGTTTGCACCTCTTAGCTATTGTGTGCTCCCAATCTCTTTATAGATACACCTGGGGTTCTGTGGGGGAGGAACATTCTAAGAACCTTCTGTAAGTAGTTGGAGGTAGACAGGAAGAGCCCTAAGCAGAAAATGGAAGTGTCAGATTAGAGGATATTGAAAAATACAGGTTGTTACTGCTGTGATACAAGTCTGTTATCCCAGATTAACAGTTTGGGAACAAGAACTGGGTTATGTTGTAGGCCATTTCACGATAAGATTAAGCAAAATCTACATTTTTGACCAGAGTTTCACCTTATTTGTTTTGCAGTTTCTGGTTAAAAATAGAAAATCCCATGGATTTTGTGTCACATTTCATTACCTAACAATAAAAACAGTACATTGTTTTGTGTGTATTTTAATTAGGCAAAGTCTTCAGCATAATAGGAAAATTTGATAACTGCATTGCATTTCTTTGTAATGAAATTGTAGATAAGGAATGACCAAGGTTGCATTTCTTAACAAGCCTTTGAGGTAGACATTATTGTCATTTTGTACAGAAGGACACTGAAGCCAAAAGAAGTTGAGGAATGTTAATCTAAGATTATGAGTTAGTCAGAAAAGCTATTCCTTCTGCCTTTTAGGCTCCCATGTTGCTTCTCTGTGGTTCACTTAAAAAAAAATACTATTTGATTAAATCTAAATCACTGGTAATCATAGGGAGTAGTGCTCAGGTGAGACCCTAATTATTCATGTACCAGTCAATAAGTATTTGTTGAGTGCCCAGTATTTTGGAGAATGTGAGGAAAATAGAAGACATAGTTCCATCACTTTAGGTATATTAAGAAAGGTCAGTTTTATTACAGTAAGTATTCTCCATAACACACTGTGGCCTTTGGTATTAACTTGTTCATATTACCAGGAGATGCTTGACTAAGCCCATGTAAAAGTTTTATTAAATGATGCTGGGGTGTGAGTAGTAAATTATTTCCCGTGTTCCAGGTTGAGGTCACTCTGCCTGATGCTGAGGTGGTGTTTAGTACAATACTTAGCTGTTCAAAAAATCACAAATATCTCAAGTCTTTTTTTAAGACATAACTATGTCTTTGTGGTTACAAATGGTTGTGAGTTGGATTTACTAATGAATAAAACTGGAGATTTCTCCAGGCAGATGTTTGTGGGAGTTTACATGTCCTTTTGTCTCTTTCCTTTGTATTCTATGTTTCAAAACCTTCATTTGAAACTTTGGCAGTTCCTTAAAAAGTTAAACGCTGATTTGCTATGTATATATAACCCAGCAATTCTACTTCTATGTATATAACTCAGGGAATTGAAAACTTGTGACCGCAAAACTTGTACATGAATATTTATAGCAACATTGTTCTTAATAGCCAAAAAGTGGAAACAGACCTCATATCTGTCAACTGGTGATGCATAAAGAAAAGGTGATGTAGCCATTATTGTTGTTGTTGTTCAGTAGCTATGAGACAGTAAATTTCTGTTGTTGGAGTCACCTGTGTTTTTTATTTTGTCATGGTGGCCCCGGTAAACTAACACAGGATTTTTCTTGTTCAGTCGCTAGGTTGTGTTCGACTCTTTGGGACCCCATGAACTGCAGCACACTAGGCTCCTCTGTCCTCTACTATCTCCCAGAGTTTCTTCGCATGTCCTTTGAGTCGGTGATGCTATCTAACCGTCTCATCCTCTGCCACCCCCTTTTCCTTTTGCCTTCAGTCTTTCTTTTCCAGTGAGTTGGCTCTTCGCATCAGGTAGCCAAAGTATTGGAGCTTCAATATGTCTTTCCAATGAATATTTAGGGTTGATTTCCTTTAGGATTGACTGGTTTGATCTCCTTGCAGTCCAAGGGACTCTCAAGAGTTTTCTCCAGCACCATGGTTTGAAAGCTGAGCAGTTCTTCGGTGCTCAGCGTTTATGGTCCAACTCTCACATCTGTACATGACTGCTGGAAAAACCATAGCTTTGACTGTACTGACCTTTGTCGACAAAGTGATGTGAGGTCTCTGCCTTTTAATATGTGTCTAGGTTTGTCATAGCTTTCCTTCCAAGGAGCAATTATCTTTTAGTTTGTAGCCACAGTGGACATTGTACAGCCATAGAAAGGAACAAAGGCCTGGTACATGCTGCAATGTGGATGAACTTTGAAAACATGCTAAGTGAAGAAGCAGTTATAGAGCCGACATGTTACATGGTTCTGTATGAAATGTCCAGAATAGACAAATACGTTGAGGCAGAAAATAAATTAGTGGTTGCTAGGACTTTGAAGGGTGGGAGAAAGGGAAGTGACTACCAGTAGGTACAGCATTTCTCTAAGGGATGATGGAGCATTCTGGAATTAGAAAAGTGATGATGGTCACAAAATTCTGTAAATTTAGTAAAAACTGCTATAATGTACACTAAATTTGAAAACATAATAATTGTAAATGAACTAAAAAATAAACAGAGACAAAGTAGGATTCTCTTCCTTAAAAAATTTCTAGAGCCAATAAAACTCCCATTCACAAAGAAAAAAGTAGTACTTCTCACACAGCACATCTACGTCTGACTTTCCCTTCTGTAATAACCAAATTTAGTTTGCATATCTTTTTTACAAACCAAATGTAAGACAATTATTTTTGTGTTTTATTAACCAGGATTTAATATAAACATCTCCCACCACCACTGCATACATAGACATTTATACTGGTAAATCCACATGGTACAGGAGGTATACGGTAAAAACATTTCTCCCTCTTAGCATTCTCCTAGGTCCTGTGTCCCAGATATACTGTCAGAACTTTCATATTTATTATTGCAGAAACATTTTATATTTGCATGTTTTTGAGTTAATGCAGCATGTTCATCATTTTAGATTTAAAGTGGGTAAATATATACAAGAAGTCCTTGATGGGCATGGTTTGTAGGCAGGATGTTTAGAGAGGATCTAATGAATTGCCCAAGTAGCTACCGTTTCTTTTAACTGCTCTGTGATTTCTATAGCTTCAGTCTGAAGAGTTGCTGTGAAGATTGTACATGTTTGAGATGTGAATCTAGATATGTGATCAGTGTGTTATGAATACAGCTAAGTAAAATTTATAATGGCTTCTAAGATATCAGCGTCTTTAAAAATAACATTTGGGTTTATTGATTCCTGGTGTCCCTGGCTTATTCCTTTTTAAATTAGACCTTGAGCTGTTTTTAGTTGAATTTTACTCTTCCTGGTAGAGTCTGAAGCCACCTGGTCTTTTTGGTGATTCTTTCATTAGGCTTATGCTGGATGTTATAGAGTAGGCTGGTTCCCAAGGACCTAATTTTTTTAACGTGTTTTTCTGACTGTTGAGTAAATACATAGGTCCTTTAGTTAGTATATCCACCATCTCTAATTTTCAACTGAATTTCTTGGGAATTTGGTTAACATTGTGTAAAATGCCAAAATTTGGTTAATGTTAGTGTACTGCTCAGGTTGATGAGAATATAGCTTCATCAAATTCTTGCTATGTGGATATTTGCTAGTGTTAAAAATTTTTATTCTTTCTGAATATGTTTTAAAAAATAAGTGCTCAAGGAACATAAAGTGAAAGTCACTCAGTCGTGTCCGACTCTTTGTGAACCCGTGGACTATACAGTCCATGGAATTCTCCAGGTCAGAACACTGGAATGGTTGCCTTTCCCTTCTCCAGGGGATCTTCCCAACCCAGGGATCGAACCCAGGTTTCCCACATTACAGGCCAGCTGAGCCACCAGGGAAGCCCCAAGAAACATAGCTGATTGCCTATAGTGTAAGCACTTTGCATGCACTGTCTTGTTTAATCTCTGAGGGTGGGTGGTATTATCATTTTCATTTTGTAGATGAGGAACTCAAGGATTAGATAAAGTATCTTGACCAAGGTCACACAGTTGGTAAGTGGGAGAGCCAGGGGATGAACCTGGTTCTTTTGACCTCAGAGCCATCATAAGTAAATGAAGAAAATCACTTGTAATCTCACTATTTTTAGGTAACGTCTATTAACATCTTTGCATAGATTTTTCCAATGTACAGTCCGTTTTCTGCTGTGAATATGTATTTTCAAAGCTGGCAATAAATGTATAGTTACGTATTAAGCTTTTTTCCCCAGTTAACATTTAAGAAGATAAGTGGCTATTTGATATTTAATTGGCTGTGTGCTGTGCTGTGCTTAGTTGCTCAGTCGTGTCCGACCCTTTGTGACCCCATGAACTGTAGCATGGGAATTCTCCAGGCAAGACTGGAGTGTGGTTGCCATGCCCTCCTCCAGGGGATCTTCCCAGCCCAGGGATCGAACCCAGGTCTTCTGCATTGCAGGCAGATTCTTCACTGTCTGAGCCACCAGGATGCCTAATATATTTAATTTGGGCATATTTATAAATTTTGCTATTATAAATTATGATGAACATCCTTGTGCGAATCTTACTACTTTAGGGCATATTTCTAGCAGTAGAAGCTAGTGGTCAAAAGGTGTGATCTTTTTTTAAATGGCTGATGGTATGTACATGGCCACCCACTCCAGCATTCTTGCCTGGAGAATCCCATGGATGAGGAGGAGCCTGGCAGGCTACAGTCCGTGAGGTCAAAAAGAGTCTGACAGAACTACAGCAACTTGGCATGCGCGCAGTGGTATATATTATCAAATATCAGTAGAACTTGGTGTTGATTTTCCCTTTCTCCACCAGTGAATGGGAGTGCCCATTTCCTGACCTGTTGACAATGTCTGGCACAATACTACCATTCAGAAAAATCTTTTCCACTTATTCGCGCATGTTTTAAGTGTGTAGATTCTGTTCCTGTCCTTTGTCTGTTGTTCTTTGGGGACGCTTGTCTTTTTCATATGTATGAGCATCCCCACCTTACCCCCTGCCCTTCCTGCTCCCCCTCCCAGTCAGGTGATACCTGAGGGAGGTTGTATGGAAGCACAGAGAAGAAATAATTTGGGTCTAGAGTAGATGGGGGAAACTTTCTAAAAGAAGTGGTTTTGTTTGTTTTTGACAAGCAAAGGAAGGCCAGAGGGTAAGAAACCAAACATTTGAGAACTACTGTTGTGTTTTCTGTCTATAAAGGGGGATAATTACTAGACTTGCTTTGTTATTCGGATTAAACACTTGTGTGTCCTTCCTTTTAACACATACTAAGTGCTCAGAAAATTTAGGTGCAGTTATTTAGCTATTTAATGCTAACAGGTTAGCGATTAACATAAGAATAAAAGCCTATTTGAGCCCATACATTTTTTTAAAAAGCCTAATTGGTTTTGAGATTTGGGGCAGGTTTGTACAAAAAAGATCTTCAAGACCCGGATAATCACGTTGGTGTGATCACTCATCTAGAGCCAGACATCCTGGAATGTGAAGTCAAGTGGGCCTTAGAAAGCATCACTAAACAAAGCTAGTGGAGGTGATGGAATTCCAGTTGAGCTATTTCAGATACTGAAAGATGATGCTGGGAAAGTGCTGCACTCAGTATGCCAGCAAATTTGGAAAACTCAGCAGTGGCCACAGGACTGGAAAAGGTCAGTTTTCATTCCAATCCCAAAGAAAGGCAATGCCAAAGAATACTCAAACTACCGCACAATTACACTCATCTCACATGCTAGTAAAGTAATGCTCAAAATTCTCCAAGCCAGGCTTCAGCAACACGTGAACCGTGAACTTCCTGATATTCAAGCTGGTTTTAGAAAAGGCAGAGGAACCAGAGATCAAATTGCCAACATCTGCTGGATCATGGGAAAAGCAAGAGAGTTCTAGAAAAACATCTATTTCTGCTTTATTGACTATGCCAGAGTCTTTGACTGCGTGGATCACAATAAACTGTGGAAAATTCTGAAAGAGATGGGCATACAGACCACCTGACCTGCCTCTTGAGAAATGTGTATGCAGGTCAGGAAGCAACAGTTAGAACTGGACATGGAACAACAGACTGGTTCCAAATAGGAAAAGGAGTACGTCAAGGCTGTATATTGTCACCCTGCTTATTTAACTTCTATGCAGAGTACATCATGAGAAATGCTGGACTGGAAGAAACACAAGCTGGAATCAAGATTGCCGGGAGAAATATCAATAACCTCAGATATGCAGATGACACCACCCTTATGGCAGAAAGTGAAGAGGAACTAAAAAGCCTCTTGATGAAAGTGAAAGAGGAGAGTGAAAAAGTTGGCTTAAAGCTCAACATTCAGAAAACTAAGATCTTGGCATCTGGTCCCATCACTTCATGGGAAATAGATGGGGAAACAGTGTCAGACTTTATTTTGGGGGGCTGCAAAATCACTGCAGATGGTGACTGCAGCCATGAAATTAAAGACGCTTACTCCTTGGAAGAAAAGTTATGACCAACCTACAGAGCATATTCAAAAGCAGAGACATTACTTTGCCGACTAAGGTCCGTCTAGTCAAGGCTATGGTTTTTCCAGTGGTCATGTATGGATGTGAGAGTTGGACTGTGAAAAATGCTGAGCGCTGAAGAATTGATGCTTTTGAACTGTGGTGTTGGAGAAGATTCTTGAGAGTCCCTTGCACTGCAAGGAGATCCGACCAGTCCTTTCTGAAGATCAACCCTGGGATTTCTTTGGAAGGACTGATGCTAAAGCTGAAACTCCAATACTTTGGCCACCTCATGCGAAGAATTGACTCATTGGAATAGACTTTGATGCTGGGAGGGATTAGGGGCAGGAGGAGAAGGTCCCCTCAGGAGGATGAGATGGCTGGGTGGCATCATGGACTCAATGGATGATGGCATCATGGACTCGATGGACGTGAGTCTGAGTGAACTCCTGGAGTTGGTGATGGACAGGGAGGCCTGGCGTGCTGCGATTCATGGGGTTGCAAAGAGTCGGACACGACTGAGCAACTGAACTGAACTGAACCGATAGACACTTTGAACCAGGGTATGTTGCCATGAATACAGCTGTAACTTGGTTGGGTTAGGAATTTGGAAAATCCAAACACAGAAGTGGGAAGATTAGTTTCATCAGAATTGGGGTTAGGCTGGGGTTTGGCACTTTGCCTGTTAATTTAACTAAATTACTGTGTGGCAACAAAATTTCAAATTTTTTTTTTTTGCTTCCTTTTCCCATTTATCTCAAGTTCCTCCATGTTTTGTTCTTCCCTCTGATTGTATATTCTGCATCTTCTCTGAAGAATAATACAGTTTGGGACTGAGGGGGAGCTTGAGACAGGCAGTAGAGCCCAAAAGCACCCTTCACCATTAGTTTCATTTTCCCTTAGCATGTAAGAGTGGAGTTTGGGACACCTGAGGTTGTGAGATTATCAGGAAAATCCTCTTAGAAGTATTGATCCTTTAATTATTGAGGCTCTAAAAAGCTTTCTCATATCCCCCCCAACCCCCCTCCCATGTCAAAGGCAACTTTAAAAGTGCATTATTCTTTTCTATTGTTTAAGTGTTCTCAATATTCTTTCCTCCACTCTTTAGCTGTTTCTGTGATGATCTGAATATTTTACCAAACCTTGAGTAGACTGATGATTATATGTATAACTCACAAAAAATTCTGCATGAGTCTGAAGAGAAAGTTTTGTTATACCAGTGAGCACCCTAATTTTATTATACCAGTGAGCACCCTCCATCCTGTTTAGAAGTGTGCTGTTTTGTTGTCAGAAGGGATGGTGTTAGCCCAGTACACGTACTTGTCAAGCTTTATGCGCTTATGAATTTCCTGGGTGGAGCCTTTGATTTTGCCTTTGTAACCAGCTCCAGTGATGGCCATGTTGCTGCTGCTGCTCTGGTGGACTGCGGTCCACAGATGGAGCGACCAGGCAGTTTACACCCTTTTTTAGGGGAAGGAGAACAGGTAGGGTAGTAACTTAATTTGTTGACTTAGCATTTCTGACAGACTGAATAGATCCATTGTACTGTTGTCACATCAGTTAACATTTGTTCAATCAATGAATAAACACCTCCTGGAGAGCTTTGTACTAGTGTTAAAAGAACAGCTTGCATCATACTACTATGCTTCAGCCATCCGTAATTGTTGGGTTAAGTTTGTGTTTGCAAGTGCAGTTTAGCTCAAGCCAAGATCTTACTTTACTTATAGCCTTGCTTTTGCTAATGATTTACTTTTATAAGTAGATGGCCTTCCAGTTCTCTGAAAAGGATGAATTTAAGAAGTGAAGTCTTAACTCCTTAATTGGTTGTTTCATTACCTTTAACACAGATTTTTAATAAGTATAAATGAGTAACCATTTAATTTTTATGTTTGTGATTCCTCTGCTTCATTAGCCTTGAGTTACCTTTTCATTCTCTACTAGGATTTCTCCCTCCCCAGCCACCTAATCTTAGTTTTATTTTAGGTTGATTTTCATTTTATCCATATAGTTCATGCATATAATTTAACAAATCGGTAGTTTGACAGTGCTTTTGAGGAAGATTAAAAGTTTTCTGTCCCTCCTCACCTTGACTCTTTCAGCGGTTTCTTCTGGTATTTGTTTTCCTGTTTCTAAACAGTGTGCTCATATAGTTGTTCTTTTATCAGTTTTAGACATCCTGAGATGTAAATAGTAGCTAAGAATTGAGCTCTGTTCTGCCCGTGTTACCACTCCTGCTGTTTCCTCAGGATTGTTGTACCATTATTATTATTTATACCAGTATTCAGAGTTGTAGCAGGCTGAATAATGGCCTCCCTCCCCCAGAGAAGATACCTACTTTGTAGCCCTGGGAATGAGTGTGTATTACTTGGAAAAGGGATTTGAGATGTGGTTAAATTAGGAATTTTTTGAGATGAGGTGGTTATTTGGGTTTATCCTCCTAGACCCTGAATATAGTCACAAGGGTACTTGTAAGGAAAAGAGGAGGAGATTAGGATCTAAGGAGGAAGTAATAGATGCAACCCCAGAAGCAAGAGGTTGGAGTGATGCAAGGAAAGGATTGCCAGCCAAAGGATGCAGGTGACCTCCATCAGCTTCCAAAAGGCAGGAAATCACGTTCTTAGAGTGTCTAGAAGGAGCTAGGTAGCCGGTACCTTTATTCCAGTGAAACTGATTTTGGACTTTAGGCTTCCAGAACTGTAAGAAAATAAATTTGTGTTGTGTTCAGCCACCAGATTTAAGGTTAATTTGTTCCAGTAGTCATGCGAAAGAAGTACAGAAGTAGACGTTATTATGTCCATATAGATACTGTTCACCACTGTCAGATGATGAATTATATCTTTGCTGTTATGACATTGTTTTTTCTAGAGTTTATAATTATCATGTTTTTCCTTTTTTTTTTTTTTTTTTGGTTGTTGTTTGTTTCAATCTGCCATCCCTGTTTTCTTTCTGCACCTTTCAGCAGCTTTTCCATATAATTTTCTACATGGCTAAAAGAATCAGATAATCAGTTGTTTATCTCCCCTTGAGCCCTGGAGTTCTCCATAGTGTTGCTTCAGTCTGGAGCGATTCATTTTCTGTGACTCCGTCATTGACTCACCCTCAAGCCCTCTGAGAGACTAGCTCTCCTGATGGCATTTTAAAGTGCATCAGGGTGTTCTACCAGTTTCAGTTTCTCCTTGAACTCTGTCCCTCTGAGACAGAGGGGGCCTTCTAAGTTTATTGCATACCTTTGGGATTTTTCTTTGTTCTTATCATATTCTCGTCACCATTGTGGGAGTTCCTTTTGTCTTTCCTGTGCTGAATCTTCCAGTTTGGGGGTGGCATGTTTTGTTTCATCCCCCCGCCCATTGGTAGAAGTGTTTACCTGCTTGGAAAGGATGTCTTTCTGTTTTCACACTTCGGGGTTTGGCTAGTTATCTGGAATCACTTTTCCTCAGAGTTTGGAAGGCATTTCTTCTGTCTGTTAAGAGTCCAGTGTGGCATTTAAGGAACCTCGTGCTATTCTGTTCACTGTTGCCCTCTCTGGACAGTGTGCCATGGTGTATCTTTTTCATTAGTTCATTGGCCCCTTTCAACTTGTAGATTCATTTTCTTCAGGTTTTTTCCTTCTCTGCCTTAACTCTCTTACTCTTTCTGGTACTCCTGACATGTGAATCATGGACTTTCTGCATTGATCCTCTAGTTTTTGTGCGGGTTTTTTTCCCCCTTCTATTTTCCATCAGCTTTACATTCTGTTTCTTTTTGGGTGAGTTCCCCACTTTTGTTTCCAACTATTTCACTGATATTTACAAATCCGATTATTTTTGAAAGCTTTTTGTGGTGTATTCCTTTTTCAGCAACCTTTGTTTTGTAGATTGGAGTATCTTTGAGAGGATTGATTCTAATCTTGGCATTCTGTTTCCTTTGAAATCCTTTTTTTCTTGTGTTAGTAGACTGCAGTATCTGATGATCCTTAGTTGTGAGATGCTCAAAGGAGATTGGAAGGGCTGTGTTCACTGGCAGAGCGAATCAGCTGGTGGGCTCACTGTAAGGTGATGAACTGGGGACTCTCAGTGTCTCAACAGAAGGAACCGCGTTCAGAGGGAGTTCTATGTGAGGGGGGCATGTCATGTCTTAAGCCTGGCTGCTGACATTCTGAGAGCCAGGAAGGTCAGCTCATGGTTGACCATGCATCCTTTCACTAGATCTCATTTTCAGTTTGTTACTTGGCCTTCAGCTCCAACCCATATCTTCTCCGGCTCAGTTTCTTCAAAAGCTAGTTCTTTCCTTGAGATTTAGATTTCTCTGCATCTTAAGCAGATGCTTCAACCAACAGCCTTATTTTGAATCTCATGTCTCACTGTTGTCTTTTCCTGACCCCTGGCACCGTCTGCTTGGCAACCCCCTCCACATGCTCTTAGTTTTCAATTTCTTTTATTTGCTAAGTTAACCTCTTTCCATTTTCTAGCACATTTGTTGTTGTCTTCTGCTGTTTGCCCACATATTCTTTTGTTCTTAGTGTCTCAAACTGTTTTTATTCATTTAGTGTCATTTTAGTGGGCTCTAAAGGGGAGAGATAAATGTTTTGAATCTTTGTATGTAACAGGTAGATCAGTAAACATAGGTCTGTTTCCTCCCTGTGCCAGGACACTTGATAGTCACTTTCTCTGTCTTGCAATAGGAGAATTCACGGTATAGTATTTCTCATTCTTTTAGTGTAAAGGTAGATTTGTTTTCTCAGATTTAAATTCTAACATTGTGTTCTTTTATGCTCAATATACTAAGCCTACAGCAAAAAAAAAAGAGAGAAATTAAGATACACTATTTTCAAACCAAATTTTAGACATTAAGTAGTCAGCCAAAATGAGTGAAGTTTTAAAAAATTTATCATTTTTAAACTTTGAAATGTATTCTGATGCATTACACCCTACAAGGACCAGTTCTTTATTTACTGTGATACCTTCAGCGCCTGCCACAGTGTCTGCATATGTAATAGCTGCTCATGAGATAATTTGTTGACTAAAATTATATGTGAAATTTGCTCACATTTTTAAAATATCAAGAGAAAGCTTTTCCTCTATTAGAGATGACTTTTACTTTTTTTCCCAAGTCCTAAAATCACTTAATTAATTGAAATATTTGTCCCAAAGTAAATAGAATAAAATTATAGTCAGTTACTGACTGCAGGGCAGCTGAGTTCATAATTTTCTCCTGGGAACATCACTTACTGAAACCAAGACAGAATTAAGGGAGTGATAGTTCTTCTCTGTTTTTCATCCGGAGCATTCATCCCCTGAAACTAGTACTGTCCATTTGTTCACTTAGTGCCAGGGTGCCTCTGCCTGCCTCTGAGATCTTGTCTGTCATTTCACCCTTGTGTTCCATGAGCATACACAGTCTTGTCCTTGTTGAAGGCTTTGAGCTTGCTGTTTTAACCTGGAATATCTTAAATTTTTGCATGGCTTTAGTACCTATGTAAATTGAGTCCCCTCCCAACTCCAAAGTGTACTCAGTGTTATCTGCTTTTTCCCCCTCCTTTTCCCCATATTATTATTTGAAATAATCTTACTATTTGTTTGTTTATTGTAGGCTTTCTCTCAAGTTTATAAAGTTTTCATGCATGAGTCAGTGAACTCTTGTTTCTTTATTTCTTATCATTTTATTCTTAACATGTTGAGTAGTCTCAGGCATGTAGCAATATTTGGCACTCCCTGGGCATTTGGTAATTATCTGTTGAATGGGTAGGTAAATTGTGCAGAGTATTTTCATATGTCATTCCATTTATTCAAATATATGTAAAACTTCAGTTTTTATTTTACCCGAAGTATATATTTGTGCTTTTATTAAATAACAGAAGATACAGCCAGCTAAAGAAGTTAATAGCATTCATATCATTCTAATCAGCTTTGTGAACCAGTAAAATGTTCAGCTGGTAAAAAATCTGCCTGCACCAGAAATCGAATCCACATCAGTACTGGCAGACAGATTCTTAAAAAAAAAAAAAGAATCCGCCTGCAATACAAGAGACCCTGGATTGATTCCTGATCGGGAACATCCTCTGGAGAAGGGATAGGCTACCCACTCCAGTATTCTTGGGCTTCCCTGATGGCTCAGCTGGTGAAGAATCCACCTGCAATGCAGGAGACCTGGGTTTGATCCCTGGGTTGGGAAGATCCCCTGGAGAAGGGAACAGCTGCCCACTCCAGTATTCTGGCCTGGAGATTCATGGACTGTATAGTTCATGGGGTCACAAAGAGTCAGACACGACTGAGTGACTTTCACAAAATGAGACCCAGAAAAATACCCCAAGTCATACAAGCTGTTACAGACCATGCTGTTGAAAAGACCCAAATACACAGTGGTTCCCCAAATTGCAGCCTTATTTCTCTCATAAGCCACCAGTGGTAAAGAGGAGTCCTAAATGGATAAGCTGCTTTTTTCCCAGGGATTATCCAGCACCCTGGGTTTCTTCTGTCTTTGTCCCTACCCTTCCACAGTGTGTTGCTCTTGTCTGCATGGCCAGGTCTGGGTCACATCTGTGCTTATTCCTTGTGAGGGAGCCAGAGAGGAAGACAGGGAGCTGTTTTTAAGGATGTGACATGGGAATTTTACACTTATATCCCATTGTTCAGAGCTTGGTCACATGGCCTTAGGAGAGCCCAAGAAATGTAATCTCTACTTTCCTGTTAAAACTGTGTGCATGGTTTTGCTAGGGGTATGGGTGAGGGGCTGTAGGGAGTACCAGGGTGTTCTGTTACTAAGCAGAGTGGAAATGGCCACTTGCAGGGTCATTGAGTTTGTTACAGCTCGTCATTCTTAGCAGTGTTACTCAGGCCTGTGGTCTCCTTAGTTCAGTGCTCTTTCCTTCCTACCTACCTCACCTGCACCTTTAACATTAGATATTTTCTTCAAGGCATGAAAAAGTTCAAAAAATGTTACTGTAATTTTCATTGTCAGATAAAAAGTTGATTATTTGCAGAATGGAATAGGTTCTAGAGTATTAACAGTTAAAATTCTTAAAAAAATTAAACTTTAAAGAATTAAAATAAAATTAAATCTCTTTAAAATTAGAACTTTTGGTTGTGTCTTGTTTGCTGCTACTGCTGCTAAGTCGCCCCAGTCATGTCCGACTCTGTGCGACCCCAGAGATGGCAGCCCACCAGGCTCCCCCGTCCCTGGGATTCTCCAGACAAGAACACTGGAGTGGTTGCCATTTCCTTCTCCAGTGCATGAAAGTGAAAAGTGAAAGTGAAGTCGCTCAGTCGTGTCCGACTCTTAGCGACCCCACAGACTTCAGCCCACTCCATGGGATTTTCCAGGCAAGAGAACTGGAGTGGGTTGCAATTGCCTTCTCCGGTGTCTTGTTTGAAGTGGGGTTGAGTAGGCCTACATCTCATTTTTAAGAGGTGTGACTTCGTCTTTCCCAGTCATGAGTGTCCTGTGTACTGCTGCTACTGCTAAGTCACTTCAGTCGTGTCCGACTCTTTGCGACCCCATAGACGGCAGCCCACCAGGCTCCCCCATCCCTGGGATTCTCCAGGCAAGAACACTAGCTTGGTTAGAATTGGGGAGATTATCTTTCTGTTTTAGTAAGGGTTTGAGGAAAAAATGCCAACTTAGATCTTGGTTTTCATGCTGGTTAGTTAGGAAAAAGCCAGTCTGCCCCCCGCCCCCAGCTGTTATAGGTGGCTTCATAGTTTTAGGACTCAGTTATATGTGAAATAAGGTCAGATAGATTTCTATACAACGAAATATGAAGTGCTGTCTCCTGGGGGCAGGAACCAGAGGGGTGGTTGGTTCCCTGAAAGGCTTTGCAGCCCGTTAGAAGAGACCCAGGGAGGAGAGCACCTACTTTTTTTGCTATGATGTATGAGAATGTATCTGGAGTTGCTGTATTCACTCAATCGTTCCTTTTCATCTTCTGTTTTGAAATATTTTAAGCCCACAAAGAAGTTGAAAAATAAATTTGATAACCATTCTCTATTTATATTCACGAATTACATTTTGCCACATTTGGTTTATCTATACCTGCACTCTGGCCCCTAAGTTTTTTTGAAAGTAAATTACAAACAGCATGATGTTTTACCCCTAAATAACTCAGCTTTTATCTCTTAAGAACAGGAATATTCTCTTACAACCACAATACCATTATGTTACCCAAAAAATTTAGCAGAAATTTATTCAGAAATGCTCTCTATTACACAGTCCATTTTTAAACTTTCCCAACTGACTTAAAAATCATCCTTAAAATTTTTTTTGTTTTCAATTCAGGATCCAGTCAAAGCGTTTGGTTAATTTTGAAGAGTCAAGGCCCATTATAAAATACCTCATTTTCTGGATTTCACCAATTGTTTCCCATAATGAAATCCATGCTAAACATTTCTGGCCAGATCACTTGGTCATATAGTATATGCTAAATCTTGCCCCCAAAAAGGCTCTGTTTCCCTCTTTTGTATCAATAAGTGAATCATTGATGGCCCTTGCCTGAGGCAGTTATTACATTGGTGGATGCAGAACAGTAAGAGAAGTGCTGAAATGTTTGAAAATCCTGTTTGACTCAAAACATACCACCTAGAAATCTGATCAGATCAGATACAGGGTTTAACCTGGGGCGCAGTACCTTTTGTGTCTGTGCAGGATGCTGCTTGTGTAGGTTAGGTCCTGTGCAGCAGCGTGTGGTGGCCTTGTGTTTACTTAAGGCATTTGTGTTAAGTCCCTTCTTAGTTATGTTTTCCACAAATTCATCAGACAAAGAAACTGAATTCCGTTTGTCCAGTACCAGAGTATCAGATCCAAAAATTTGTTGACGTCTGATTGAGGGTTTTTTATTTTTTTCCATGTGGACCATTTTTACAGCCTTTATTGAGTTTGTTACAGTATTGTTTCTGTGTTATATGTTGTTTCGGTGTTTTGGCCACGAGGCATGTGGGATCTTAGCTCCCTGACCAGGGATTGAACCTGCACTATCTGCATCGGAAGGCAAGATCTTAAACCACTGGACTGCCAGGGATGTCCCTTGAGTTTTTGTTGGTTCTCTTCCTATTCTATTAGTTTTGTAAGCAAATATGGCAAATAAATTGTCTTCCTGGGAATGAGGATGGGGTAAGAGGAATAATATGGTATAGGAAAGTCTTTTTTTATTGTTAAACCAAAAATGGATATTTTGGTTTGTGAGTTAGAATACTGTTGGTGTTTTGACTGAACCTGGGCAAACTTCAGGAGATGGTGAGGGACGGGGAGGAGTGGCATGCTGCAGTCCATATGAGGTTGCATGGGGTTGCACAGAGTCAGACACGACTGAGTGACTAGAGAGCAACATCTGCCTTCTAAGTGTTTTGTGTCCATCCCATAGTGCTCGGTGCCCCCTGCTGGACACAGTGGCAGGGGCGTCTTTACAGCCCTCTTCTGGTTAGTTCATCCCACTGAGCAGCTGTGTGTTGTGATTCCTTAAAGATGTTGTTAAAGTGTTTTTTTTTGCTTACTAAGTTTTCTAATTTGTGTCCGACTCTTTGCAACCTCTCTTGGAATTCCCCAGGCCAGAATACTGGAGTGGGTAGCCATTCCCTTCTCCAGGAGATCTTCCCAACCCAGGTGTTGAACCCAGGTCTCCCACATTGCAGGTGGATTCTTTACCATCCGAGCCACCAGGGAAGCCCAGGAATACTGGAGTAGGTAGCCTATTCCTTCACCAGTGGATCTTCCCGACCCAGGAATCGAACCGTGGTCTCCTGCATTGCAGGTAGATTCTTTACCAGCTGGGCTACCAGGGACGTTACGTTTTCTAATTAGTCACATCTTAAGCTGACCTAAGTTTGGTGACACTGCATTTTTTTAGAAATCAGCAAAATTTAGTTACTTAAATTGCCACAGAATAAATCTGGAAAATGGTATAGATTGAAATCTTTTTTTATCCAACAACGGAATTGAATTATATGACTTGGAAAATCAACAAGCATTTCTTGTTGTATTTATCAAAACAGAGTCTTTGAAAGAGTGTGTAAAGTGCTTAAGTTAAACAAATAGCTGTGTTGACACCCAGTGGAGGATGATGATCTAAGCTCATGTGTTAAAACAGATAGACAGACACACTGAAATGACCAGCAAGCATAATGGGGAGAGTGCAGTCTCCTTGGAAACCCTGGAAGTACCATAACAAAACGAAAAGAATTTTGTCAGGAAGCAGTGCAAATGAGAAACAGTGAGGAAAGTCCTTACTGGCCGCGTTGGGTGCATTCATGTGGTTGAGAGGCCCTCCTGTGCTGTGCGTTACAGGAACCTACTTTGAGCAGCTGAAGCTAGAATTGAAAGTTGTTCATGGAGCAGTTGGTTAGTGAGATGTTTTGTTCTTGAAGCTGGGTTAAAAGCTGAATGATAAATTTGAAAAGTGATCAAATGCTGAGCCCAGAAATAAAATGGAGTAAACCTGGTATCCTTACCATGGTCGTATCTGGAAGCCAACTACTTGGATATATTAGCTGATCAGACATACCCCCTGCATTCTGTTTCATTTATTTAATTAAAAAAAATAGTACTCACAAAAACAACAACAACAGTGATACAGTCTGGTTCTTACCAAGGAGAAATGTGGCAAGGGGAAAGGGGTTGGCTCCCTGTGGTTATAGGAGAGGGACTAACCGTGAAGCAGTGTTGAAACTCCCTGATCTGATGCCACCTTCTTGGCTTTGTAATCCTGCTTCCTGACTGCACATGACTGGGTCGACAAGCTGACTAAGGATAAAGTGTGTCAGATAGCTTCTAAGGTGGCCCCAGTGACCCTGCCTCCTGGTGCGCATGTCTTATGTGTTATTCCCTCCCCTGAGAATGGCTGGACTTAGTGACTTGCTTCCACAAGTGTGGCAAAAGTGATGGGATGTCACCTTCAAGGTTAGGTTACGAAAAGGCTTTGGGTTCCACGTTGGACTGCTTCTCATTTGCTCGGAGGGAAACCATCTCCCATTTTGTGAGCTTCCCTGTGGAGCTCGTGCAGCAAGGAGCTGGTGTTTCTGGCCAGCAGCCAGTGAAGACCTGATGCCTTGCCAGCAGCCGTGTGCATGGGCTTGGTTTACAAGCCAATCCTCCTTCCACCAGCCTGCATCAAGCTTTGAGATGACAGAGACCCTGGCTGACACATTGCTGCCTTTTGAGAGATCTTGAGCCAAATGCGCACCCCTCAGCACACCCAGGTTCTTGATGCCAGTTTGTTGTTTTAAACTGCTAAATTTGAGGGTAATTTGTCAGGCAGGAGTTGCAAGCTATCAATAATATAGGAGGTAACCATGTAAACATCTCCCCATCCTTAAAGATTTTAGCTTGGTTTTCTGAATGGTTTTTGATTGAACCCAGTACAGTTCCATAAACATAGAAAGATAGATACAGACTCAGTCTAAGAGAAGGTGACAGATTTATTGCAAGAAATAAGAGAAAATGTTGAAATTTAAAGAAAAACTAGTATTCTCAAGGAGACTCATGAGCATTTGAAGAAGTATCAGAGAGCAGAAAATGTTCTTTGGAGAAATATGTGATTCTTAACCTGTTGACTCTTCCGAGGCAGGTAGGTGCAGGATTCTAGAAATATACTTGCAACTTAGGGGAAATAAATAAAGATGAATAATGTGGACACAAATGTAAGAAACACAAATATTAGATTTCCGTTTAGAATGAGAGTTCAAAGTGAAAAGTCAGAACAGATCAAGAGGGTTCGGGGAACATACTTTGCATTTATTGAGCACTTAGTGTATGCCCTGTGTTGGGCAAGTTGAAACTCATTTAAAATAGTCTACACAGCTTTCACGTGGTAGGATCTGTTGATATTACTCTTTTACAGATAACTGAAGTGCATACCAAGAAAATGAGTGGGACCCACACCTAGAAATAGCCTAGTGGATTTCTAAGTTTTAGGATGTGGAAAGAAATAATACAAGTATCGAGGCAGGAAGGAAGGTATATCAGGTAGACATCGAGTTTGTCTTCTGTATGCTAGAATTGTTCAGTTAGTGGTAGCCACTAGCCTCATGTAGCTGTTAAATTTAATTCATTACATTCCCTCAGTTTCACTCCTCTCAGTTCAAGTACTCAGTAAATAGCTACGGGTGGCTAGTGGCCACCGTGTTGAACAGTGCAGAATAGAACATTACTCTGATCAGAAAGCCTTGTTGAACTATGCAGAAGTACCTTGTTGAACATGGCCATGCCATTTTCCCATGGGACTTAACAAAGAGATGTATTCATAAGGGGCAATGACAAAGAAGAGCAGTGTAGCCTTAGGTTAATTTAGCTTGTGTTTCATAGTCCAAAACAGAATTGTGAAAAGCTAGACTGTAGCATTTTGCCTGACTGAAAACTTGCGGGGCCCTTTTCTGGTTCCCTCCTTTAATCCAAATATGCCTACTCGGTGGCTTTATTGAAAGGTATAAGATCGGAAAGAAGAAAGTGCTGAAGCTCAAGAGAGCAGCGAGGCCGCTGACGTGAAAATGCTCTCTTCCTCACTTTTGCCGTGTTGGTGAAAAACAGTGGAGTGGCATCTAGACAACTTAAGAGGAAAGCTGTGTAACCCAAGAATCTTTGGGTGGTGAGACTGTCCTTCACATAGGGCAACAAAATAGCATTTTTCAGGCTTGTAGTGACTCAAAAGTGTATCATTCAAGTGCTTTTCACTGTCTCAGTACACCCAGCCCCCTGAGAAGTCAGCCTCTCAGGAGCATGGTGAGTCAGCTTCAGTGTTTGCTTAACCCTCTGGTTCCTAGAATAACCCAAGACATAGATTCAGTAAAAGTAAGGGGAGGATCTTCATCCATGTCAAACATAAAGAGGACGCCCTCTGTAAACCACATTTTAGACTGTCAGAGCACTGATTTCAACCTTGCCAGCTTAGCACCAGAGCTGCTTCTCCTGACAACTGTAGAATAAAGCCACATAAAATAACTTTTATTTTAAGGATGCCAGTCCACTGAAATCAAGATTGGAATCAAGCTGGAATCAAGATTTCTGGGAGAAATATCAATAACCTCAGATACGTAGATGACGTTACCCTGATGGCAGAAAGTGAAGAACTAAAGAGCCTCTTGATGAAAGTGAAAGAGGAGAGTGAAAAAAGTTGGCTTAAAGCTCAACATTCAGAAAACTAAGATCTTGGCATCCAGTCCCATCACTTCATGGCAAATAGGTGGGGAAACAGTGGCTGACTTTATTTTTCCGGGCTCCAAAATCACTGCAGATGGTGATTGCTGCCATGAAATTAAAAGACACTGACTCCTTGGAAGAAAAGTTATGACCAACCTGGACAGCATATTCAAAAGCAGAGACATTACTTTGCCAACAAAGGTCTGTCTAGTCAAAGCTGTGGTTTTTCCAGTGGTCATGTATGGATGTGAAAGTTGGACTATAAAGAAAGCTGAGTGCCGAAGAATTGATGCTTTTGAACTGTGGTGTTGGAGAAGACTCTTGAGAGTCCCTTGGACTGCAAGGAGATCCAACCAGTCCAGTTCTGAATATTCATTGGAAGGACTGAAGCTGAAACTCCAGTACTTTGGCCACCTGATGCGAAGAACTGACTCATTTGAAAAGACCCTGATGCTGGGAAAGATTGAGGGCAGGAGGAGAAGTGGACGACAGAGGATGAGACAGTTGGATGGCATCACCGACTCAATGGACATGGGTTTGGGTGGACTCCGGGAGTTGGTGATGGACAGGGAAGCCTGGCATGCTGCAGTTCGTGGGGCTGCAAAGAGTTGGACGTGACTGAGTGACTGAACTGAACTGAATCCACTGAGACCACTTTTGTTGAAATCACCCCAAAAATCTGCATGTCACCAAATCCAAGTTTAGTTTCTCAGCCTTTGCTTGATTTCTGTGCACTTTGGGACACAGTTCATCACTGTCTCCTTTATTTATTTATGACCGCAGCATGCGGGACCTTAGTGCCCCAACCAGGGATGAAACCTGTGCCCTCTGCAGTGTCAGCGTGGAGTCCTAACCACTGGACCGTAGGGAAGTCCCTATTACTGCCTCCCTTTAGAAAGATTGTCTTATCTGGCTTCTAGAAACGCCTCCTTACCTCACCAGTAGCACCTGGGTATTCTTTCCTTTCTGCTTTCTCCTTTTCAGCTAATTGTGGGAGAGCCTGAGGCTTAGTCCTGAGGCCAAACCTCTTGTTTTCTTATCTGTCCTTGTTCACTAGGAAATCACATTTGGTCCTTAAATGCCTCTATTAATTGATGATATACGAATTTATGTCTCCTCTTCCTTCCCTAAACTGTCAAATCTGTCTAGCCTCCTAGATGACATTTCCACTTATGTGTCTGGTCGAAATCAACACCACAGATGGAAAATGGAATTTGGGGCTCCTTTCTTAATCCAAACTTGCTCTTTTCCTGGTATGTGTCTCCTCAGTAAATGGCACTGACTGTTCCATTGGATGTGGTACTAAAACCTTGGAATCATCCTTTGACACCTCTTTTGAGACCGCAGCAAGTTTTGCAGTGCTAGCTTCAGAATGTATTCTGAATTCATCCATTTCTCTGGCTGCCACCTGCGTTCGGACCATCGTTCTCTTGCTTAGGCTACTGCAATAACTTAAGAACCAGATAACGGTTTTAAAACAAATTTAAAACTCTTCAGTAGCTTCTTATCACTGTTATGACAAAGTCTTAGTCCTCCCTTGGCTTATAGGCTGAATGTGGTTTGTCATCTGTTAAATGTGCCATCTCTCCTCCACCTTGTTCTGCATTAGTGTTATCAACTCATTTCTACTCAGGTCCTCTGCTTGTAATGCTTTCCTTATAAGTTAGGATGGGTGAGTCCCTGTTCATTTTGGTTTCTACCTAAGTCATCTCAGAGAGGCCTTCTCTTACTACCCTACTGTGTTTGTATAGTACTTAGCACTACCAAATACATTTTATGTTTATCTTTTATTTGTATAATATGCCCCCATCTCTAGAATCTATGGTCTATGAGACTGTGGATCTTTTGGGCTGTCTTATGAACTCCTGCATCCCTAGCACTTAGAAATGCTGGCGTAACCTGGAGTGTCCAACATGTATTAGATGAAGGAATGACTCTTAAGAATTTGTTGAAGGAATGAGCAGAACAACAAAAATGTACAAGATTTATATAAAAGAAAAATAAGATCAGTTGTCAGAAGAATAAACTTTTTGTTCAGCTAAGTGGAGAAAAACTTTAATGTTTAATTCTCTTTCAGTGAGACCCATGAAAGAAATTGCATCTTTGAAAATGGAATCATGAAATTAATTTCAAATTTTTGAGAAACATGACTATAATTGTTTAAACAGTATAGTAGAAACAATGATTACAGTGTAAATACAATTGAAAAAGAAGGTCAGGGAATTATCACCTTGTGTGGACTAATTAGAACTGAGAAGAAAAAGATTTAAGACAGGAAAGATGAGCAGAAAGAATGTCCTGAGCTAATTTTTTTTTTTAAGTAATATATGATATATTCCTTTTGGTTCAAGAGTTTTCATGAAATCATTCTTGACATAATCTTTAACTTAGTTAATGAAACTTAGCTTTTTTCTTTTACTTGAAGTCGGACCTGTGAGTTGTGTTGTTTAGTTGCTAAGTTGTGTCCCAACTCTTTGCGACCTCATGGACTGTAACCTGCCAGACTCTTCTCTGTCCAAGGGATTTCCCAGGTAAAAATTGGGGTGGGTTGCCATTTCCTCTTTTTCAGGGGACCTGCCACAGAGATCCTATTAAATAATACCTAATGTAAGGTATATATCTGTCCACTGATGATAGTAAGTATTAATACATTCAGCCAGCTTGAGGAGCTGGACATTGTGCTTGCTTTCATCTTCGGTTCTCCACACGTTAGCAGTGATCAAGCCTTGCTTTATATACTTCATAAATAGATTTTAAAGTCTGTAGACTTCTGTCCCCTCTTTTGCCTCCATGCTTTAGTTTCTTCATCTCTTAAATGGATATGTTAATATAACCAGCTTCAGAGGTTTGTTGTGAAGATTAAATATTTAACATAAAGTGAATTTCAAATGTTGGCTACTTTTGATAATATTGTTACTGTGCTAATACTGATTCCCTTGGGTCATAGTCATCACATAGCAGGATTTCTGGAATGACCCTGGGTTTGTCTCCAGAATGCCCCTTGCTTACTCTCCTGCTGATTCCCAGGCTTCTTCAGCCGTGAGTAATTAAGGTGCATATCTACCCAGTGGGCTTCCTTTTGTCATTGGAATAAAGTCTGTAATATTTTTCCCTATCGTAAAGTTCTCTTAACCTCCTTCTCTAAAACATTCTGCCTCTTTATACCCAGTCTGTAGGTGAGCTGAAGGAATCCTGTCAGAAAACACATTTGCTTTGGTTGTGAGTCTGTTAAGACCTGTCCAGTGAAGTGCTGTCTGGTTCTTGTAAATGGCCGTAATAATCTTAGTTTGTAAAGATTTTAGAGAGATATTAGCAACCAGCTAACCATTCTGGTTGTAAAAGTATCTTAATAACATGCAAAGATGCAGGAGCTTTGTGCAGTACTGCTTGTTTGTATGATCTCCGAGAGAAACTATTTACAGTCTATTTTGATAAGGTAACTTAATGAGATGATTTGTTTAGTGGACTTAATTATGACTTCCTTAAAAGTTGGTGAACATCTAATGAATATGGTAACTAGTTTAGAATGGTCGATTTAGAGCTCTTCTTTCAGACATTGTATGTAACATTCATACACAGGGCTTGTTTATTAAGATCACTCCTGTAGACTAAATGTATTAGCAACTGTTTATCTTTCTGTTCTTCGTTGCAGGAGGGTATGGTTCCATTCCATTTTATCCAAACACGATATCAGATTATCCAGGAACAAGTTAATAAGAAGGGAGACTGGTTCCAGAACACATCTCTGGAAATTCCCTGTGGACCCTGACTCATGGCAGCATCACAGTGCAGGTTCCGTGTGAGCATCGGCAGCCAGTGGTCTTCGTGGAGCTTATCTCATGACATGTTCTGGTTCACTGAGTCAGAGGCTGAGGAAAGGCTTATTATGTAGGCCGCTAGCACTTTACGTTGTTCTTGGAAATGATGGTGTAATTGAGGGAGTATTTGGGCCGAGAGATGGGAGTAAAAGATCCCGTTCTCAGTCAGTTGTGCTTCAGCCTGAGGCCTTGTAAGTGTCTCTGCAGAGAAGCAGCAAGTCAGGCAGTTGCAGGACTTTGTTCCTAGCTTGGGCTTTAGACTCAGGCTCCTGGGAGCTACGCTGGACCATTTGGAGAACTTTTTTGCTTAGGCTAGGATTCAGCAGAATAGAAACAAATAAGGCTAAATGCTTGTTTCTGCTTCGTGCAACAAAGCCCAGATCCCAGCCCATGTCATTTTTTTTTAACCAGTGTGCCTACTGTGTGCCTCATTCAAGGCTCATTTCTTTGCATTTACTACTTGTTTAGCCCTAAAAGCAACTCTGAGGTAGGTCTTTTTAAGATGAGGAAGCTAAGTCTTTAAGGTGCTGAATTACTTCTTCCGGGTCATATGGACAGGAGAAGTAGTGATTTGACAGTGGGGAAATGACCAGTCTGGCTTCTGGTCTTTTGCTGCCCAAGTTCCCTGCAGATATGGCCCCAAGAATGGGGTGCAGATGTGCTAAGATAACAATCCCTCAGTCCTTGGAGATGGGTTCTTGAGTGCAGATGGGAGCAGCCTCCCCTCCCCTCTGTGCTAAGGTTCTCTGGCTGGAGGGAGGAGGCGGTGCACTGGCTGCAACAGTGAAAGTCATGTGTCAGCAGGAGTGCTCCCAGCCTTTCAGATGACAGTGATCTG
The DNA here is from genome assembly GCF_016772045.2 of Ovis aries. Taxonomy (NCBI): domain Eukaryota; kingdom Metazoa; phylum Chordata; class Mammalia; order Artiodactyla; family Bovidae; genus Ovis; species Ovis aries. The sequence goes on along the minus strand of NC_056055.1, from coordinate 39,353,386 downwards.
CCCTAGTCAGTGCCAAGCAGGAAAGAGGAGTCAGGGAGAGAGGAAAAAATGGTTGGGGTCTGCTCATCCCAGGAGCGGGTAAGCAGGTCATGTCATACTCAGTCCTGAGAAGCAAGCAGTTCCCATAAGGGGATGGCACACACTTTATCTTTCCCTTCAGAGTGCTGAAATAAAATGTTCTTAAGTTTTGAACACATCAAATTTGTGGGAGGAGTGTCCTGACCTTGAGGGGAAATGTAATAAGAACTTGGAGCTCCCTCTAGAGGTCAACAGAGATAAATGAACATCATAATGGTGTGAAGGGAAATAACTATCCTTAAAGCTTGCCAACCCTTTGTCAGGAAACTAGCATTTTATGGCTGCATTATCCAACAAAGTACTTTCTTATACTGGGGAGGAATTAGTTACCTTTGGGAAGAAATCTGGGTGAATGATATTCTAGTTAGCTATGTGGGGCCAATCCTGAAGTCCAGTGTTTGCCACATAGGTTGTATTAAATGAATAGAGGAGAAAAGATTGTAAAAATCAGTCATGTTTCCAAACAAGATAACATGCTTCTTAATGAGAGCTCTAATTGTTGAAACAAACTGGATCAAAATGAGAATTCATTTCTGTGCTGTTACGTGCCAGAATATTTTGACAGCAGGCCCCTGACTATAACAGAGAGTAGTTGGCTGCTGTGTTTTAACCCCATCTCCCCAACATCTGAAAAGAAAAAAAGCAGTGAGTACCTGAAGATTAGCATTAAGAAATCCAAGTGTGTTGGCTAACACACACAGCTTCTTAACTTCTAGAACCTCAGTTGACCAAATGAGAATCTGTTCTAGGATATAAATCTTTGTTGTTGTTTAGTCGCTAAGTCGTGTCTGACTCTTTGGCGACCCCATGGACTATAGCCCACCAGGCTCCTCTGTCCATGGGATTTCCCGGGCAAGAATACTGGAGTGGGTTTCCATTCCCTCCTCTAGGGGATATTCCCGACCCAGGGATTGAATCCGTGTCTCCTGGATTGGCAGATGGATTCTTCACTGCTGTGCCACCGGGCCATATAGAAATCTTAGTCATGGTCAGTTATTCCAAGGATGAGAGCTAGTTATGGTGCTAATCTTTCTTTTAGTTACTCCTTTTGTTTTCAGTATGTTTATACTTCAGAATTGAGAGTTCAGTTCTTAAAATTTGGTATGTAACTATAGAATGAAAGAGTTAGAAGTCATTTTTAATTTGTGGTAATATTAAGACTTATCTGAAAGTTTACATTAAAAAGAATATTCCAAAGTTTCTCAAAAAGCAGAAGAATAGGAAAATGTCAAAGGGACCCAGGAACCAACCTGAAAGAGTTCTCAGTGGCCAAATCTGAAGCAGTTTGAGCAGCACAGTAATTACATACTATTAGATTATAACCCGAAGTATGACATTAATACCTGTAAATCCCTACTGATAATTGATTGGTTGGATAAATGAATGAGGAGGAAGAGACAAATTTCCCAGACAAAATAATTCTAGATAATTTAGCCGCTCCCCTTCAAATAGATGGAGCTTAGTTAATGCATATACACTCGGTCCCTTTAGTGATTTCCTTCTGGAGTACCTTAAGAGGGTGAAGTGACTGGTGGAGAAACTTAGCAAACCATACCTTGGCCAGATGATCTAGATTATCATCAGTGAGTCATACTGGTAGGATGTCCCCTTGCTATGATGTGATAAAAATGGTATCTCATCTCTGATCTTTCTGCCAGTGAGCCCCATAATTACAGCCTGGCCTTGAGGAAAACACATTGCAGTTTCACTTGAGGTACTTGCTGCCGAGTACCTGACTAGTACTCTTCAGAACTGCTAGGGTCGTCAAAAACAAGAAAAGTCTGATAAATTGTCACAGACCATAAGAATCTAATCGCAGTGTCCTGGAGCTGGAAAAGAACACTAGGGAAAATCGGATGAGATCTGAACAAAAGTGTGGACTTTAGTTAATGATCATATTCAAGTGTTAATTCCTCAGTTTGTGACAAATGTAGCATAGTAATGTAAGATATAAACAGTGGGAGGAACCACCTGAGAGTAGATGGGAACTCTCTGTACTGTCTTTGCAAGTCTTCTGTAGATCCAAAATTATGCTAAAATAAACTTACAGAAGCCAAAAAGATCCAGCTCAATTAACTCACGTGTTATTCAGCTTTTGTTCTGTGACATTGAAAAAATGGGGAACTTTGCCGCTTTGTGTATATGTATTAAGCAGTCTCTGACTTTGTGTAAAAGTGAGGAAGATGCCATTTCCTGAAGCTGTGTGATGACAGATGACATGAGAATCTCTGGTGCTCCCCTGCCGCAGCAGTGGCTCACGTTGAGCAGAGCAGCTTCATTGTCTGGGTTCCATTCCTGCTTCACCATCAAGTAGCGTAGAACTAACTGGAAGTAAATCACTACTGTTAATTAGTTCCACATTAAAGAAGAAATAAGTCTGGGCTCCATTTTTGTCAGTGTGTGACCTTCAGTAGAGATACATGGTCCTCAGTAGAGCCAGGCAGCTTTTGCAGAAGGGTTGTCCTTTCAGTCTTTAATTTCAAATATTAGATGTTTATGCATCCTAATAAAAGCTTGTTATTTTCCTCCAGCCATTATTCTGTTTTCTTCCTCCCTTAAATATGTTGAGTTTAAGTGTCTGAGTTGTGTACATGCTCTAAGACATTCTCTGAAGAGATCATCAATCCATATTTCTTTGCAGATAAGAAATTTAAAGTTCATAAAGATTAATTGACTTACTCATAGTCAAATTGTTACTTAATAGCAGAGCTGAGACTGTTTCCCCAGGTATCTTGTTGCTCTTCCTCTTCATGGTTAATGAAGAGCCAGAGCTTGTAGTGAATATGGAGGAGGATTAGAGCAAAATGTGAAAGGATATTGGTAGAGTAAGAACATTTGATGTTTCTCATATATTCTTTAACATTTTAAATAACTTACAAAGGCATTAGTGACTGTACATTTAAAAATTGGGGGGTGATTATTTCAGTAGGATGACTTCTGGAACTGATCAAGTTTCAAAGGAATGAATGTTTTGTGGCTTCTGATATAAATTATGGAATAGTTTTCTACAGAAATAATTTATACTTTTGTCTACAGTGTAGGCAGGTAACCTACGTTGTAGATAAAAGTATAAAGTGACTGAGCACATAGAGCAAATACCAGCTTTATGAACTATTTGTATTTTTCCCTCTAGGAGATAGAAAATGGTGTCTTATTAAAAAAATGTATTTAATTTAATTTGACTGGCTGTTTCCTTATGTTTTACTAGTATTCCTCTTCTGTGAATTGTTTTGCTGCATTGTAAGAACTGTTTCTAAAAATACAAGTGTTTTTCCTAGTCCATTTGGCTTCTATTTATTTATGTAAAAATCATACTTTTCTTTTATTACACTTGTAGATTGTAATCTTCTGGTGTAGCTCTACCTCACCAGAAGTTTAATGTGAATTAATGCTTTTTAAAAAAACTTTTCCCTGATGGGGCGCATAGGGAAGGGCTGAAGGAACTAGGAGAGGAAGGAGGGTATTGCAGGCAAGGTAGACAGCGTATCCAGGGTAAAGAAGAGGTAGTGAGGCTGGGCATAAGTATGTATGTGGGAGGTGTAAACATGAGCTTCACTGGAGAATGGTGAGTGCTGTGGTCATCGGAAGTAGGTTGGTATGCTTAAGGGAAGGGTTCATATTATGGAGGAGATGGAATGCCACTCAGTACCTCACAGATCTTGCTGTAATCCTTAGAGGACCTGGAAGGTTTTGGAGCAGGAAAGCATTTTGTAACCTGTAAGTAAAACAGAAGAAACACATTTTGGCATGTCTGAGATTCCAGGATTTTGTTGTTTTCTTGTTGTATAATTTACATCCTGTGAAATTTATCCTTTATGTACAGTTCTTCAACTTGGTCAACATAAAAAGCAGTTTTATCACTCCAAAGAGTTCCATGTCCCCTTTAAGTCGGCCGCTACCCTCCCTCTATCCCTCTAGTTGTACCTTTTCCAGAATGTCAGATAAATGGAATCGTATAGTGTGCAACCTTTTGAATCTGGCTTCTTTTCGTTAGCATGATGTGTTTTGAATTTTATTCATCTTGCTGCTTGTATCTATAATTTGTTCCTTTTTGTTGTGGAGTGGTACTTCATTGTACGGATATATGCCACATATTGTTTATTCATTCACCAGTTGAGAATCATTTGGGTTGTGTCCAGTTTTTGGTGATTACAAATAAAGTTGCTGTAAGCATTTGCATTCATAATTTTGTATGAATAGTAGTTTTCATTTGACTTGGGTAAATATCTAGTGATTGCTGGGTTACGTTGTGCTTGGCAGTACTGAAAAACTTTTTTCTTCCCACAAAGAGGGTCACATTCCTACCAGCTATATGGGAGGGTTGCATTTCCTCAATACCAGCACCAGCCATTGTCAGTTTAAAAACTGACAATAAAAGTTTAGTCATTTGAATGCTGTGTGGTGCTAACCTCACTCCTTTTTTTTTTCCTTTGTAGAGATGAGTCCATTTGTTTACGTGAACGAGAAAATGTATCTGTACCTGGTCTCCCTATCTAAGCTCTGGTCACTAATTCCATAATGTTCTGATGGATTTGTTTATGTTACACCAATAGGATAAAGCATGATTTGTTACTTTTAAAATATATATTTATAGATAACATTCTTTCTCAGTACAATAGATTTTTTTTTTTTTTTTGTACTGAGCACAGGAAGTACATGTGGACAAACTTTGGAAGGGTATACTGGACTGAAATTCTTTCAGAAGTGGGGTTAAGAGTGAATGATTATCTTTTTTCTTTCTTTTCTTTTTTACAAAATAGTTATTTGTGTGATCAAAAAAAAAGTAAATTTTAATTGTAATTCTGTTACTGAAATTGATCTTACAGAAATCATAGTATATATGAATACATCTGATAAGTATTTTGCAGTTTGCATGAGTTTGCTAAAAGATTGTTCATTTATTACCTATAGTTGTTACTCCTTGTGGTGGGATTTCAGGTTTTTTATTTCAGTTTTTATGTTAGTTTTATAGTGATCCTTGTATCTCTTTTTTTGAAAAAAAGAACAATACTATCTTAAATATTTATATACTTATGTTCCTGTAAATCTTTAAAAATATTTTTATTGCAGTACTGATTTTTGTCCTTGCCCTTAGAGTTTTAAGGTTACTAAGTAGTTGATTAGAACCAGTAGTTACTTATCATTAGCTAATTTTATTGTGCTTAGACAAGACCACAATTTTATTGTGGTCTTTAGAATTCTTTAAGGGACTCTATCAGTAAATGTGAGTTTTTTTAATTGCAAAGTTCTTTGGAAGAAATAACATATTTTGTATTGGTATAAAGTTCTGTGTATCAGTTACATTTTTCATGTGTCTGTCCCTTCTTTTCCCCATTTCCCTGCCTCCTACCCCACCTATTTTTAATCTATCAGGCATGGAAAAGGATTTGTCCAGCTTCTGGACAATTACTGTCAACTTTTCTACTCCTGGTAACCCTGAAATATGTAAAGTAACAGTCTTTGGGCATAAAGATTTATGACTGTTACATCTTCACCATACCTTTTATCAAATAAATATAAACTTAACATAAACTCTTGTCCTGTTGAATTCTTTTTTTATCTAATTTTACCAATGAGTGACGGCATTATTGGCATTTACTAGTCATAGGCTTGAGCATACTAGCTATTCTGCAGTTTTCAGGACACTCTTTAACTAGAAAATGTCCCATAGTCTGCATGATTTAGAATATTTTGCCATGTTTGTGGTGTTGAAAAAAACTATTTTCTAAGCCTAAAAACCCAACTCGTTTTTTTTTTTTTGCCTGTGTTTATATACTAAAGTTTACTTTGTAAATTAGGGAAATATTATGCTTTGAAATGTCGGAATTCTTCATGGTTTTGCAGTCATATCCTAAAAACAAGACTAAGTCGCTTCAGTTGTGTCTGACTCTATGTGACCCCGTAGTCCCTGGGATTCTCCAGGCAAGAACACGAGTGGGTTGCCATTTCCTTCTCCAGTACATGAAAGTGAAAAGTGAAAGTGAAGTCACTCAGTTGTGTCCAACTCTTAGCGACCCCATGGACTGCAGCGCACCAGGCTCCTCCGTCCATGAGATTTTCCAGGCAGGAGTACTGGAGTGGGGTGCCATTGCCCTCTCCGAAAACAAGACTAATGAAATTTATTGAGTTGCCATTACTATGTAACTTTGTAAGTCTGTGTTTATACCTTGGTTTGATTATTCTGCATATAATGTCATCATGCTGGAGCACTTCCATGCTGGTCATTTTTTCAAATATTCCCCAACTTTCCCCCTGAGACTGCAGTGATACATATGTTGGAACACTAGATCTTCTCCTGCAAGACAAGTCTTTGTTCTTTTTTTTCCCCTCTGCATCATTGTGTTTTGACTTTGTTATGAGACCTTAAAGTTCTTGATCTTTTCTGTTGCAGCATCTAATCTGTTAATCACATTCAATGTATCTTTCATTTCAGATAGTATACTTTTCATTTTAACATGTTCCTTTGTCTTAAGCATATGGAGCGTATTTACGACAGCTGTTTTAAGGTCTTGTCTTCCAGAAATGATTCGTCTATCATTTTTGGCACTTCTCGTTCTGTTTCTATTGGCTTATTTTTCTTCTGGTTATGGATCACATTTTCCTGCTTTCTTACGTTCCTGATGATTTTAGACCCCAGACAATGTGAATTTGCGTTGGTGAGTGTTGGATTTTGTTCTTGCACATAATTAAGTTACTTGAGATCAATTCTTCAATGTGAAGCTTTGTCAGGATGAATTGTTTGGTGCTGACTTGATCTCTGAGGTGATACTCTTCTGAGGACTCCACCCGATGCATTGTTAATTTACTCTGGCTGGTGGCTCAGTTGGTAAAGAAACTGCCTGCAATGCAAGAGACCTGGGTTTGATCCCTGGGTCAGGAAGATCCTTTGGAGAAGGAAATGGCAACCCATTCCAGTATTCTTGCCTGGAAAATCACATGGACAAAGGAGTCTGAGGGACTACAGCCCACTGTGTTGCAAGAGTCTGACACAAATTATCGATTTAAACCATTGTCAGCCAAGCCTCCTCTGGCTGAGTGGGATCTCTGTTTATGTTGAGACCTTGTAAGCTTCCTGATAGTTCTTTTGTAGGCCTTGTGGAGTGTTACACCATTACGTGTGTGTGTGCTTGCATGCTCAGTTTCTTCAGATGTCCAACTCTTTGTGGCCCTATGGACTGTAGCCTGCCAGGCTCCTCTGTCCAAGGGATTCTCCAGGCAAGAATACTGGAGTGGGTTGCCCTCCTATCCCCATATCAGTATTAAACCTTTTAAAGATTCTAAGTGATTTCTGTAGACCCCTTGAACTTTCTGTCTGTTCGTTTTCTAGTCATTCCCAGTTAGAGGCTGAATCCAGATTGTCTTACTTCCCCATGGCCAGGAGCAGAAGGCCAGTTACAGATTTTTAATTTTGATTTTTCTCTTTCCCTTCAACCTTTTGAAGTGCTAAAAGTTGCTTCATGTTTTCATTGGGTACTTTTTGGAGACAGTTTATGCAGGTAGCCTTAATGTTCTTTGTTAATGTTTGTTTTTACTGAAATATAACAAATAGGAAAGAAGATTGATTACCTTGGTAGAATTTCATGGGTAATTAAGTACTATTTGCAGAAAGGTAAGATTCAGCATAGCCAACTTGCTAATAAGCTGGTTTTCTTCCAGACCTGGAAGGCCATGCTGGCAGCAGCTCTTGCAGCAAGTCTTCGCTGACAGTCACTTCCTCCCCAGAGCAGTCCCTTTTGAGATAATATTCAGAATGTAGAATTTTAAGAAGCAGTGGTTATTCCTAGAATTTTTGTGAACCTCATGTTTTTCTGTGTGAATATTTCGAACCTCTTGTCTTGAGATTTATGCTGTCTCGTGATGCATAAAGCAAATGTGCCTGAATTTTTAGAACTATTTACTGTAACAATGTTTATAGTATCTTATGAGTATTAACCTTTTAAATTTTCTTCTCTGTTGCTTGGCCTTAAAGACTAGTTGTGTTGAGGGTATTGAGCACAGTGCCCTGCAAGCAGTGTATAAATATGAGCTGCTTTTATAGGGGGCTTTTACTACTGATGTCTCAGTGACAGCACAGTGAGAGTGAAGTAGAGTTTTTGTGAGCAAGTGAATTTGCAAGATAAGTTACAGTTGGCATTGTTTTCTGGGTGGAATAAAGATAAAGTTAAATTTAAGATTAAGTAAAATGTTTCTGATCTGACAATTTTATTGAAAGAATACTGCACATTCCTGTTTCATTTATATATATATTTAACAATAAAAATTCCAAGTCAGCAAAAATTAAAAAACAGAGAGTAAGCCTGTTGACAAAAATAACAGAATCAGGTGTGTCAGCATTCAACGGATGCTTTGTTAACTGTTTCAGGTGAAACTTTGGGCACTGTATAATCCAGAAGGTTAAACATATGAGTGAGCGGTTTCTTCCAGTTGGTTTCCTCCCTCTTTATTTTTATAATAAAGGGAGCTTTTTTATGTATTTACTCAGTCTTTATGTCTTAGAATTCATTTTATAATGCTTACAATATTCCTTCTTTGGTTCTTTTAAACATTTACTAAATCTTTTCTTGGTTAGCTGTTTATCTGTTCAATAACATTTTGCTTTTAAACCTCTTTAAAGGGTACAATTTAGACTCTGGATCACCCAGCCCCTGGAGTATAGCAGGTGCTGGAAAAATGCTTAGTTTTATTGTAGGGCCAGACCAGTAATTGTAATGAGATCATTAGTAAATAGTGTAAAGTTGATGTAGTTTGACCTTAAGTGTTTTTTTGAACACAGGCACTTTGGCAGTGAAAAAGAAGCCGTAAACTGAACACTTATTTATTCATCATCCAGTGGCTTACAGGATTTTGTGCTGCCTCCTTATATGTAATGATTGTTCACACCTGCTAAATTTGAATCCTGGCTTTGACACTTGACAGAGGTGTGAAAGGCAAGTTACTTAATGCCTCAGTGCTTTTGTACACTCTCCTATTAATTGAAAGTGATGTCTCTATCATAGTGGCATTATAAGGATTAAATGAGAATATATATATAAACGCTCATTTAGTACACTGCTTGGCATATTATAGTTGAATTTTTCTGGAGATAGAGTGTGCTTTGACATTGGTTTATCAGGTCCCTGTCCCCACATAAATCATATTTGTTCTTTTAATGTTAATATTCATTTATTCTTGCTCGGAGAATCCAAAGGACAGAGGAGCCTGGAGGGCTACAGTTCATGGGGTCACAAAGAGTTGGACACGACTGAAGCGACTTGGCACAGCATTCAGTCATATTAATATACTTGAACAGTGGTTGACAAGCATCTTCTATAAAGGACCAGATAGTAAATATTTTCAGTCTGTTTCAACTGTTTAGCCCTGCTGTTGTTAATTGAAAGCAGCCAAAGACAATACGTAAACAAATGGGCATGGCTGGGTTCCAATAAGATGTTCTTTACAAAAATAGCTGGCGGGCCATAATTTCCCAGCCTAGGTACTAGAGATTGGTTTTCTATCTCCTCATTATTGGATGTTTGAAATACGTTCATCTTATTTCATTATAGGCACATCTCAGATATTCAGGATGTGGCTCTAGATGACTGCAGTAAATAGAGTCACGTGAATTTTTTGGTTTCCCAGTGCATATAAAAGTTGTTTACACTGTACTGCAGTCTCTTAAGTGTGAGATATAGAGTTGTGTCCCCCCAAAATGTATGTATCTTAGTTGGAAAAATACTTTATTGCTTAAAAAAATGCTAACTACCATCTGAGTCTTCAGCGAATTGTAGTCTTTTGGCAATAGTAGTGTTTATGACCACTGATCACAGATCACTGTGAAAGGCATAATAATGAAAATGTTTGGCATATTGAGAGAATTGCCAAAATGAGACACAGAGATATTAAGTGACCAAATGCTGTTGGAAAAATAGCTTTGATAGACTTTGTCTACACAGGATTGCCTCCAATTTGTTAAAAACACAGTATCTATGAAGCACAGTAAAGGGAAGTACAATAAATGAAGTATGCCTGTGTATAGATAATTCACCGATAACCATGTTGGTGCTAATTTTAATTGGTTTCTTTCAGATAATTTGTTTGAACTATAGTCCTCAAGTGGAATTATAAAATCACTGAATAACCCATAAAGTTTCTTACCATGCAAGAGTTGACATATTTAGAGAATGTCAGAGCTAATAATAATTTGAACACTTAATATATAGTAATTATTGTTAATTACTACCATTTATGCATATATATTGTCTATTAATTTTCCATCATGAGATTTTTATGTTGAGTGAGTTGTATTTTTTAACCACTGGCTGTCTGTGTCCTTTTCCATTGATTAGGGTACATAAGAAATAGAGAAGGTGAGTAACAAGGGAACGGTGTGGTGTGCCTGATGAAGTAAAGACAGACCAGCAATTGCATTGTCATCCCCACCACCACCACTTAACCATTCTTGCCCCCCAAATAAAGCAATCATATCATCATCTTAGGATGAAACCTGGATGCTGATGGTTTAGGAAAAAAAGGTTGGAAGAAATTGAGTTCCATTTTATATAACACATTATAAATTTCTTGGTTTTTATTAATACTATGTAGAATTTCAAATCAAAGGTCAAAAATACTGTTAAGTTTCTGGTTAAGTTTTCTTGCCAGTTAAGTTTTTGGATAAGTTTTCGTGCCAGCAGTCAGATTGTGCCTTTCAAACCCTGTCTTTAAGGTGCCTAGAATGGCTGTGTGTTGACTTGATGCACAGTAGAGGGTCCTTGACTGAGGTTCTCATCCAGAGTCCTCCCTTTTTATTAACTGTATTCGAATGTTCTTTTATATGATATTAAATAGACACTTTTTTTTCATTGTGAAAAAGCATTTGTACTGGTCATAGGAAGGATTCTTATGAATCCTTTATGAGAACAGACATAGTTGACATGTTATACTGGACCCTGCCTCGAGTTCAGTAACGTGACTCTAACAGTGAGGTTAGTGTCTTTGCCTTTTTAAAGTATGTGATAATTATTTTAATCTCAAGAGTAAAATGTTCGCAAGTTTTCAAGGCTTTCATTAATACTTTGTTTTAAAAATAGTATCCAGGAATCTGAATTTTCATGAAGTACATTCATATTTTCAGCCTGCTCCTTGAGGTAACAATCTGGGTATGTGCATCACAGTAGTTTTACCTGTTTAAAATTTACTGTTTAAAGTTTCAGAATTCTCTTAGCTTCAGCATTCTTGTCTTTTAAAAGTCAGTGTCCACTCTGTAATGTTTTAGAACTAGACCCTCCAGTACTGTAGCCCCTAGCCATATATGGCTAAAGTTAAAAATTCAGGAGCCACACGTGGTTAGTAGTTACTGTATTGAACAGCGCAGATACAGGACCCCTCTATGGTAACAGATTTCTGCTGAACAGTGCTATTGTGCACTGTTCAGCAGAAACAATGCTATTCCTGCAGTCATCTACTGTGTAATTGTTTTTAATGGTATAGAAATCAGAGCAATGAAGAATATTTTCTAGGAGCAGGGTTATTGTTATTTTCAAAAACACGAGATAGCAGTATTTGACCAGTCTCATCTGGGGATCGCTACTTACGATATGGGAGCACTGTTTTTAGAGCTATGCTTCCTTATCTTTTCCACATTGTGGCATACTTGAGAGCAAAAATGTTTCTATGGCACTCTGAGGTCAAGTGCGGGCTCCAGGCTGGAGGTCTTAGGTTTGGGTGGTTGCAAACCCATATCCCCTTCCTGGCATGCTAGTGTGCTGCAGAGAGGCACATACAGCTCCCAAGCTTAGTTTCATAGCGTACTCCTTAATGGATTCCTGGATGAAATTTCTCTTGGACTGTAAAGCAGGATTTGATTTTATTCTCCCTGTTATTCATCCTTTTGATATGTCATATTCCCAAGAAGACCTTGTGAGATCTAGGCATTTTACAACTGAGAACAACTTTGAAAGCATTCATACACTTGGAGATTTCATAGGTGCTTATGTACATGGTGGCTGTCTCACTTCACATATGGATGGCCAGGCCTACAGAAGTCATGGTGTGTCATTTCTCCTTTATTTGGTGGGAAGGAGGAAGGAACACCATGACATGTACCTATTTAATTTCACCATACAAGTCATGAAAATAATTTACCTATCTGAGATATGACCATATTAAATACACACAGTAAAAAATATTACAGTGAGGAAGCCATAAATCTGCGTACCCCTCCCCCAGATAAAATTCCACTATACTATTCACCTAAGCATCAGTGGCTTAGTTAGCTATTTCTGAAATTTTATGTTTGTTCATTGGCATTTCACAAATAGTCACAAAACAATAGTGCCTCGAAAACAGCTGAAATGAGAAAATTATTTGCCTTTCTCTCTGTATTTCCCACCCTCAAGGGTTTAATGTGAGTTGACTTTTATGGTGTAAATCTTTGGCTCTTGTTAATTTCCTAACGGTCAGCCTCTCACTGTTTAGATCAGTTATTTCTAGGGTTCCTCAGCCTGTGTGATTTCCTGTTACTCCATTGAGTGAATGGGAGAATGAATCTGGAATTGGTATGAAGTATGAGCATTTCACTAAGCCAAGAGTATATACTGGAGTCCAGAGGTCGGGAGTTTTTGGTATGGCATGACTTTGTAGCCAAATTAACTAGTTCATTTCATGGGAAATACAAAGTATGAATGCTGTAGGGAAAACTGGCTGAGTTGGATTTAAAAGAACAGGAGAAAGTTTGCATCTCCAAAGTGGTGCCTGTCTGAGGGATTTGAATTTAAAGATAATTTTTACTATGTATGGGAGTTTTTCCCCCCCCTTATTCCCTGATTTTATAATCTGACCTACAAGTAACATGCAGCCATTTGCTCTGTTAAAGAGTTAGCCCCTGCTTATTTTCTCTCTGTAACTGTACTATAATGTGCTTTGAGTGCAAGGACTGTGTGGTTTTAATCCCTTATTATACTCAATACAGGAGTAAATACAGAGCACCTAATAGAATGGCTTTTAAGTACTGGTTGATGCTGGGCTTTGTAGAATAAATAGTACAGTATATTCAGTTTTACACCTTGGTGTTACATATGCATGTAGCATAGACACTAGATTTATTCCTTCCTCCTGATAGCACCGACCATGGTGAGTTGTCTGGGCCAAAGGTTTTAAGCTGGAGATGGGGTGCTGTCCAGACCTTTTGAAATTACATGCAAATTTTTGTGTGTACTTAAATGTGTACAGTTCCTTGGGAGAGTGTGTATAACTTTGAGTAGATTCTCAGAGAGTTCCAAAAAGATAAAGTGCCTTGGACCTAGACAATGAAGGAAGCAAAGAAAGCCTTGCAAAATCAAGCTCAACTTGGAACAATCACTAAAATGAAAATGATGAAATGCAGTGCTGGTCAGTGTACTGATGTGCCACATTGGTCAGTGAGTTTTAAAATCTAAAGTATATAGTGTTCTTTATTGTATGTGAAGTTGCTCAGTCGTGTCTGACTCTTTGCGACCCCATGGACTGTAGCCTACCAAGATCCTCCATCCACGGAATTTTCCAGGCAAGAATACTGGAGTGGGTTGCCATTTCCTTCTCCATTATTATATAAAGTCACTTTAAAAATTCTTACAGTGAGCTAATGTTGGCAAGAAAAGGACCCTTCTCCCATAGTAAGAGTTTGCTTTTTTATGTAACGTGCGTCTGATGGGGTCTTCCCTAATTTAGCGTAATGCTTAGTAGTGAAGAACTTGTAACAGTGGGGAATTGTGTAGTGTGATTGCTGTATCTTAAAGCCCAATTCTGTAACTTAGATTTTTTTCTTTAGGAAAATGACTGGTGTCAAAAAGCAAGGAAAAAAACCTGATAATTTTATTTGAACTTGACTGTGAAGTTAGCACTGACTTTGAGTGTAACATGATTGATTCTAGTAGCCCCTGCTGTGTCTCTGTGTGGGAGCCACAAGAAGAGCTGTGCATTTTGAAGGTGCATAGCACAAAGCATTGCTGGTATAAGTGTGTTCTATTTACAAACATTTGTTTGAGGCCATAATTTGAATTTATTTATTTATGATTGTTAAAGTTCTATCTGAAATTATTTTTGCATTTAAAGAATTTCCCTTGAAGCAACTGACAAACAACTAATCTCAAAAATATACAAGCAACTCCTGCAGCTCAATTCCAGAAAAATAAAAAACTCAATCAAAAAATGGGCCAAAGAACTAAATAGACATTTCTCCAAAGAAGACATACAGATGGCTAACTAACACATGAAAAGGTGCTCAACATCACTCATTATCAGAGAAATGCAAATCAAAACCACAGTGAGGTACCATTTCACACCAGTCAGAATGGCTTCGATCCAAGTCTACAAGCAATAAATGCTGGAGAGGGTGTGGAGAAAAGGGAACCCTCTTACACTGTTGGTGGGAATGCAAACTAGTACAGCCACTACAGAGAACAGTGTGGAGATTGCTTAAAAACTGGAAATAGAACTGCCTTGTGACCCAGCAATCCCACTGCTGGGCATACACACTGAGGAAACCAGAATTGAAAGAGACACGTGTACCCCAGTGTTCATCGCAGCACTGTTTATAATAGCCAGGACATGGAAGCAACCTAGATGTCCATCCGCAGATGAATGGATAAGAAAGCTGTGGTACATATACACAATGGAGTATTACTCAGCCATTAAAAAGAATACGTTTGAATGTATTCTCAGTTCTAATGAGGTGGATGAAACTGGAGCCAATTATACAGAGTGAAGTAAGCCAGAAAGAAAAACACCAATACAGTGTACTAACATATATATATGGAATTTAGAAAGATGGTAATAATAACCCTGTATACGAGACAGCAAAAGAGACACAGATGTATAGAACAGTCTTTTGGACTCTGTGGGAGAGGGAGAGGGTGGGATGATTTGGGAGAATGGCATTGAAACATGTATAATATCATATAAGAAATGAATTGCCAGTCTAGGTTTGATGCAGGATGCAGGATGCTCGGGGCTGGTGCACTGGGATGACCCAGAGAGATGGTGCTGGGAGGTGGGTTCAGGATTGGGAACACGTGTACACCCATGGCGGATTCATGTTGATGTATGGCAAAACCAATACAGTATTGTAAAGTAAAATAAACTAAAATTAAAAAAAAAAAAAGAGGTAATTAAGAGCATCAGAGCTACAGAACCACATGCTTCAAACTGATTCAGACCTCTCACTGAATTAGACCATCTCAGAATGTGTTGGAATCGTGAGGTTTTGCCAGCTGTATAATCAGTTCCTTATTCAATTCCTTAAATAGAGATTTGTTGATAAACCAACCTACTGTTTATAAAAGGAAGTTTTTTGGAAAAAAAATAATAAAGCTTTCCTTAAAAAAAAAAAAGATTTTCCCCATTTTAGTTATATCTGTCTTAATTTTATAGTCCTTGGGTTTGTGTATATCAGCTTATCAGAAGTATATAAGAAAAAATTAGCACAATAATTATTAATGTTTAATGGTACTATCATGGAATGTTTCATGAATTGTTGATTTCTTTATATTCATGAATTTAGTGAATTATTAATAAAGCACTGATATTTTTTATTTGTTATGTGCCTATTTAAAAAAAATAGTGTCATTGGTTTACTTTGGGAAGAGTTTTGTCGGGGGAGTGAACCAAATATTCTTGACTTAAAATTTCATGAAAGAACTTTAGATTTACTTTATTTCTGAGGGCAGGTTAATATATAGACTTGGAATATATTAGGAAAACATGCTGAGTTGTTACTAAGAAACTCTGTCGTGAGTTGGGAGAGAAGAACTAATGTCTTTTTTGTTTGTTTCAATTATACAGCAGATATAATTTCTACAGTAGAATTTAATCATTCTGGAGAGTTACTAGCAACCGGAGATAAAGGTGGTAGAGTTGTCATCTTTCAGCAGGAGCAGGAGGTAAGTGTTTAAAGTTTGATATCTAAATATCAGTTTGCTCTTGGGACTGGAGCTTATGCTGGAGAATCTCATCAGAGGATGTTGGCAAATTTTTCTTTAAAAATTTGTTGTATATCAAGCAGAATATTGAATGTGTAAGTAGCTCTAGTTCTCTTAGCTTTGTGTGTCTGTGTACATGTGCCTGTTGTTTTAATTGTGAAAGGATTTGGTTAGAGAAAGGAGTGAGAAGGGTGTTATACAAGATTTTAACTGATTTTATAGCCTTGGCCCTCATTTTTTTTTCTCCTAAAATTCCATAAAGTAAAATTGTTTTGGCCTCTTCTCAGTGTATAATCATCTTTGTGTAATTAGGGGTGGGAGCCTGGTTTAAAGGAAAAAGCTGCTCAACTATTTTGATATCAGTTTATACTAATACAATTACTGCAATTTAAGTATAAAGGTTTTAAATGATAGTTGCATGTATACACATGTAATGTACATAATTTATAAGCTTAGTTACTCTTTAAAGTGGATTTGAACATTGTTTTCCTTTCTTTTTGAAGAAAGGATTTCTCATTGCAGAATCTGTGATTAAAGTAGGGTTGATTTGGTTTTGTATACAACATAGGCACACTTCTAAATCTGATTGACTAGATTTCTCACTAAAATTTTACACTAAACAATATTTGTCACACTAGATTTTCCCTTAGTCTCCCTCTCCATTTGTAGATCAAAGCTAGTTTATCATTTGCTTCCAAACATTCTGTCCCTGTCTATACTATCTTCAAAAAGAGTTGAAAGTAATGTGGATAAAATGCAGGGCTTTATGAACAGATGTCTAAATCATAACACAGAGTTAGCTTTTAAAGGATTGTGAAATTCCTTAAATAAGCAAGAATCTAGTAATAATACTACTACTTTGCACTTCTATAGCGCCTTTGACCTGAGGATCTCAAAGTGCTTTACAAACACTAATGAATTAATCCTCACAACACCCAGTGAGGTAGGTAATTTAATTTTAAAAGAAATGATTAATAGTGTCTGATTAGAAGATGCACAAGCACTAAATATGTCTCCTTTTATTATTTTTCTTTTTGGTTGGAAGGAAATATGAAAATAAGACTCAAGGTTTTCTTGACAAAGGATGTTTTTGTGGGAAGTGGGGGCAGCTAAAAACTTGACCATAACAATCTAGGAAAACTTGGAGTTGAAATAGAGCCTTACAGATCATTATAGTTTACCTTTATTTCCAAATGAGAAAGCAGATTGTTAAGAGATCACTTGATTACCCAAACTCACAACCAGAACCCAGAACTTCCAGCATGTCCCCTCTCGGTGCACTCCAGTGCCTTTCATGTTAAGTCACCAAAATGTGAGTTGTTCTTTAGAAGTTAGAAGTGGATTTCCTGTAGACATTCTCTGCCTTTTTGTGGTTTGGTTTGGTTTTTTACTGAAAATTAATGGCATTCTATATATTGTTTTAAAAACAAAAGGTGTTTGGAAAAAAACATTTAAATTTATTTGCTTCCCAAGCGTTTCCATCTTGAAGGGCTTTACATTGTGGGTTTCTGAGCCTACATTTTTAGTGGGGGCTTTGTGTTGTTTAAAAGTATAAATTGTCATTCTTAACTGCATGTAAGTGTTCAAGACAGAAATCCATTATCTAGAACCTCAGATTAGTAGTATGTCTTTTGAGAATTACTTAGTGTAAATCTCAGTGTATTTTTTAGTGATAAAAAAGATGATTATTATTCTCCTTCTTGAAATTTATGTTGTTAATGAGTTCATAGCTAAATGTCTGTAAAATAGTGTTAGAGTTTGAAAATTGGAAGTGAACTTAGAGATAGTCTCTTTCTAATGTTTAGGTAAATCTCAGCAAAAGTTTATATAAAGTTATATTGCTCAGTTTAATAGCAATGGCCTGGGATTAGAACTTGGATCCCTAAATTTCAGTAGCTGCTTCTAACCACCACTGCTGTTATATGTACATCCCAGGGTATGTTGGCACTTAACAAGTGAGCGGTTTTAAGAACCTGCTAGTTTTCTTTGCAAAATACAGCGATGTTTGAACTATTGTGTCTACAGTGGCAGGGTTCCTTGCTAAAATTCTCTTGACTGGAGACTTAAGTATTTCCACTCACTCCTTGTATAGTCCTTACTTAATTAAGAGAAGGTCATGCTACAGTAGCAGTGAACCTTGCACATCAGACTTTGACCGCAGTATCGCACCTTTCTGTCTCATTTTACTCTTAAGGTGTGGCAGGTCCCCTTCCTGTCATCTTGTCGGGCACACTTTGCTTCCTGTCCATCTATTCCCCAGGCGAAGAAACCGGGTGCTCATTTACAAGATTTTCATTTGGTTCAAGTGTACTTCAGCCTGGTGATTCTGTAGCATGTTCTACTGTTCTGTGTGTGTGTGTTTTAAACTAACATGTTTGAATGATTTTCTGTTTGACAGAATCTCTGAAGTAGAAGCGGAGCATGTAGGGAAATTGAGGCACAGGGTAGATCGAGTTTCCAGGAGGCATCACACAGTCAGAGTCCAGACTTTCGAATTTCACCCAGTGTTCTGTGTAGTGTGTCCTGAAATAAGGCACCCATCTTGCTGATTTTCACAGCTTGTGTGTGTTAGGTTGATACAAAATTTTAAATCATGACGAGGGTCATACACGTATTCATTAATCAAAATAGGAACCACTACAGTCAACACATTTTTGCCAAATAAGAATGTTTATTCCTGTAGTATAAAAGTCCACACTTCAGGATTTGACGAACTCTTGGAAAGCATTTTCTGCCTCCTGCTGGTTGTGGAAGCAGTTTCCCTGCAAAAAGTTGTTGAGTTGCTTAAAGAA
This sequence comes from Ovis aries, assembly GCF_016772045.2. Lineage (NCBI taxonomy): Eukaryota > Metazoa > Chordata > Mammalia > Artiodactyla > Bovidae > Ovis > Ovis aries. Next base: position 39,334,584 of record NC_056055.1, on the reverse strand, counting down.
GTGGTTGGTTGGCTGGCAAGGGATCAGGTGAATGTGGCAGATGAGGCAAAATTTTGTAGCCCAGTTTGTTAAACTTTTGAAGCCTTGTGTTGTGGAGAAGAATTGGGCCCTTTCTGTTGATCAATGCTAGCTGCAAGGGTTGCAGTTTTTGGTGCATCTCACTGGTTTGCTGAGCATACTTCTCAGGTGTAATCATTTCACCGGGATTCAGAAAGCTGTAGTGGATCAGACCAACAGTAGACCACCAGTGACCATTACCTTTTTTTGGTGCAAGTTTGGCTTCGGGAAGTGCTTTGGAGGGTCTGCTTGGTCCGACCACTGCCAGTTTTCATAAATACAATCCCCTTTTTGTCGCATGTCACAATCCGATTGAGAATTGGTTCGTTGTTGTGCAGAATAAGAGAAGACAACACTTCAAAACAACTATTTTTGGTCAGCTCATTAAGGTACCCACTTATCAGGCTTTTTCAACTTTCCAATTTGCTTCAAATGCTGAGTGGCCATAGAATGGTCCATGTTAAGTGAGTTCTTCTACAACTTCTCATGTAGTTGTAGGAGGATCAGCTTTGATGATGACTCTCAATTAATTGGTTATTGTCAACTTCCCATGGCCAGCCACTGTGCTCTTCATCTCAAGGCTCTCGTCTCGTTTGCAGAACTTCTTGAACCACCACTGTACTGTACATTCGTTAGTAGTTCCTAGGCCAGATGTGTTGTTGATGCTGCGAGTTGTCTCCAATTCTTTATGACCCATTTTTAACTCAAAAAAGTAGCTCGAATTTGCTTTTTGTCTGATGTCATTTCCATAGTCTAAATATAAACACCTAGTAATAAGTCATTAGCAGAAAAAAACATATAGCAGGAAATGCATATTAAAATGGTATATAACATAACCACATTTATTTACGGATGTATCCCAAAGAAAGGCAATGCCAAAGAATGTTCAAAGTACTACACAATTGCACTCATCTTGCATGCTAGCAAAGTAGTGCTCAAAATTCTCCAAGTCAGGCTTCAACAGTACATGCACCAAGAACTTCTAGATGTTCACGCTGGATTTAGAAAAGGCAGAGGAACCAGAGATCAAATTGCTAACATCCATTGGATCACAGAAAAAACAAGAGAGTTACAGAAAAACATCTACTTCTGCTTTTTTGATTATGCCAAAGCCTTTGACTCTGTAGATCACAACAAACTGGAAAATGCTGAAAGAGATGGAAATACCAGACCACCTGACCTGCCTCTTGAGAAACCTTATGCAGGTTAGGAAGCATCATTTAGAACTGGATACAGAACAATGGACTGGTTCCAGATCAGAAAAGGAGTACATCAAGGCTGTATATTGTCACCCTGTTTAACTTATATACAGTATACAGCATTTGAAATGCTGGACTGGAAGAAGCACAAGCTGGAATCAAGATTGCCAAGAGAAATATCAATAACCTCAGATATGCAGATGACACCACCCTTATGGCAGAAAGCGAAGAAGAACTAAAGAGCCTCTTGATGAAAGTGAAAGAGGAGAGTGAAAAAGCTGGCTTAAAACTCAACATTCAAGAAAAGATCATGGCATCTGGTCTCATCACTTCATGGCAAATGGATGGGGAAACAATGGAAACAGTGACAGACTTTATTTTGGGGGGGCTCCAAAAGCATCACAGATGGTGACTGCAGCCATGAAATTAAAAGGTGCTTGCTCCTTGTAAGAAAAGCTATGACAAACCTAGCACCATATTAAAAAGCAGAGACAGTATTTTGCCGACAAAGGTTCGTCTAGGTAAAGCTATGGTTTTTCCAGTAGTCGTGTATGATTGTGAGCGTTGGACCATAAAGAAAGCTGAGTGCCAAAGAACTGATGCTTTTGAACTGTGGTGTTGAGAAGACTCTTGAGAGTCCCTTGGACTGCAGGGAGATCAAACCGGTCAATCCTAAAGGAAATCAGTCCTAAATATTCATTGGAAGGACTGATGCTGAAGCTGAAACTCTAGTACTCTGGCCACCTGATGCGAAGAACAGACTCATTGGAAAACACCCTGATGCTGGGAAAGATTGAAAGTAGGAGGAGAAGGGGACGACAGAGGCTGAGATGGTTGGATGGCATCACCGGCTCGATGGACATGAGTTTGAGTAGGCTCCAGGAGTTGGTGATGGACAGGGAAGCCTGGTGTGCTGCAGTCCATGGGGTTGCAAAGAGTCTGACATGATTGAGGGACTGAACTGAATTGATTCCAATATCAAAACTGCAAAGTTCAACAGGTACAAAACTGCAGTTACTTTTGTAACAGCTTAAATAATAGCTTTTGACATCAAAGTTGATGGGGCAGTATTCTTTCTGATGATGGTAATGTGGAGGGAGAGCCCAGGCAGCTGTCAGACTATGGTGTTCCATACTTTTTAAGGAATCTTTATTTCTATGGGTGCTCACAGGAGATGGTCAGCACTTGTTGAAGTAACTGGTTTCCTGTTGGCTTTGGATTGCTCAGACCTTCTTCTGGTTTCTCTAAGGCTTTTTGATACGTATAAGCTAAAATGTTGGGGAGGGTTAAAATTTTTAAGAGACAGTTAAGGAGAAAGGTGAACAGAAAGGTTGTTCTTACTGATTTTTCTGGATTGTTATGCAGCCTTTGTTTTCTGTTTTCTACCACTGCTGGTTACTTACTAGGATTTCTTTCTCACTTTTCTGTTCTTAATGTAGCATTCCTAAAACTTAACACGGTTTAGGCTTCCCTGGTGGCTCAGCTGGTAAAGAATCTGCCTGCAATGTGGGAGACTTGGGTTCGATCCCGAGTCTTCCCTGGGTTGGGAAGATTCCCCTGGAGAAGGGAAAGGCTACCCACTCCAGTATTCTGGCCTGGAGAATTCCATGGACTGTCCATGGGGTCGCAGAGAGTCGGACATGACTGAGCTACTTTCACTTCAGTAGCATGGTTTAGAAGAAACCTTTAGCATGCTTATCTCAAAAGGTGGATAGTATTGTTTATATGTTTGTATTCCCTTTCTAAATTATTTGGAAAGACTAGAATGAGACTCAACTGCGTGATATTGTTTAATAGAATTTAATATCATATATACAAAGGGCTTGGTTTAGTGTATTGTTTATTAAAGTGAAGGGACAGAACCTGTTGTTTTAGGGTGACAGGGTAGCATTCTTGGGAGTTGAGTAGTATGTGGGACCTAGATTTGCAACTCCTGGCAATGCAATTTGCTTTTACCAGTAAAGAAACGGAGGAGCTCAGACACATTACTGGTCAGAAGTCGTACAGTTAACAAAGAAGTGAACTCTTACTCTAGAACCTTGGCTGTTCCTCCCGATTCCCTGCCCATTGCATTCCCCTTTCTGACCTGGGTTTAGCAACAACAGTTGATGTGCCACGCTATCTGCCAAGCTCCCTAAATCTTATTAATTCTCACAGTGAAGTAATGGAGATGTTATGCTTACTTACTACATCTCAATTTATTACAAATTTATAAGTGAATTGAGACCTAAGTTAAATGCCTTTTCTAAGATCGCACAGCTAGTCAAATGGGTTAAAAAATGAAAAGCTAATCTGGTATAAATTGGGATGAATATCCACAATGAAAAACAAGTCTTAACTCCTCTAAGTAATGAATCTTATAAATCAAGAAAATCAGTTTCATTTATAGTAATGAGAAAAGACTTGGACCTCAGACTTTTTAATAATAGCCATTAAGGAATGATGTCTTCTCTGTAGAAGTTTAGTGACAGAAAAGTTGGAGTTTGGAAGCCTGGGCTCTCTCTAGTCCTCATTACATATCCATTAACTCGTCCAAGCACCTCTCTTGTTCAGCTGTCTGTTCTCCAGATTCCTAGTTTCAGTTTACCTCTTAATATTCCCAGTAATTAAAATTGCTCTATGCCTTCCTCTTATTCTGTGTCATGGTTTAGAACTAAATTATTCTGGGTAGTTGGTCCCATCACTTCATGGGAAATAGATGGGGAAACAGTGGAAACAATGTCAGACTTGATTTTGGGGGGCTCCAAAATCACTGCAGATGGTGACTGTAGCCATGAAATTAAAAGATGCTGACTCCTTGGAAGAAAAGTTATGACCAACCTAGATAGCATATTAAAAAGCAGAAACATTACTTTGCCAACAAATGTCCGTCTGGTCAAGGCTATGGTTTTTCCAGTGGTCGTGTATGGATGTGAGAGTTGGACTGTGAAGAAAGCTGAGGGCCGAAGAATTGATGCTTTTGAACTGTGGTGTTGGAGAAGACTCTTGAGAGTCCCTTGGACTGCAAGGAGATCCAACCAGTCCATCCTAAAGGAGATCAGTCCTGGGTGTTCTTTGGAAGGACTGATGCTAAAGCTGAAACTCCAATACTTTGGCCACCTCATGTGAAGAGTTGATTCATTGGAAAAGACCCTGATGCTGGGAGGGATTGGGGGCAGGAAGAAAACGGGATGACAGAGGATGAGATGGCTGGATGGCATCACTGACTCGATGGACATGAGTTTGAGTGAACTCCGGGAGTTGGTGATGGACAGGGAGGCCTGGCATGCTGCGATTCATGGGGTCACAAAGAGTCGGACACGACTGAGCGACTGAACTGAACCGATACAGTCTGAATCATAGCACTTTAACCTTTTTAGATTTTATAACATTTTAAAGCATTACAGTTAACCCTTTGAACAACATGGAGTTAATCCCTATATAATTTATGGTCAGCCCTCTGCATCCCCTGATACATAGTACAGTTGTATTTACTATTAAAAATACACACGTAAAAGCAGTTCTGCACTGTTCCGGGATCAACTGTATTAACTGTAACCTACACATTTCCATGGTTGGTTGAATCCACAGTATAGAGGACCAAGTACCAGTTATACCTGGACTTCCCACTGTGCAGAAACTTGGCACCCATAACCCCTATGTTAATACATCTTTGCATACATTGTTTTTCATTAGGTTATACTTTGAAGTGGAATTGTTGCGTACATCTTTTAAGGCTTTCGATAAGTATTGACAGATTATTCTCCAGAAAAGCTGTGTAAATTTATACTTCTCCCTGTAGTGTATAATTTTTGTCCATATTCTCATCTTTAAAGCAATGATCATTATCATTTTTTAAATTCTTCTGTTTAAAGGCAAAACATTATTCTTTAATTTTGTGTACTAATGATGACTAGTTACGTATTTGCTGACCATTTTTTAGGTAAGCTACCAACTGTTGACCTTTTCATCTCTGAAGGGGGAGAGTGTTAATATTTTTACTAATTATTTTTAAGGACTTGAAAAGATAGTAATATTTTTTACACATGAAAGGTAGTAACCTTGTCTTATGATGCACTTTTCTCCCTAGTATGCTTTTTTTTTCCTTAACTTTTAAATATTTTTCTTCTTACCTTGTCAGAAGTCAACCTTTCTCTGTTCTTTGCTTTCATTTTTATATTTAGAAGCTCCTTTTCACTTGAGAATTATATTGAAATTCACTACTGTAATTTCTCTTAGGTTCTTTTATGTACTTTTTAAACATTTAATTTTTCCCTCTGAAATTTATTTTTGTGTAAGAAATGAAGTTCTAATTCTCTTTCCAAATGTTTGTTTGGCTCTAAAACCATTGGATTTTACTGCTGTTTTCTATTTTGGTTGGTTGAATCTCAGGGGCATACTTGAGTTCATGACACTACCACTAGAGATCATGGCCAGGCCCTTTATTTAAGTAAACATACACATAGGTGTGCAATAGTGCACACATTAACTTCTGTTTGCGTGATGTGCTGCCATTCACCTCCCACTTCATAGGTAACTGTTTGTGTTTTTGTAATTCTCATTTTGTTTCTGTGTACTGAACTGTATGTATTTGTGGCAAAATATAACATTCAACTTCGCAGCAGTTTCCATGTGTACAGCAGGGTTTTGCCAACCACATGCACATTACTGTGCAGCAAACCCCCAGTATAACTGGAACTCTGTACCCCCTGAACAGCAGCTTCTTGCCATCGACCCTCCTCCAGTCCCTGGCTGTCACCATTCTACTTACTGTTTCTGTGAGGTTGACTGCTTTAGATAATCCATATATAGAAGGGGAGTTGTGCAGTGTTTATCATTAATGACTGGCTTTATTTTTTTTTTAGCATAATGTCCTTAAGGTTCATCCATGTTGTAGCCTATGATAGGAGTTCATTTTTTTTTAAGGCTGAATAATTTATATGTGTGTGCACATACCGCCCACCACATTTTCTTTATTCATTATCCATCAGTGAACATTTAGGTTATTTCTGCCTCTTAGCTATTGTGAGTAATCTTTTGAGATTCCTTTTTCGCTTCTTTTGGATTTATACCCAGATTGCCAGATCATCCAGAATTTTTTTTTTTTTTTTTTCCCCCTCGATGTGGCATATGGGATCTTAGTTCCCAACCAGGGATCTAACCCGTGGCCCTTAGAGTAGAGGCATAGTCTTAACCTATGCAATGCCAAGGAAGTCCCTATTACTTATATTTTTGAGGAACCCCCATGGTATTTTCAAAGTGGCTATACAATTTGTATGCTGGTTTTTTTTTAAAAAAACTCTGTTGAAATATACACAGAAAAATGCACAAAACACTAGTGGATTATCACGCAGCAGATATCTCAGTCAGGAGCTAGAACTTCCCCACTTCCATCAACCCTCCTCATTCCCTTTCCAAGCCACTCCTTTCTCTTTCCTCCTTATAAGTCTAGTTTTGGCTTGTAGTTTTAGAACTTTTTATAAATGGAATCTACAGTAAGTATTCTGTGTCTGGCCTTTCTGCCCAGTTTTTGTTGATGTAATAATTTGCTCACTTTCATTACTGTATTGTGGTCTTCTGTATTACTGTACCACAATCTAGCCATTCTGTTACAGATGCGGATGTTTTGGTTGGTTCAGTTTGCGGCTATAAAGAATAAAAAGTTTAAGACAACATAGTAAAAAAAAAGACAGCATAGTAAAAAGGGAAGCCTGGTGTGCTGCAGTCCATGGGGTTGCAAAGAGCTGGACACGACTGAGTGACTGAACAACAATAGTAAAAAGTGGTTCTGCCCATTCTATTCTCATATAATGTATGAGAATTCTGGCTCTTCAACATCTTTGCCAATGCTTTGTCCGTAATTTTATAACAATGTATGAAAATTCTGGCTCTTCCACATCTTTGCCAGTGCTTTGTCCATAATTTTATAATTTAAGCATTTTGAGATTATGAGGGTGTCTTGTTATGGTTTTAATTTGTACTTTCTTGATTAATACTGAGGTTCAGCGTCTTTTTATGGGTTTATTGGCCACTGGATATCATCTTTTGTGAAGTACCTACTAAAAGTTCTTGCACTTATTTCTGCTAGATTGTCTGTCGTTTTTCTCACTGATGTGTAGGCTTAGCACCTTTTGAGTATTAACCCTTTGTCACTTGTATTTGTTGGAAGTATCTCCCATTCCATGTTTTACCTTTTTATTTTTCTGAATGATATCTTTTGGTAAGTAGAGGTAATTAATATAATTCAGTTTATCTATATAAGTTTTTCTCTAGACTTACTGCTTTTTCTTTCCTGTAAAAGAAATACTTCTCTACTCCAAGGTCCAGGAAGATAATATATTCCCATTATTGTTCAGATATGTGCTTTGCAGTATGGTAGTTACTAGCTCCATGTGGCTATTTAGAATTTAATTAGTTAAATGTAAACTTCACTTCCTTAGTCACAGTGGCTACAGTGGTATTCAACAACCACATATGACTGGTGGCTACCATATTGGACAGCGCAGGTAAGGACTGTTTCCATTGTTGCAGAAAGCTCTCTTGGATAGTGTTGTACTAGAAGCATTTATAGTTATATTCCTGATAATTCACTTGGAATCAATTTATATGAGTGGCTTAAGGTGGGTGTAGTAAGGGTCAGGCTTTGTTTTTATTATACTGAATATATGAATAACCGATAAACTGAAAACTACTCAGTGGAAAGGCCATTCTGGCCCAGCAGTTGCACTTTTGCCCTAATTCAGGCCTACCTGAATTATATGGACTTCAGTTTCTACTCTTGACTAAAGCTTCTTATACACAAGTTATCTGAAGGCTGAGATTCTGTGTTATTAAATCTCTGTATACCTCTGGGACCCAGTGTACATAGTACTATAGTCTTTTGCTTACATTAAAAATAGCATTCATATTAAAAATTGAATTGCTGTTTATTGTAACTTTCTTGGAGAATAATAGGACAAATGTTTTGAGACCGAGTAAGTAATTTTCAGTGGAAGATATCTGGAATTTCTTCTAAAGAGATATTGGTACATAGCTATTAAATGGGTTGGGTTATTAGATTTGGTGTAAGAGTATTATAATGAGACCAAGAGTCTCAGTTTGAATTTTACCCTTTCCACATCCCCAGTGTGCATTATGTTCTGTTACGTGTTCTGCATTCTCAGTATTGGTGAACGCACTCAATAATAATTAATCCAGATACAACTGTGACCATGAATGATCAATCCAGATAATCAAACTACTGGAAAAAACAACCTAAAGGCCTGTGCTTGTAAGATAATGATTCAATAAGATTTTCTTTTTAAAAGAGTAATAATAATGACCAACAGGCTATTCTTAGTATCACGTCATCCTAAACATTTCATTTGTTAATTCATATTTAGTTAAAATAGTTGATTATAAATACTACCTTTCTTTTAAATGAATTTTCCATTGGTTCTTTGAACTAGACATTTAATGTTTTTGGTGGAAATGTTTTTGATTGTGTGATGATGGATTAATAAGTGAAACTCTAGAAATGATTACAATTTTCATTTTTGCTAAGGTATTAGTGTTAATTGAAGAAGTTCACAAGTAGTCTCTATCCAATAGCTTCAGTTATATTCACTCGCACTGATACTAAATGAAATAAATCACTGGTGTATGCTAGGCTCATAATTAAGAAAGATAATTTAAGGAGGGTTAGCATTTTTGGGTAGTGTTGGATGCAGTCTCAGTGAGTAATACAGCCCTGTAAATGTGGTCTTGAGTGGGGGAGGTTGGGGTCAAATGTACCATTGCACTTATGAGGGCTCTTCTCTTCAGGAGCTTTCCAGCAGTGAAATGACCTAAAGGCAGGCATGAGAAAGGCAGAGAAAGAAGGTGTGCCTCACCCTTCTTTCTGCTGTTTCTGATGAGTTTTTCTTATTTAGTCTTTACTTTTTGGATGAAACTTATGTATGCTCAGTAGTTCTCTATTAAGTATATCATATATAATGGTAAAGTAGCAATCAAAATGATACATATTTTAATACCACTTTTCCTAATAAATTGAGCCTAATTAAGTAAAGGGTTTATCTAGCTTTTCTATCGATTCCTTGGAAGCTTTAAATATAAAAAACAATAGAACTGTATATAAGATGATACAGGGTCTGTTAGAATTGATTAAATGTTTGATTAATTTGAAATATTTCTCAACTGGTCCAAATATTTTTGTTTCCATTTTAGAACAAAATCCAGTCTCATAGCAGAGGAGAATATAATGTTTACAGCACCTTTCAGAGCCATGAACCAGAGTTTGACTACTTGAAAAGTTTAGAAATAGAAGAAAAGATCAACAAAATTAGGTGGTTACCCCAGAAAAATGCTGCTCAGTTTTTATTGTCTACCAATGGTAAGTGTACATTTTTTCTTCTCATATACCCACTATGTACACATATCCTGTGGGTTTCTTTCCCCTTTTCAAAGAGGAGTAGTTGTTAAGAGGCCTCTAGAGATAGACATTTGGAAATATTTCTTCTTCATATAGAATGTAAAGTCTTTTTTTGTCCTTTTAATTTTCTTTCAGTTTTTAAATTCTCTGAAAGAGCTCCTTAGATGTCCTTGTTCTTTAGTGCACACATTGTTTGTAGTAAAAAGAATGAGGTTTACATCTGCTTTGGGTCAGATCCTGTTCCTGCTCCTTCTTAGCTTAGGAGCCTTGGGCAGGTTGCTGACCCTGCTTGGGTCTCCTCGTCTGCGCACTCAGGGTGGTAGATTTGCATTACCATCTGGTTGCGGGGAGTACACACGATGGGTGTTCATTTCCTTCCCTCTTCATTTTTAAGTGTGCCTAACTCTCCAAAGAGTATTTCCTACTGTAAATGCAAAATACTGTCAAGGACAGTCCCCACTCTAGGACACTCTCTAGAAGAGCTCTTGTCTTATTTGATCCTCATTCAAGAAGGACACAAACTGGGGTTGCCTCATTGCCATACTCTCGTGTTTCTGTAGGAAGAGTTACTAAATGAAGGTTAGAATTATATAATGATTCTATCAGAATTTAAAGTCCTTTATGACAGGTTAAGAAGTGGGTCATTTCTTTTTGTTCTTCTTACTTCCACCTGAGTTGTGACTTGGCTTATCCCTGCGGATTTGGGTCTAGAGAGAGTCATTAGCATAGTTGAGGAGTACTTCCAGGTGTTCTGGGTAGCCAGTCTATAAAAATTTAAATTAAAAGCTTTTTGATGTTGGAGCAAGAATTGGGGAAGACTTCCATTTTCTCATCCCCTTGGTATTAGTAAAATCAGATACTAGCACCTAGAACTCACCATTCTTTAGCACTTGCAGAATCTAAACTCAGGTGACTTTGGTTGACACAGTAGAAAACATTAAGTGCTGGCTTCATCACCTTAGGCCTTCTCACCCACTGTGTCAGATTCTTGGAAATGCATTCCACAGAATGATACCACAGGCTGATAACATGAACTGCATTTTCCTCTCCTTATTAAAAGGAAAATACATAAAAATAATGATTTAAAGCTTGTAATTTACAAACTTATAAATGGAGGCTATGTGTTCACTCATGTTGTACGTTGGTTTCTAATCTTGGTTCAGTTTTTATTTGTACAGTTAACTAAGTTCTTTCAAACAGCACTTCAGGTACTGCTCTTTGACATCAGATATGTATTATTGTGGAGAAGGAATGGCAACCCACTCCAGTATTCTTGCCTGGAGAATCCCGTGGACAGAGGAGCCTGGCAGACCATGGTCCATAGGGTCACAGAGAGTCGGACACGACTGAAGTGACTAAGCTTGCATGCAGTAGGTGTTATACAATTTAGGCAGTTTCTACTTCGGAATTAAATGTCCTAGGAAGTGTGTTTGCTCATAGTAATTTTGGCAGTTCACTTCTTACAGGCTAAATTGTTTTATTTTTTATAGAGGGGAATTTTTTAAATACAAGCTGAAGTAGCATAATGAAGTCCCATATACCAGACACCCAGCTTCAGCAGTTCTCAGTTCATCACCAGTTGTGTTTCGCTGGTACTTCTTACCCTGCCCTCTCAGTATTATTTGAAAGCAAAGCCCATTTCATCTCTCAGTTTTCATTTGTATCTCTGCGTGTTGTCCATGCAGGTTTCCTTTGTGATTTGAAATAAATAAGGCATCATACAGTCAGCCCAGCCTTTCTAGACACTCGACAAGAGCTCAGTGGAAGGAGAAACCACTGGAAATTCCAAGGGTTGGGTCAGGGGTTATGTGAATCTAAATGCTGTTTTTGTGTAGACAGAACAAACAGTGTTCCCCAAATAGGATTATGTAAATTTGAAAAATTGTTGATTAGTAATCCAGCTTATTTTTAAGGGCAATAACAATGCATTGTACCTGTTTGGGTTTTTGTTGTTGTTGTTGTTGTTAATGGATACTAAGTAAAACACAACTTTTGGGATGGTAGCTATAATTTTTTGTGCTGAAAGTAGAATCCAATGTGGAAGAATGTAACATGTATGCAAATTTTACAAACCACAGTATCTGGGGGTGCTGAGAATAGGAAAAGGGATGAGAGGAGTAGGACTTGAGCTGCATCTGAAAAGCTTTATTCTTTGAAAAGAGAGAAGGCAAATATGGAAAAATGTCAAATTCTATTAAATCTGAGCAGTATCTGATAGCATAATACCTGTACTTTCTCTCTTCATAATGTAATGGGTCTTTATACGCACAGAAAAGTTAGAAAACTACTGGGGAGACTGATGGAAAATAGGACCAAACATTCCAACTTTGAGTAATCAGAATTAATCTTCATCTTTGCATTGGCTTTCTGTGATCGTCACTATTCAAGTATTTCCCAGATTGTTTTTACTTAAATAATTTCGTAGTCCTCTTATAACTATTCATTTAATGTTTCTTCAAGTGACTTTATTCTCTTTCTCTTTAACCGCCTTTGCCTTTCTCTGAATTCTCTTCAGTTTCTGTGTGTTGCAAAAACATCCAGCTCTAAAATCTGTTTACCATGGGTCTTTGAATATATGACTAATAAAAGTTTACTTGTGAATAGGTTGTCTTAACAGCTTGTTCAGTTCAGTTCAGTCGCTCATTTGTGTCCGACTCTTTGTGACCCCATGAATCGCAGCACGCCAGGCCTCCCTGTCCATCACCATCACTCAGACTCATGTCCATCGAGTCTGTGATGCCATCCAACCACCTCATCCTCTGTCGTCCCCTTCTCCTCCTGCCCCCAGTCCTTCCCAGCATCAGAGTCTTTTCCAGTGAGTCAACTCTTCTCATGAGATGGCCAAGAGATGAAACTCTTGGAGTTTCAGCTTTAGCATCATTCCTTCCAAAGAAATCTCAGGGTTGATCTCCTTCAGAATGGACTGGTTGGATCTCCCTGCAGTCCAAGGGACTGTCAGGAGTCTTCTCCAACACCACAGTTCAAACGCATCAATTCTTCGGCGCTCAGCCTTCTTCACAGTCCAGCTCTCACATCCATACATGGCCACAGGAAAAACCATAGCCTTGACTAGACAGACCTTAGTTGGCAAAGTAATGTCCTGCTTTTGAATATACTATCTGGGTTGGTCATAACTTTTCTTCCAAGGAGTAAGCGTCTTTTAATTTCATGGCTGCAGTCACCATCTACAGTGATTTTGGAGCCCCCCAAAATCAAGTCTGACACTGTTTCCACTGTTTCCCCATCTATTTCCCATGAAGTGATGGGACCGGATGCCATGATCTTGGTTTTCTGAATGTTGAGCTTTAAGCCAACTTTTTCACTCTCCTCTTTCACTTTCATCAAGAGGCTTTTTAGCTCCTCTCCACTTTCTGCCATAAGGGTGGTGTCATCTGCATATCTGAGGTTATTGATATTTCTCCCGGCAATCTTGATTCCAGCTTGTGCTTCTTCCAGTCCAGCATTTCTCATGATGTACTCTGCATATAAGTTAAATAAGCAGGGTGACAATATACAGCCTTGACGTACTCCTTTTCCTATTTGGAACCAGTCTGTTGTTCCATGTCCAGTTCTAACTGTTGCTCCCTGACCTGCATACAGATTTCTCAAGAGGCAGGTTAGGTGGTCTAGTATTCCCATCTCTTTCAGAATTTTCCACAGTTTATTGTGATCCACACAGTCAAAGGCTTTGGCATAGTCAATAAAGCAGAAATAGATGTTTTTCTGGAACTCTCTTGCTTTTTCCATGATCCAACGGATGTTGGCAATTTGATCTCTGGTTCCTCTGCCTTTTCTAAAACCAGCTTGAACATCAGGGAGTTCACGGTTCACGTATTGCTAAAGCCTGGCTTGGAGAATTTTGAGCATGACTTGACTAGCACGTGAGATGAGTGCAATTGTGTGGTAGTTTGAGCATTCTTTGGCATTTCCTTTCTTTGGAATTGGAATGAAAACTGACCTTTTCCAGTCCTGTGGCCACTGCTGAGTTTTCCAAATTTGCTGGCATATTGAGTGCAGCACTTTCATAGCATCGTCTTTCAGGATTTGAAACAGCTCAACTGGAATTCGATCACCTCCACTAGGCTGTGTTCGTAGTGATGCTTTCTAAGGCCCACTTGACTTCACTTTCCAAGATGTCTGGCTCTAGATTAATGATCACATCATCATGATTATCTGGGTCATGAAGATCTTTTTTTATACAGTTCTTCCGTGTATTCTTGCCACCTCTTCTTAATATCTTCTGTTTCTGTTAGGTCCAGACCATTTTGTCCTTTATCGAGCCCATCTTTGCATGAAATGTTCCCTTGGTATCTCTGATTTTCTTGAAGAGATCTCTAGTCTTTCCCAATTCTGTTGTTTTCCTCTATTTCTTTGCATTGATCGCTGAAGAAGGCTTTCTTATCTCTTCTTGCTATTCTTTGGAACTCTGCACTCAGATGCTTATATCTTTCCTTTTCTCCTTTGCTTTTCGCCTCTCTTCTTTTCACAGCTATTTGTAAGGCCTCCCCAGACAGCCATTTTGCTTTTTTGCATTTCTTTTCCATGGGGATGGTCTTGATCCCTGTCTCCTGTACAGTGTCACAAACCTCATTCCATAGTTCATCAGGCACTCTATCAGATCTAGTCCCTTAAATCGATTTCTCACTTCCACTGTATAATCATAAGGGATTTGATTTAGGTCATACCTGAATGGTCTAGCTGTTTTCCCTACTTTCTTCAATTTAAGTCTGAATTTGGCAATAAGGAGTTCATGGTCTGAGCCACAGTCAGCTCCCGGTCTTGTTTTTGTTGACTGTATAGAGCTTCTCCATCTTTGGCTGCATAGAATATAATCAATCTGATTTCAGTGTTGACCATATGGTGATGTCCATGTGTAGAGTCTTCTCTTGTGTTGTTGGAAGAGGGTGTTTGCTATGACCAGTGCATTTTCTTGGCAAAATTCTATTAGTCTTTGCCCTGCTTCATTCCATATTCCAAGGCCAGATTTGCTTGTTACTCCAGGTGTTTCTTGACTTCCTACTTTTGCATTCCAGTCCCCTATAATGAAAAGGACATCTCTTTTGGGTGTTAGTTATAAAAGGTCTTGTAGGTCTTCATAGAACCGTTCAACTTCAGCTTCTTCAGCATTACTGGTTGGGGCATAGACTTGGATAACTGTGATAAGAAGCTTTTTGGATTGTATGTAAAAGCCACACATCCACAAAGGAAACTTGGTAGCATTGGTTTACCCTGTTCTAACCCTCTGTGGTGAGGGGAACACCGGGACTCTGAACTTCTGAAACACTTTAGATATCAGTATTCACAATTTCGGGGAACACTGTAGAGCAGTGGTTCTTAACTTTTTGACTATAACAGTTCTCTCTGAGGAATCTAATAACCCTCTTCACAGAAAATGAGTATATTCACATAGTCTTGTGTGCAGTTTTTTGGAGTTTGATTATTCTCATGTGCCTCCAACTACAGGGCTAAAATTCCAGGTAAAAGTAACTGCTGGGCTTTTCTGGTGGCTCAGTGGTAAAGAATCTGCCTGCCAATGCAGGAGACACAAGTTCAGTCTCTGGTCCAGGACGATCCCACATGCTGTGGAACGATTGAGCCCATGTGCCCCAACTACTGAGCTTCTGCTCTAGAGCCCATGGGCTGCAGCTGCTAAAGCACCCTAGAGCCCGTGCTCCACAGCAAGAGAGACCACCGTAATGAGAAGCCTGCACACTGCAACTAGAGAGTAGGCCTCTCCCCCTACCCCCCTAACCTCTTGCTGCAACTAGAGAAAGCTGTTCACAGTAACAAAGACCCAGTGTAGCCATAAATAAATATTTAAAAAAAGAAAGAAAGCAACAAACCTACAAGCCCTGCAGCACAGCCAAAAAAAAAAATTTTTTTTAAATACTGTAGAGCGTATAAGAATTTAGATTTTTTAAAAAAATTCCCAACCTGCCTATTCACAGGCACTGCACTGATATTGTGTAGTACTTCTCGGTCTTTTGTTTATGCCATTAAAAGTTTTTAGCACTCTCTTAAGTCACAGATTT
Organism: Ovis aries; assembly: GCF_016772045.2. Classification (NCBI taxonomy): domain Eukaryota; kingdom Metazoa; phylum Chordata; class Mammalia; order Artiodactyla; family Bovidae; genus Ovis; species Ovis aries. The sequence goes on along the minus strand of NC_056055.1, from coordinate 39,318,907 downwards.
TATCACTTAAAATTTTTCGTTCTGAAGTTTAATTTTTTCCAAAAATCTGTTTGCCCAGTTTTTTTCTTTTTCTTTTTTTTTTTTTCCTATAACACTACCAGGAACCACAAACCAGTTACATCTTATTTGAAATGTTTGTTAAGTTTATTGTGATTTCTTTATCTGGATCTTTAATAAGGATGACAAATTTGAGCAGGCCATAAGAAATCATGGGAATGTGTGTGTGATGGTGTTGGAGGGGTTCATCCTTATAATCTTCAGATGATAATTTCTCCCAAAATGTAGAATTCAGGCATGGCTCATTTATATGATAGATTTGGGGACAGGTTAAAGACTCTGAAATTTGTAATTCTTCACCTATATTATGTAAATATATGTTAACCAAATGGCACGTAGAAAACACATATAACTTAACTGCAGTATACCTGAAAACTCCAGTTACATAGGGTTCAGATGAAATAGTTAGCTGCAAGCTAGTAAAGTTGGCAGTTGTTCTCTGTGTACATGTCATCTCTGCTGGGGCACCCACAGTGGTGCTTAGCGTGCTCTTCTCCACTGGGCAGAGGGGTGGCCAGGCCAGAGCAGTTCCTCCTGTGTCTCTATATGATGGAGCACTACAAAGTACTCTATACACTGCTTTTCAGATTCTGGTATATTCATTTGCATATGAAGGGCCATTAAGATGTGGCATTTTATAAGTCCAGTTTTAAGCTTATAATGGGCATGCATGCTCAGTTGTGTCTGACTCTTTGCAACCCCATGGGATGTAGCCCACTAGCCTCCTCTGTCAGTGGGAGTCTCCAGGCAAGAATACTGGATTGGGTTGCCATTTCCTGCTCCAGGGGATCTTTCCAACGCAGGGATTGAACCTGCATCTCCTGTGTTGGCAAGTGGATTCTTTATACTGGGCCACTTGGGCACATAGAGTTAAATAAGTGTGCTTGATTCCATCGTGATGTAAGTGGTTGATTGAGTAAATAAGTGGGGAGAAAGGTGCTGGTTACAGAGAATTCCAAATAACATGTGGATGGATACTCCTCCCTGCCCGGACTGTAACTTGTCCTATTAGACATGGATGGATTTAATGCCTCATTTCCAAAGGGGGAGACAGTAAGTGTGCAGTGGAGAAACCTGGCAGTTTCTTTCCTAACCAAGTGATCACCGGTGGAAAAATCATGTCAGCACTGTGTATACATTTACTTCATTCTGGGCTTTTCCTGATACCCCATGATCTCAATCTGATCATGAGGGGAACAACAGACATGCCCAGTGGAGGGACATTCCACACAGTTTGCCACTGCTTCTCAGAACTGTCAGGATGAAGAAAAATAAGACAGTCTGAGAAATTGTTGCAGAGAAACTAAGGTGACGTGACAGCTAAATACGGTGGTGTTTGGATCCTGGAACAGAAAGGAGCCATTAGTGGAAAACCTGATGAAATCAGAGTAAAGTCTGAAGTCTAGTGAATGGTAACGTGGAATGTTAATTTCTTAGTTTTAACAAATGTACCATGGTTGCATAAGATGCTGACATAAGGAAAAAACTGGGTAAAGAGTATATGGAAACACTCAGTGCTGTTTGCAATTTTCTGTAACTCTAGACTTACTTCAGAGGTAAAGTTTATTGTAAAAAACACTATTTTATATATCCTTGATACTGAATAATTTTGTCTTGAAGGACTTGGGGACATGTGCTTTTAATTGGTAAACTATTTTCAGGGCCTTGTACTTACTTGAATTGAATCACAAATGTAACTTTACTCTAAATAGTCCCTGGTGGCTCATATGGTAGAGAATTTGCCTGCAGTGCAGAAGACCCAGATTCCATCCCTGTGTCAGAAAGATAGCCTGGAAAAAGGAATGGATACCCACTCCAGTATTCTTGCCTGGAGAATTCCATGAACTAGGAAAAACTGAGCCTGGTGGGCTATACAGTCCATGGGGTGGCAAAGATTAGACATGATGGAGCAGCTAACCCTTAGGCTAGCCATTTTAACCGACTTTGGTTTTTCATGTAAAAGTTAAAATATTAAGCATTATGTATATATAGACATATGACTAAGTGTGTGCTGAGTCACTTAGTTGTGTCCAACTCTGTGACCCCATGGACTGTAGCCCGCCAGGCTGCTCTGTCCTTGGGGATTCTGCAGGCAAGAATACTGGAGTGGATTGCCATGCCCTCCTCCAGGGGATGGACACACACACACAGAAACACACACACACACAGTTTCCCCCACCTCCTCTAGCTATATTTTTTTTTAGTTTTATTTTTTTACTTTACAATACAGTATTGGTTTTGCCATACATTGACATGAATCCACCACAGGTGTACATGAGTTCCCAACCCTGAACCCCCCTCCCACCACCCTCTCCATATCATCTCTCTGGGTCATCCATTTTGAAGGATAAGGACCTGGCTGTGACCTGATTTTAATATTAAGTGATATTTAATGAGTGCCATTAACATAGATTTTTAAAATTTTCTGTGCTATTTTTATATGTACAGATGTTTTCATTCACCTGGTAGTAGAAAGTTTGTGTTTTATTAAGTCAGATCAGGGATTTTATTCCTGGGATCCTTTTGGGTGAGATATGGAATCGCATGTTTAAATATACTTAAAGTATTTTTCTTCTGTCGAGGTTAATCTCTCATTTTTTAAGACTTTCTTTATTTTTCCCCAGATAAAACAATAAAGTTATGGAAAATCAGTGAAAGGGACAAAAGACCGGAAGGGTATAACTTGAAAGAGGAAGATGGAAGGTATAGAGATCCTACTACAGTCACTACACTACGTGTAAGTACATGTTAAAAAAAAAAAATCTGATTCCAATGAATAGTCTTCTGTACTGTTATTACGTAGTCTAGATCCTCAACAGAACATGTATAGGAATAGTTACACTCTGCCCCTTCCCAAGATCGTGTGACCAGAGACAGCATTAAAGCCCCCGACCTATAGACGAGGCTCATGGTGGCCAGAGGCTGAACCAGCACTAGACACAAGACTGTGTTTTGACTTGTTTTTCACTGTGCCACCATGCTCTCTTTTGTTCTTACGGTTTGGTTGTCAGCTATTAGAAGGTTAAGTTTCAAGATTAACTTTCTTTGGAGATCAAAAAAAAAAAAAGGACTAAATCTAGTTGCAATGAAAAAAATACCAAGAATTTGATGCTTTGGGCTGATTTCCTTTTTAGCCACTTTAAATCATAAACATAATCAAAACATAATCATTTATTAGCTTTGCAAGTCTTTCAAGCAAAAGATTGAAACTAGGAAAAACTGTAAATTCTGATAGTATTGCTCTCTGTTCAGTTGGGTTCAGTCATGTTCGACTCTTTGCAACCCCATGAATCGCAGCACGCCAGGCCTCCCTGTCCATCACCAACTCCCGGAGTTCACTCATGTCCATCAAGTCGGCGATGCCATCCAGCCATCTCATCCTCTGTCGTCCCCTTCTCCTGCCCCCAATCCCTCCCAGCATCAAAGTCTTTTCCAATGAGTCAACTCTTCGCATGAGATGGCCACAGTATTGGAGTTTCAGCTGTGGCATCAGTCCTTCCAATGAACACCCAGGACTGATCTCCTTTAGGATGGACTGGTTGGATCTTGTTGCAGTCCAAGGGACTCGCAAGAGTCTTCTTCAACACCACAGTTCAAAAGCATCAATTCTTCGGCACTCACCTTTCTTCACAGTCCAACTCTCACATCCATACATGACTACTGGAAAAACCATAGCTTTGACTAGACGGACCTTTGTTGACAAAGTAATACCTCTGCTTTTGAATATGCTGTCGAGGTTGGTCATTACTCTCCTTGCAAGGAGTAAGCGTCTTTTAATTTCATGGCTGCAGTCACCATCTACAGTGATTTTGGAGCCCCCCAAAATGAAATCTGACCCTGTTTCCACTGTTTCCCCATCTATTTCCCATGAAATGATGGGACCAGATGCCATGATCTTCTTTTTCTGAATGTGGAGCTTTAAGCCAACTTTTTCACTTTCCTCTTTCACGTTCATCAAGAGGCTTTTTAGCTCCTCTTCACTTTGTGCCATAAGGGTGGTGTCATCTGCATATCTGAGGTTATTGATATTTCTCCCGGCAATCTTGATTCCAGCTTATGCTTCTTCCAGCCCAGTGTAGGAAGGCAAATTTGTTTTTAATTTTTCTTTCCATATTAGCAGTTTAAGCAATCAATATCAGTTGCTTTATAAAACTAAATCTGTGTAGTATTATGCTGTTTAATATTACCTCAGAAACTAATGAAGTCTTCTGAACCTTCAGTTCTCTTGTAGAAAGTGAATATTTTGTAATCACTTCTTTTTCATGTCTTATTGACAGGTGCCAGTCTTTCGGCCCATGGATCTAATGGTTGAGGCCAGTCCACGGAGAATATTTGCCAATGCTCATACATATCACATCAACTCAATTTCTATTAATAGTGATTATGAAACATATTTATCTGCAGATGATTTGCGGATTAATCTTTGGCATCTGGAAATAACAGACAGGAGTTTTAGTATCCATTTGGTTTCCTTTTTCGGTGTTGGGTAAAGAAGGCATGTTATCCTCATACTGGATTTATTTTCATTCTCTCCGTGGTGTTTGATTCTCATATAGTTGCTTATTATTTTATAGCACTTTTTTTGTGTTATTAAATACTAGGTGAAGTTATTTGATAAAAGCCATAATGTATCAGTTTAAAAACTGGATTCTTGGAATTTTAATGAATTTTTCTCTGTACCTATGAAAATAGAAAAAAAACTTCTAATAGCTGTTTCTTGTAACAGAAACAAATATGCAGAGTATTATCTTTAAAATGTTTTTAATTATAAAAGTATTCTCATTAAGGTTGGAAAAAGATTTGTGCAAGTCATGATGCATGATGGTCTAAATACTTCCATTGTTTATGTTATCCTAAAAATTTTCTGTGATTATGAGATACACACACACAAATATATAGAAATGTGTATACGTGTTTGTTTTTAAGTACTTAAATTCTTGATAAATGTTAATTATCATGACTGCTATTAATGTATATCTTTCTAAATAGATATCGTTTGAAAAATTAACACTGTACTGTAATTCATACTCTACCAGTGCAAGCATACCTCGGGGATATTACAGATTCAGTTGCAGACCACAAGAATAAAGTGAATACTGCCCTAAAATTAAGTCACACGAATTATCTGGTTTCCCAGTGCTTATAAATGTTAGCGCTATATTGTAGTCTATTAAAGTATGTAGTTGCATTATGTCTTTAAAAAAAACAACATGTATACCTTAGTTTAAAAATATTGCTGAAAAATGCTGATCATCACCTGTACCTTCAGCAAGCGGTAATCTTTGTGCTGCTGGAGGGTCTTGCTTCATTGAAAGTTGCTGACTGATGAGTGGTGATTGTTGAAGGTTAGGGTAGCTGTAGCAGTTTCTTTGAAATAAGACAGCAGTGATGTTTGCCACATCAATTTTGACTCTTCCCGTCATGAATTATTTCTTTGTAGTCTGCAGTGCTATTTGACAGCATTTCACCCAGAGTGGAACTTCTTTCAAAACTGGAGTCAGCCCTCTCAAACCCTGCCACTGCTCTATCAACTAAGTTTATGTAATGTTCTAAGCCCTTGGTTGTCCTTTCAGCAGTTGACTAAATTCACCACCTTATGTGTGTAGTTCATGGCACCCCCACACAATTACAGTAGTAACATCAAAAGATAGCTGAGCTGATCACAGATCGCTGAAACAAATGTAATAATAATGTAAAGGTTTGAGCTGATGATGTTGGGGAAATGGTGTTTGATAGGCTAGCTTGATGCACAGTTGCTGCAAAACATCAATTTATAAAAAATGCAGTAAATCATAGGTGAAGTGCAGTGAACTCATAGGTGAAGCACAGTAAAGCGAAGCAAAGAAACAAGGCCTGCCTGTAATGCATAAAAAGTGCCTGCTTTCCTATACCTTCAGTGGTCTAGTTAGTGAAAGGGTCTCTTGTTTTCATTTGCTTCTTTCATCCTTAGTAGGCTTGAGCATGTTTTCATTTTTTCAACCATTTCTTTTTGTGCTTTTCCAAAATTTTCACTGGATTTGCTTATATTCTTATTGGAGTTTATTTTCAAGTACCTTTTTAATATCAAGTAAATCAGCTCCATTGTTTGTGTGCAGCTTCCCCACTGTGCTGCCTTCCAGATTTTTCTTTTTGTTTTGTTTGGAAATATGGTAAGTTTTTCATATTTAGGATGATAGCCTAGCAATCTTTTCTTCATGTCTTCTGGGATTTATATCATACTCGGGGGGGGGGGGGGACCTCTACATTCTAAAATAGAATTAATACATGTGCTTAAATCTGTGAATGAGCTGTAGATTTGAGAAATATAAAATTATACTTGACCTTTCTTTTAAGTGGAAATTCCTTAATAAAATGCTCTCCAGATATTGTGGATATCAAGCCTGCCAATATGGAAGAGCTGACAGAGGTGATTACAGCTGCAGAATTCCATCCCAACAGCTGTAACACATTTGTATACAGCAGCAGTAAAGGAACGATTCGGTTATGTGACATGAGGGCATCCGCCCTCTGTGATAGGCATTCTAAACGTAAGTTTATTTTCAGATGGTAACATTTTCTGTTCAGCTTCAGACGTGGTAACTATATTTACACAGGTTTCCTTGGTGACTCAGACAGTAAAAAATCCTCCTGCAGTGCAGCAGATCTGGGTTCAATCACTGGGTTGGGGAGATCTCTTGGAGCAGGCCATAGCAACCCACTCCAGTATTCTTGCCTGGAGAATCCCATGGACAGAGGAGCCTGGTGGGCTACAGTCCATGAGGTTGCACAGTCAGACAGGACTGAGCGACTAAGCACGGCCCATGGATCTTAAACCTCCTGTACCTTTTGGTAAGCTGCCTGACTCAGCCTGAGACTTTACAGGTTCTCCTACTGGAATAACATAGAAGACTGTCTCTGGGGCACATCTGTTGAGTCCCAGTGGATGTACTTTTAATAGAATGCTATTCTTTGGGAACTTGGGTTGCATTCTCCAGTCCTGTCTGCAAGTAGAACATTTCCTTTCTTGCCTGCTCCCTTTCTCTTCTCCCCATTTCCTTCCTTCGTGTTTTGGGCTTCCTAGGAAGATTTCTTCCTGAGAAGAGGTTTCTTCAGCTCGTTTAAGTTTGAAGAGTACAAGGTTAAGAAATTCAGGGGTTGCATTATTCTTACCTCCATGTTGAATTTTTTAAAAACTTACAAAGACTGTTACTTATCTCTTATCAAACGAATTTTACCTGACCACTCAAAACCATGGGTATGTATGGGAATGGCGAAGGTGGTCTGTGTCTTGTGGTGACGGTGTAGGCAAAGTCAGTGCGGTGTATGTAGGACCACAGACCTGACACACGTCAGAGGTGGCAAACGAGTGGTTCTGGTGAGTTAGCCACGGGACTCTGGAAAGTGCTGTGCTACGTAATGCACTTGGGCCTCTTCAGCTTCTGTACTATGTCATTCTCATTCTCCTAAGGAACTCTCTCAGGGAGGTTACAATCTTAAGAGATGTTCTTTGAGATGTTTTCCAGTTCTTTATTGGCCTGTCATTTTTAGCTCACTGCTAGGAAGTTTGTGAATGATGTTTTTTGTAAATGCTTTGTCCAACCCAGAGTAATTACAGATGGTCCCAACCTATTTTGCTTGTTTTAGTGTTTGAAGAACCTGAAGATCCCAGTAACAGGTCTTTTTTTTCTGAAATCATCTCTTCAATTTCTGATGTAAAATTCAGCCATAGTGGTCGATATATGATGACTAGAGACTATTTGTCAGTCAAAATTTGGGACTTAAATATGGAAAACAGGCCTGTGGAAACATACCAGGTATTTGGAATTCTTTCTTTCAATGAATATATAGCCTGTATGTGTTAATCCCAGTACAAAGTGTATGTTCACCATTGGGCTTTTTCCTTCAGAGATCCATGAATACACTGCTTTTCCTTATGTTAAATTTATATCTACTTTTATTGATTGTATTTTCTATTTAGTTTTACATTTAAAATGTAAAGCTACCAATTTGTTTCAATAATAACTTTTTTTTCCTACTGTTATCTACATTTGAAGTGAGGATGGAATTAAGGTCTCTACCGAGGTCTGGGGAGAAGACGGGCGAGAATGGCCAGGCCTACTAGAGGCATCCCAGATGGAGTGAGGACACTGCTAGTTAAATTAGAGGTTAACCCTGGCGTGTTGCCCAGTCAGGTGAACTGGCTGGTAACTGTTGTCTTAAGCTGAAGGTGAGGGGCTTGTGAGTACCCAGCAGACAGCTTTGGGAGCTGCCTATGTGTCGTAGAATGTCAGTTCTGGATTCTCGTTAGCCAAGCTGCTCCCGTGGGTCCCTTTCTTCTGGAGCAGAGAATGAAGATGTGCACAGCTGCAACAGGGTGCAGTTTTTTACCTGTGCTGACCTGGCCTAGTGATTGGAGTAGACTCACATCATACTCAGTGTAGCAGGTACAGATGCAACTCCCACTGAGTTTGTGTAAGCATCTAGCTGACCTGTTTTCTGATTGAAGGGTAATGTAAATATTACTATTTGCCTCACATACTCATTGTGGGTCCTAACCCACAAATTTTGTAAATCCTCGGTGTTAACATTTTCACTTAAAATGTCACACACAGTGGTCTGAATCATTCCATTATACTTAAAGATAAAACGGACACTTAAAATGATGTTAGGTTGTTTCATAGAGAATTCTAAGCATTGAGATGTTCTTTTCTATCATTACTTCATTTTAAGGTTCTCATTTAAATGAAAAAGAACAGTGAGATAGAGACTCCTTTTTTTCCCTTATGATCACAACAAATACTTTGGAACTTTCCTTTGTAATTTAGTAATATTAATATAGAAATGTATCATTTCTAAGAATACTTTTAAAATTTATTTTCTAGTTGATACCTTTGTGGAAAACTAGTGAATATAGAATTATACTTAAAAAAAACAACTATTTTCATTAGCTTTGGGTACTATATAAGAAATGGGCTTCCCAGGTGGCTCAGTGTAAAGAATCCACCTGCCAATATAAAATCCACAGGAGATGCAGGTTCAGTCCTTAGATCGGGAAGATCCCTGGAGGAGGAAATGGCAGCCCACTCCAGTATTACCTGGAGAATTCCATAGACAGAGGAGCCTGGTGGGCCACAGTCACGGGGTCACAGAAAGTTGGACATGATTGAGTAACTGAGCACATACTGTGTGTAAGCAATAACAAGTGTGTCAGATATTTCCATGATGCATACGTGAAGTAACCATATAATTTATCACTGGATCAGGGCAGGGTCATGCAGTACATAACATAGGCACTTAATGATACTGTAGGCTTTAGTTAGTTATGCCCCAAAAATGGTAGTTGAAGTAAAGTCACAGTATTGTATGTTTTTTAATCAACAATTAATAGAAAATCAAGTGTTGGAAAATTCAAATATTGCTATATATTCTTTAATCTGTGTCTTATCTGTGCCATTTTAAAATGTTTTCTGGCCTGCTATTCTAGTCAAACTTACGAAGAGTAAATGTGCCATTCCCAGGAGGGTATCTCTCTCAGTTGTATGGAAGAAAAATGTGTATTTGTGGAATGGGGAGCTCAATACATTTACTATTTCTCAGAGAATTGAGGTTTTGTTTTGTTCTGAGAATTGAGTTTTAATGAGATTAAAGTATGTATATGATCTGAAGAATTCCATGGACAGAGGACCCTAGTGGGTACAATCCATAGGGTCGCAAAGAGTTGGACACAACTGAGTGAGTTTCACTCAATCCATATGTCTATATAGTCCTTCTTAAAAAGATACAGACTTGTTAAATCATTTTCTAGTTTCAAGAGCAGTAGATCATGTGATGTAGGCTAAGTACACATATGTGTGTGTATTTGTGTATAATATTTTTTTCTCCCCCCGCCAGGTGCATGAATACCTCAGAAGTAAACTTTGTTCACTGTATGAAAATGACTGCATATTTGACAAATTTGAATGTTGTTGGAATGGATCTGACAGGTAAATTGATTTTAATTTGAACTGAACATCTTATTCAAATGTGAATTCTATTAGAGGAAAGAAATTTACTATTACACTCTTAGTATGATTGCCACATTTGCTAATGGCCAATGTGTTTTTTGACTGAGATAAATGTTTCCCAACTTTATTTTCCTAAGGGTTTCCTTGAAATCTTACAACAATATTGGCAGATAAAAATTAAACATTGTGTTTCACTAAGTAAATGTGAAAATACACTAGAAACTTATGGATATAATAAATTATATAAATTCTAATTTTTTCCTTTAATGAACCAGATCAATCACTTTGTTTATATACCAGTAGTTAAAATGGTGAAATTTCAGTGTGTTTGTTACTTTGCTGTTAAATTGGTTTCAGAAATATTTAGGTAGTAGATACTTCATTTGGAGTTTTACACACCAGTTTTTCTGGATACTACATCAATACCTCATAGAAGAGAAGAAGTAATTACTATGTATTATTTTAACCATATTACCATGATGGTTAGGCTTGTTATAATCCACAGCTTTGCCATAGTACAGTTTCTTTTTACTGTGTCATCAAAACGTGTACCATTATTTCAAAGGACAAGTCTTAATCTTTTCAGTTTGGTTGTCAGTATTTATTCAGTTCAGTTCAGTCACTCAGTCGTGTCTGACTCTTTGTGACCCTGTGGACTGCATACCAGGCTTCCCTGTCCGTCACTAACTCCCGGAGCTTACTCAAACTTAAGTCCATCGAGTTGGTGATGCCATCCAACCATCTCATCCTATGTCATCCCCTTCTCCTCCTGCCTTCAGTCTTTCTCAGCATCAGGGTCTTTTCAAATGAGTCTGTTCTTCGCATCAGGTGGCCAGAGTATTGGAGCTTCAGCTTCAGCATCATTCCTTCCAGTGAATATTCAGGACTGATTTCCTTTAGGATTGACTGGTTTGATCTCCCTGCAGTCCAAGGGACTCTCAAGAGTCTTCTCCAACACCACAGTTCAAAAGCATCAATTCTTCAGCACTCAGCTTTCCAACTCTCACATCCATACATGACTGACTACTGGAAAAACAGTCACATTTGACTAAATGGACCTTTGTTAGCAAAGTAATGTCTCTGCTTTTTAATATGCTGTCTAGGTTGGTCATAGCTTTTCTTCCAAGGAACAACCCTCTTTTAATTTCACGGCTGCAGTCACCATCTGCAGTGATTTTGGAGCCCAAGAAAATAAAGTTTGTCCCTGTTCCCATTGTTTACCCATCTATTTGCCATGAAGTGATGGGACCAGATGCCATGATGTTAGTTTTCTGAATGTTGAGTTTTAAGCCAACTTTTTCACTCTCCTCTTTCACTTTCATCAAGAGGCTCTTTAGTTCTTCTTTTTGCCATTAGGGTGGTGTCATCTGCATATCTGAGGTTATTGATAGTTCTCCCGGCAGTCTTGATTCCACCTTGTGTTTCATCCAGCCTGGTGTTTCGCATGATGTACTCTGCATATAAGTTAAATAAGCAGGGTAACAATATACAGCCTTGACGTACCCCTTTCCCAATTTGGAACCAGTCTGTTGTTTCATGTATTTATTTACCATTCATTATGTTCCAGGAGAACAGACAATAGTAAAAGAAAACATAATTCTGGAATTACTAAACCTACCTTCAAGATATTCATTAGATTACTTTACTCAACAATAGTTTTATCACTGAAGCCTGATATGATGCAGGTTTCCTGGTGCTATTGAAGATAACAGAACCTAAGTCATTTATCTGTTGTCTGATTTTTTTAAAATTATTTTTATCTGGTTATAATATGAGGCCACATAGTAGGCTGGCCACAGTAAAGCTGAAGGAGTAAGCAGGCTTCGCCTTTGACCACCACTGCCCTGCCTGAGGCATCAGGGGAACAGAAAAGGGAAGGTGCTGCTGGAGTAGCATGCAGCACGCAGCTATACCAGCTCATTCTCCTTTGTTTAAACAGCATCTCGTATTATAGAAAAGCTGTTTGTTTCCCTTAACATAAAAATTTTTTGGAAAGATGCTCTCCTATATAATGACTGTGCAGGCATCTAAGGCAGAAAAATTCACATGGATGCAGTACTGCTGTCTAATCCACAGATCCCTGTAAATATCACAAGTTCCCTCAGTCATGTTCTTTGTCCCATCTCATTGTCTCTTTTAATCTGGAACAGTTCTTCGTTCTTCCCTTACCTTTCATGATCTCAGCTTGTTTTAAAACCATAGGCCATTCATTGTATAGAATTTTCCTTCATTTGAGTGCTAATACTCCCTCATGATTAGATTAGATTCAGGTTATACCTGGCAAGAATACCATAGAAGTGCTGGCTAGCAACACCTTTTAAATGGCTATAGACTAGGTATCAGAATCCATTAAAATCCATTAAAACCTCAAAAATGCAGGTAACATGGGGATGCCAGTCTAAACTACACAAATTATAAAAATATCTGTCAAAAATACTTGTTTATAATATATTTAGTGTTTAGGTTAAATGATTTTTTAATTAATAAAAATGATATATGCTACTTGTTTTATATTCTTTGAAGCAGATTTCTTAAAAGCATTCATAAGAAGCTGTTTGAACCTGACATGTCCTAGGAACATCAGTAGCTTATAATGTAAATCAGGGAATAAAGCATTGTTTTCTTAGAAGTGTATACCACCGTTTTGTGTTTTGTTGTTGGTTGGCTGGTCTGGAGGACTGCATAGACTGGGGTTGTAAATGTTTTCAACTAAGACCATTCACTACTACTTACAAGCCTTACTTGAGGATGCTTTCAACTTTGGTGACAGTTTGGGCAGTCATGAAAGGAGTCATGAATAGACATCAAATTAACTGATACCGTATTCCTAGTTTATTCCAGTGATTGGTCTCTGGGTTGGTGCCAGCAGCCCTCTCCCTAAACCCAGATCTGCTTGCAGTAGCTCTTGCTTTGGAGCATTAGGCAGAGTTTGTTCATCGAAAACTCATTTTTAGGTTCATTGTTAGGCAGCAAAATGTTCATCGAAAACTCATTTTCATTATTTGACTGGATGCTCTGTCTCCTTTTCCAGTGTTGTCATGACTGGATCTTACAATAATTTCTTCAGAATGTTTGACCGGAACACAAAGCGAGACATAACCCTGGAAGCATCACGAGAAAACAATAAACCTCGCACGGTTCTGAAGCCACGCAAAGTGTGTGCAAGTGGCAAGCGAAAGAAAGATGAAATCAGTGTTGACAGCCTAGACTTCAACAAGAAAATACTTCACACAGCCTGGCACCCCAAGGAAAATATCATTGCTGTAGCTACTACAAACAATCTGTATATATTTCAAGACAAAGTGAATTAGGGTTGGCCTTCCTAGCAGAAGAACCCACTTCCTGCTTAGTTGAGATAGTTGAATCTAGCATTCGTACTTAAAAAAGAGAGAGGTCCATTGTGGCGCCCCTTTTCCAGTGTTTGACAATGTGCCATTCGACAACACATTTTCCATAGCTACATGGAGAAAGCTCTGTGGATCCCTCCCTGTGGTGTTCTCCATGTCTGCTAGCCATTTAGGTAAGGGTAGGGCACTTTTAATTTAAATGACTTCTTGCACCATCTTGCCTAATGGACTAGATTGGACTGTGTCAACATTGATTTACTCCACTTTTTATGCCTTCCATTGTGATGACGTCAAACACAGTGAAAGCCTTCAGTCATGCTTATGGGATTTAATTGTGTATCCTCATTACTGTATCATTTGTGGGGTACACCCCTCCTCCCCTTTTTTAAATTAAATACAGCTCATTCTTACTGTGGCTTGTAGCATTCCTCCTCTCTGGCCTCCTGGACTCTTCCCTTTCATCTCTCTTCCCCTTGCCCCTCCACCCAGTCTTGGTGGTGGTATAAAAAGGAAAGAACGAAAGCACACAAACGAGTCAGTTTGGGGTCAGTGGTAAAGGGGGTACATGTTGCGAACAAATGTTTTAATAACAGTTGGCTGTAATCACTCCTTGCCGTGTCTGGCACTGAAAATAAGGAAAAAAAATACTACTACTGAATAAAAGTGACAAAGAATGGAGAATCTGGTTTCCTTTTTCTTTTTAATCTACCTCTTTAAGCCAATATTTTGTGTCATAACTTTGGGCGCAGTGAAATGAAATGAGGTTCCATTGTTTAATTGGTATTTTTGTTAATTATTTTTTAAAAGTGTTCTTTTACATGGAGAAGGAGAGGTATTGGTTCTGTATGAACATATTTTGACTATATATTGGTATTCCTAAAGATATCACGATCTATATACATGCTACTAGAGATTTTTTTTATTGTAGTTATAAGGGTACTGGATACATTGTATCTACACTTAATTCATTATCTGTTAATGAAAACTGTTGTAAATGGGAACCACATTTGTAGAACTTCATTTTTAAAGACTTTTTACAGTGCTTAATTTCATTTTTGCATTACTGAATACTAAGTCAAAGACAAACTTTTTAAACAAAACTTTTTTGGTTATTCAGTCATACCATAACAAAACTATCCTCAAGTGATTTACATAGACAGAATTGACACTGCACTAATATTGGGGGGGAGGTATTTTACTGCTGTCAAATCTGAATGAAATGTACTTTGCCATAGATGTTTTTCTTCTATTTTTGGTTTTCCAAAGCAATTAATATTAAAGACAAACTTTAAAGGTACAGTGTTCCAAAAGTGCTTAATGGACTCCAACAGCTGCCTCAAATAAAAATTTAGTAATGTATATGATTACATTTTCCCTAAATGGTGATACCTTGTCCAAAGATGAAGAGTACCCCTATTTTAACAGGTAGAAGGAACCTTTGTGTCAATCTTGCAGAAGCTTTAATGGAGAAAAAGATGGACTTTATTTTTAAAAGATAAATGAGTAGGCATTCATATTAACAGAATGGTAGTGTGTTTCGGTTGAGCAGTAGTACACCGCCTTGAATTTTAGAGGACCCAAGTGCTTATCTGTCCACTACCTTGTTCTGTTCTCATCAATGAAAAATGATTAAACAACTCCAGCGTAACCCCTCTACACGTATACAAATACTGTGTCTTGTAAGTTACATTTTTAGCACACAGGATAAATTATATGTAATAAAATTACTGTATCTTTTGGACTTAACAAATCTGAATTTGTATTTAAACACTTTGATTATATGTCTGATAATTCTTAAAATAATGGCACTTTTCCTAATTTACTTGGAGATCTTGGGTGCATTTGTACTTTGTGTTATTCTTCATGCTTGACTTGGAAGTGGGCTATTCCCTGGCTACAAGCAGATGCTGATCACTCTGTGATCAGGCAGTTTTCCAGATTTTTCCCTAAAGAGAGATTGTTTCCCTAAAGTTTGGGTGTAGGTGTTGAGATAAACATCGTCAGACAGCTCTCAGAAATTTCTTCTCTGATTTAGCAGTAGCTATGATGATTCTCCTCCATGACACTAAGGGTTAGTTTTATATATTTACAAAAAAAACATTGCTTAAAAATTAAAATGCCTCTATAAGATGAATGCTATTATAAATATTCTTAAGAATCAATTTTTAATTTCTTTGATGTAGTGAACTATAAGCCCAGCCACTCATGGTCATGGTTAACCTTTTTATTAATAAAAATTATATTAGAGTAAACGTCGTCTTGTCAAGTTGCTTATATTCTCCCATTCTCTTGACACCTACAAACATAATATTCTGTCCCTCTTAACCTTTTTGAAGAAAAAATAATAGAACTTTCATTCTTTCAATCTCGATCTTTAGTGGCTGGGCAATAGTTATTATCTAAATCTTTGTATCTATATAAACATGTTCATGTAACTTGGATATTAAGCTTTCTTCTGTGAAGCCCTTAGACTTCTGGAATAGAAAAGTGCATTCACACTTTTTCCTTTCAGATTAAAGTGAGGATTTTTAAAAAACCTTAAATGTGAGAATTATTCTGGTCATAGACATTCCTAAAGAAAACAATAAAATTGAGGTTCTTACCTTTTTTTAACAGTATTTATACAAGTAATGTGTTTATTCTTGGAAAATTATTTGTGAAAATGAGACAGTTACTGATAAAAGTATTTTTAGTGAAATTTAGGCCATTACCTTGCTGGGGGACACTGCTTCAGCATCTTTCTCTCTGCCACATAGAAATTCAAATGGAGATAGTAGTGTGTACTTACAGAAGAACAAAACCAAGCCCCAACCTTCAGACTAGAAAGGTAGTGCTAGGCAATCACAAATGAAGTCCATTTACTGTAGTATATAAGAGCACTACTATTTTAGGTACTTATATGTTCAGATGGTGTATAATTAAAGCTGTGTGTGTGTGAGAAAGACACCATGGTTTAAAAAGGTTTTTTACATACTCCTCTCCAAAAAGCCTTGGAAACTGATTCTGCTTCATCTTACAACTATGCATATAAGGTCAAGACATCTTTAGTATTAATCAGAAGTTTAGAGAATTTACAATATCTTGGGATTCTCAAGTGTTTTAAGTGTAATAACTGAGTTTTGTCTGCTTGACAGATTATTGCTTAATGGTTTTAAATTGTGTGACCTACTATGTAAGAATTGCACACCTAAAGTTAATAATACATATGAAAAGGCCACCTTAGCACAGTACCTATAAAAAGGGAGACCCTACAAAATTTAGTTTCTCCAAAAGAAGGAATTCAGCAAACAAAACCATGTGAATAGCAGCCAGTTATTTGAGGACTTTCCCACTAGGGGGCACTAGTTAAGCCTTGACCAACATTTAGGAGGTATTTTTGAGAATGCATAAATAAGATACCGAAAGAGCTTCATTATTAAGAGCCACACTGGGAACCAAACAAAGGGGAAGTCAAAAGTGTATTTATGCCCAAACAAAACCACTATTCTACACAACCCTAGAGTGAGTGACTGAGGGGCGACCCAGATGTCAACTCTGCTATCTGTCCATGGTCTGCCTTACCAGAGAAGTAGCAAAAATGACACTGAAAAGAGAATCATGAGCTGCCTTTTCTTTTAGTCAGAGATTACTCAGCCTGCCCCCTTCCCCTTGCAAAATCAGATCCTTATGTCCCATAAAGGAGACCAGGAGTTTCATGTTGCTCTTAACTCTGGAATGTCTAAATTCCTTTTAAAAAAAAATTTTAACTTTTTTCTTCTGAATACATGTTCTTCAGAAAGAACAAAAAATACCCCAGAAGTAATCATGCAGAGAAAATTCCCATTCATATTTTTATGTATTTTCGTTGGCTCTCTTCTGGGTGTACTTGAAGCCAGATTTCCCCTTCGAATAGCCTCAATGTGTGCCTGATGCATTACTTATTTAACTAGTCCTGTTATCAAGAGAGGTTTTTATTTTCATTTCTGCAAGTGGAAGTATTGGAATAGTGAACATACACACCAGCCTTGGTGTGTAAGATTTTTAGGATACATTCCTAGAAATTACTGTATTAAAGGATATGGGTATACTTATGATTTGGTACGTATTGTCAAATTTCCATTCCAAAAATGGAAGTTCTGTCACAAATATACCTCTAACTAAGGATGAAATTATGTTTTATTTGTCAATCAGAAAAAGTAAAAATGATAAGCCAAATTGTGTTTACATATTTCTAGTCATATTATTTCCTATAATCTGGCTACAAGACTTATCACCCATGTGCTTTATAAATATTTCTCAGAATGAGGCTGGCTTTGTTGTTCTTTTCACAGAGCTTTTTGAAGAGCAGAAGTTCTTAATTTTCACAAAAGTTCACTTTTTCAATTGTTTCTTTAATGGGTTATGCTTTTGGTATCATATCTAAGAAATCTGCCTAACAAGGTGACAAAGTTTTTAATTTTAGAAACCTAACAGTTTTCAGTTTTTACATTTAGTGATGTGAATGTGATCCATTTGAGTTGGTTTTTATATGTTACATATAAAAATCATATGTACCATATATAAAGGTTCATTTTTCTTTGCACCTTTGTTGAAAATCGGTTGACACACCATTAGTCTGTTCTGAACTATTCTGTTAAGTTCATATGTCTGAACTTTCACTCATACTACATTGCATGATCACGGTAGCTTTGCATAAATAATACAGCTGTGTTCTTTTTGAAAACTTTTGCTAATTTTAGATCCTTTGCCTTGCCATATACAATTTAGAATCAGCCTGTTGACAAGAACAAAACCACCTGCTTGGATTTTGCTAATGATTTACATTGAATCCATAGACCACTTCAGGAAGAGAGGACATCTTAATATTTGCCTTCCAGTCCATGAGTGCAGCATACTGCTCCATTTATAGAGGTTTTTGATTTCTTTTATCAGTGTTTTTAGATTTTAGCATAAAGATCTTGCAAATACGTTATCAGTACTTTCTGGTTTTCTCTGTGTGTGCTTTCATAAATGGTACTTTAAAATTTTTCAATTTCCAAAATGTTCATTGCTAATATCTAGAAATACGACTGATTTTTGTATATTGACCTTGTATCCTGACACTTTGCCAGATTACTTATGTAGATTGCTTTAAAGTTTTCTACATAGCCATGTCTGCAGATTATTATTATTTATAATAAATGTTTTATTTTTTCCAGTCTTTTCAGTTTTCCTTTCCAATGCCTTTTATTTCTTGTCTTGCTGCACTGGTTAGACCTTCCAGTATGATGGCAAAAAAAGAGTAGTGATGCCAGACAACCTGCTTCATCACCGATATTGGGGAACAAGCATGCAGCCTTTTAGCATTAAGTTTAGTAGTTGTAGGTTTTTGCAGATAGTCTTCACCAGGGTGAGGAAATTCCCCTTTACTCCTAGTTTTCTGAGTGTTCTTAATCACAAATGGATGTTGGGTTTTGCTGGATGTTTTTTCTGTATCTATTAAAAATGATCATGTAGTTTTTCTTCATGATGTTGACATGGTGGATTACATTGGCTTTTAATTGTGGAACCAGCCTTGCATTCCCAGAGCATTGCTGGATTCTTTTGCTAGTATTTTATTGAGTATTTTTGCAAGTTTCATGAGGGATATTGACATACAGTTTCTTTATCTTTCAATGTCATTGTCTGGTCTGTGTAGTATTGGCCTCATAAAATGAGTTTCCCTTCTTACCTATATTATCAAAGACTAGGCAAAATTCATATAATTTCTTCCTTCAGTGTTGGATAGAATTCACAAGTGATGCCATTTGGGTCTCTTTAGAAGGTTAACTGAGTTTAATTTTTTTTGAAGACAAAGTTACACAAATTGTCTATTATTTAAATGAGTTTGGGCTGTTTTTCCTTCAAGGAAATTGTCCATTTTACAGTTCAGTTCAGTTCAGTCGCTCAGTCGTGTCCGACTCTTTGCAACCCCGTGAATCGTGGTTAATAACACTCATTTTTTAATCTGCTCAAAATACTAAAAACTGGGATTTTTTTATTTTATAGTCAAACCAAAGAGTTATTCATTCATAGTTAGGAAGGTCTTCTCCAGCTTAAAATGAGAAAAAGTTACTTTATGTTCATATTTATATTTGATGCTTTTATTTTTTTAATACATTTTAATTTATATTACTGGTGTTCTTGTTCGAATTCTGACCTCCATTAAAGGTTATGAGGTAAAAATTACTACAGGTGAAGTGTTCACTTCAAAATACCAAATAATGTCCCTCATTAGCATTAATTAATCTTGACCTATACATCAAAGAATTACTTTATGGTTTAAAGGGACCTCAAACTTCATTAAACCAAACTTCTCGTTTGAAAGATGACACAATATAAAATTGCTCTGTTGAGGGTCATGTTAGTTGTGAGTCACTACAAAGAAAACTGCAGTAGTTATCTGTCCCTTTTGAGAATTGAAATGTATTAGTTTTATTATTCTCTGAATCTCTCAGCAGAGTCGGCAGAATGAACCATCATAATTTGAAGTTTTCCAAGTGACATGTTGCTTCCTCACAGGATCTTTGAAAATGTTAATGTATTAGCCCCAATCTAGATCCAACTCTTGCTGCCAAGTTTACTTAGTACTGCCTGAAAGGATCCACTGATCAGGCCAGGTAGCCGTTGCCTTCAGTAGGAAAGAACAAGGTGATTAGGATGTGGTGAAATGCCACACCAGGAATGCTGCCAGTCTAAGAAAACACTATTCTTTCCTCCTCTGAGCCTCTTCACTGTCTCAGCTGGCAGCCAAGTGCTGATGGACCTTGCAGAGAAGTTGATCTGGTCACTGGATGAGAAGGCTTCTCAGAGCTCGTGCTTCGATTCTACCACGTTTGCTTCCTTTCCTCCCTTCTGAAACCACTGAGTTCACACTTCTTCTAATTTAGGGCCAAGACAAGGCAAAATTATTTGTAATTGGGTACAATATGCAATCAACACTCAATATAGTTTATAATGGGCTTCCTGGGTGGCTCAGTGGTAAAGAATCCACCTGCCAATCGATACAGGAGATGCAGGAGATGTGGGTTGGAGCCTGGATCAGAAAGATCCCCCAGAGGAGGAAATGGCACCCCACTCCAGTAATCTTGCTTGGAAAATCCCATGGACAGGGGAGCCTGGTGGGAATACAGTCCATGGGAGTCACAAAGAGTTGGACACGTCTGAGCAACTGAGCACACAAACACACAATAATGGTTTGCAGAGAACATCATGGTTATGTCTTACAAACATCTCATTTGATGCCTACTACATCCCCGAGATGGTGAAAGAGGATTACTTTTCCTAGCTGACCCTCGATCAGGCTCAGAGAGGATGTGACTTGCCCAGGATCTCATCACTGGAAAGCCTGGACTCAGACTCAGTTTTTCTTACTCTGGGTCCCATGTTTTTTGCTCTATCTTACACACGATGCCTCTCTGAGATTAAAGACATATGTATTTTTACTTAATTTCCAGTTTGTAATGGTAATGATGATAGTTGCACTTTACTAAGGATTTTACACAAATTATTTTCTCTCAAAGTAACTTGCCCAGAGCCACATGACTAGTAAATACTACCCAACTGGGTCATCTCCAGAGCCCACAGTCTTAACTACTGCTTTAACAGACTGCTAGGAAAGGAAGATAAAAATCAAGTCTATCCACAGTTCTTCCTCTCATATCATTTCTTTTGCTCTTATATAGATACAAAAGCTGGAGGGCTATTCATACTGGTCTGTAAACTATTTTCACATGGGCCACATTTTCCCATCACTGATCAACATTTTTATTCTTCATGACTACATTCATTACAAGGAAGTACCACTGTTATTAAATTGACTTTCTGTTGGCCACATCTAGAGTTTTTATCTAAGTTTTTTTGTGGCCAATAATACTGCACTGATTATCCATGGACAGACCTCTTTGATTATTTTGTTAGGCCAATTTCCTGAAAGTGAAAGTTCTAGACCAATAGACTACATTTAAAATCTGGATGCAGGCTGTACCAGAACGGTTGTAGACAAAGCTTTGTTACATAATGAGACAAGTTAAGGTCCTAATTTAGCTATCAGTGTTATAGGTACCAAAGCAATTTCCAAAAATTGTGGATCAAAATGTCCATTTCCTGACTGATTTATATCACTTGGTCCTTATTTTTTCAAAAGCAATAACAATGCAGTGTTCTCAAACTTGACAAAACTTCAGAGATCAAGGAAAAACATTTTCTGCATGATACAATTATGGCTCTTCTCTTGAAAGCAAAGTAAAACTATAATTTGAGAGAAATCACTCCCTGGATTAACATACCAGGATTAAGGCAGCTTTTTTTTTTTTTTTTTAGTGTCTGAAAGGAAACATTCTTTCCTACCAATCAAATGATAACTAATTATACCTAACATACTGAACTTTGCATAAGCCCATAATTGGTAAGTAGGAACTCTGTGATTTATAGTAAAAAGTTCCAAAGGAAGGGTGCCTGGCAGTGCAGCTGATTAGGATCATGCAGACTGTATCCAGGTGGGATCTCTGTAAATTTGGGTAAAGAGGAATCTGGCTCAACCGGAACCATTTTTCTAGACAGTGCCTTGGGGGCTAAGAAGCAAGACGATAATCAGAATACACTGGCAGCTTTATTCACATGTGTGTGGAAATGAAACGGGAGCACGGTAGTGGTGAGTCTGTACTTGGCAGTCAAATGGTTCCAGGTCCAAGTACCAGCTGTATCGCCATCATGTGTATGGTCCTTGGCAAGTGTCATGGTTTTCTTATTTATAAAATAGTAACAACACCTAACTCCTAAGATGGTTGGGAGAATTAAATAGGAAATTAGCTCAATGAGATAGTCATAAAGCCTGGCTCAGATTAAGGGCACAATAGGTTTAGCTGCTGAGCTTCCCAGGTGGCACAGTGGTAAAGAATCTGCCTGCCAACGCAGGAAACATGGATTTGATCCCTGGTCCAGGAAGATCCCACTTCCCGAGAGGCAAGTAAGCCCTCGTGCCACAACTGTGGAGCCTGTGCTCTAGGGCCCGTGCTCCACAACAAGAGAAGCTACCACTTCGCTTGCGGTATGGGAAGCCTGCACACCACTGGAGAAGAGCCCCGCTGGCCATAGCTAGAAAAAAGTCCATGCAGCAACAAAGACCCAGCACAGCCAAAAATAAATATATTTTTAAGTTAGAAAAAAATGGGTAGAAGTACATCAAAATGTTGCAACTAAATACAAACATCAACAATAATAATGAAACCCAGAGTCATGATTTTAATATTAGACAAGGTTGGACTGAGGACAAAACTATGACCAATTTATAATGATAAAGACACACTTATGAACATCTATGCATCAAATAGTGAAGCCTCAATTACAACAAAAGAGAAGAAATAGAAACATATCAGGAGTGAAATACTAACTGACCTCTTGAAATACACAGAAAGAGGGAAAAAATATAAAAAACAGTTATTAATATAGTTCCAATAGATACATCAAATGTGCTGTATTCAACACAGGAATCATGCCTTCTTTTCAAATACTCATGGAACGTTCCCCAAATGGAACCATAAATTAAGCGCCAAAGAAAACCTAAGAGAAACTGCCAAACTAGAAGTAGTTCGAAAACATACTCTGAACAGAGAAAAATTCTTAAACACCCAAATAAATAATGAATGGAATAAGTATCAAATGTAAGAAGTTAGAAAAAAATCAGATATAACTAATGAGCATAGGGTTTCTTTTGGAGATAAACTGAGAATTAGATTGCAGAGATGGCTGCATAACTCTGTAAATAAAACACTGAACTGTGAACTTTAAATGGGTTAATTGTAGAGTATGTGAGTTATATCTCAAGTAAGCTGATAAAGGGCTTTCCAGGT
This sequence comes from Ovis aries, assembly GCF_016772045.2. Classification (NCBI taxonomy): domain Eukaryota; kingdom Metazoa; phylum Chordata; class Mammalia; order Artiodactyla; family Bovidae; genus Ovis; species Ovis aries. The sequence continues at coordinate 39,295,672 of NC_056055.1, read as the reverse complement.
AGCTCAGTAGTAAAGAATCCACCTGCAATGAGGGAGATGGGGGTTCGATCCCTGTGTTAGGAGATACCCTGGAGAAGGAAATGGCAAGCCACGCCAGTACCCTTCCGGGAAAATCGCATGGACAGAGAAGCCTGGTAGGTTATAGTCCATGGGGTCGCAAAGAGTTGGACATGACTGAGCGACTCCACTCACTCACTCAAAATGTGATAAAGGTGTACTCTCAAATCAGTGTAGAAAGGATAGTTTAATAAATACTGTTGGATCAACTGCGAAGAACTGAAGTTAAGCAATTTACAACATACAAAAATAAGTTTCAGATGGACTAAGGTATAAGTACAAAAAGCCAATCTATTAGAAAAAAATTCTAGGGAATAGATTTAAAATCATGGTGTGAGGGTATTCCCAAGTCATAAAAATAACATATCCGATTGCCTAAAAATTTTAACGTCAGCATAGTGAAATACTGGGCTTCCCTGGTGGCTCAGTTGGTAAAGAATCTGCCTGCAAAGGAGAAGACCCGGGTTGGATCCCTGGGTCAGGAAGATCCCCTGGAGGAGAGCATGTCAACCCACTCCAGTATTCTTGCCTGGAGAATCTCATGGACAGAGGAGCCTTGTTGGCTACAGTCCAAAGCCAATGGGGTTGCAAAGAGTCAGACATAACTGAGCGACTAACGCTAGAGAACACACTATAGTGAAACAAGGTTAAAAAAACAAATGACAGACCGAGAAAAATAGATGCCACACATAAATGAGACCAAGGAAACGACAAAGACACGGAGATAGGACGTAGGTGGAGGGTTAAGGAACATGGTTTACGGTCAACCCACCTATAGGAAACAAGGTTTCACATGTCCTGTTCCAGAATGGGCCAAGTGATGCGATTTAGGTGATTATATTCTGTTTTCCTGAAATTTTCCATTTTTAAAATAATGATTGCGTGTTGTTTGTAATTATGTTTTGTGTGTGTGTGTTTGTTTAACAACTAAAAAATCTGGCCTGCCTTACATTGTTCCTTGTTTGGCGTGTCAGTGTTCCACCAGCTTGATTTTAGATTTATGACGGGGAGGCACTTCCCTTGTGTCATCACGATACCTATGGTAAATATCTGAAGCGTCCTTAAGGAAATTAAAAAAGAAATGCTCACGGGTTAGATAAAACAATGTTGATCCCGCAGGTGTGGGAGACCTGCGTGTCAGCACCAGAGGGCCTTGCACTTCCTCATTACACGTCTCCTCATCCTCTATCCCAGTTACAGCCGCATACCTCACTCCATCCTGCCAGTCAATGACACGCAGGAATTCATTCCTGGCGCGCGCGTCAGCGCGGCGCGCGCGTCAGCGCGACTCCCGCGTCTCCACGTACCTTGCTCGCCTGGGCACGCCCCCGCCCCGCCCCGTCGCTTGTTGTGTTGTCCTCACGTGGTCGGGGCGGGTCCCGACGTCAGTGTGGGGGAGGGACTGCGCAGGCGCGGAAAAGGGGGCGGGGGACTCGGCTTGTTGTGTTGCTGCCCGAGAACCGGAGACGGTCTTTGCTGCGGGGCTGCAGCTCTTCCAGCCGCCAGACAATGTCGTCTCACTTAGTAGAACAGCCGCCGCCCCCGCACAACAACAACAATAACTGTGAGGAAGGCGAACAGTCTCTGCCACCGCCTGCCGGCCTCAACAGTGAGTGCTGGGCCAGCGGACTCGGTAAAGGAGATGGGGGAGGAGGAGCTGCTCGGGTCGCCGCCGCCAGCTCCGCGCGGGGGGCGGGAGGAGAAGACAGCCCATTGGTCAAGGCCGAGGATGTGCGGATGACTGACAGCTCCCGTCACCGGTCAGGAGGAGTCGCTTCTGTCTTCCTCCTAACCTGGCTCCGCTCTTTCCTGAAGTCTTGGATGGGGAACGGCTTGGGTTCGCGGTTGGGGAGGATAGTTGGGTGGGAAGACGAGGGGTCAAGCAGATCCCACCTGTGGTGGGCCCCAGAGAGGAGCCAATCGGGGCGTGGAGGGGTGGGCCTTGCGGCGTGGGAGGGAGGGTGGGCGGAGCGGGCAGCAAAGGGGACGTGGGCAGAGATGGGGACGTGCGGCTGGGACGCCGGGGGATGGACGCGGGCAGCGGGCCGAGAGGAGGGGGCGGCCGAGGGCGGGAAGGAGGTCAAGGGTGCTGGGAGCTTGGGCCAGGCCCGGCTGACCCCACCTCTCTGGGTTGGCCTTTCCCCTGGGCTCGGAACGTGAGTCCTCTTGTTGCGTTCTTTTGTTAGCAAAGGCTGGCCAGGAAAATTATTTGGTAATTTAGTGGTTACTTGTATCACGTGAGGGTGGGGGTGAGGAGGCTATGCTACTTTTTTTAAAAAAAGATGTTTCAGAGTTGCTCAAGTAATTTTTTTTTTTTTTTTTTTTAACGATCGTGTTGTGTGTCCTGTAAACCTGATTATAAACAGCCTCTTGAACCGTCCAAGATTGCACAAATCTTGGCGTCTGGGGCAATGGGTTTTCAGAGACGGGATTAAAAACTCATTCGTTTTTAATGTGTTAAAAGTGGGCTGTTGAAAGTCAATGCCAATATCGAATTCCGACCAAATACAATTGCTTTTCCTAACATTCTGGTGCTTAGACATCTTGTTCTGAGGTTTTTCCCAGTTGCCTTTAAAGCTCGCTGAAAGTCCTGGGAAGGTTCTTGCCTAACCTTCCTGTAATTTACCTTTTGAAAGAGGTAGTTGGGACAGTTAGCATATGGCCACATAAAGTCTTTTAAAAATCAGTTGGATGCTTAAATGACATTTAAAAGCATTGCAAGATCTTTGATCAGGGAGAGGTGTTTAACATGGCCCAACAGTTATTTTAAAGAAGAGTTCCTTTCCTCACAATATTGAGATAGAATTTGAGTATTTTAAAAATGTAATGTTGACTTCAGAAATTTGAAGTGTCTTATGTTCTGGAATGTAAGGTTTATGTATTATTTCCCACAGTAAATTAGGATTAATTTCTTTGTCTTTTAATGTTATTTGCCACACATATTAATATGCATTTTAAAATTATTTTTTTTAAAAAAAAACATACTCTTTTAGAAGCATGTGATTTTAAAACGAGAAGAAACATTAGCAGTAGCTGTCCACTGTTTACTGGTAAAGAAACAGGTCTATTTAAAATGTATAAACAACAAAGTCCTACTGTATAGTACAGGGATCTATATCCAGTTTCCTGGGATCAACCATGTTAGAAACAAATGTAAAAAGGAATATATATTTATGTGTGTAACTGAGCCACTTTGCTGTACAGCAGAAATTAGCACATTGTAAGTCAACTCTACTTCCAGTTTAAAAGAGAAACAAGGCTAGAGTCAGGTGTGTTGTCCAAGTTCACCACAGGCTAGATCCTAGAGCTGAGGTTTAACTTTCACCCAATCTAGTGTTCCTTTCAGGACACTTCTCTTCAGTGGTCCACAATCCCCTGATCTTGTGTGTCTTATTTATTCCCTGTGTTATCCACCTAATGTACAGAGGTGACCTGCCTATGGATCTCTTTGTAGTATACTGTTTCTTGATTGCACTCTAGTTTTTCTGTGATACAAATTAGCTATTTGGTTAGTATATGTCCCTGACATCACAGAAAGCAAAGGAATTTTTCTTTACCCTTGACCATGTAACAGAAAAATGGGGTTGCACTGCGTGTGATGATTTTCCTCCCTGTCCTGACAGACCCTTGAGGTCTTTGATGTCCTTGACCAATCAGGAGCTGATCCATTTGTATTAGCTGTTACAGAAGTGCAAGGATGCTCAGCCTGTGTGTATAGTATCAGAATGTTGTTTCGGGACATCTGCTAGATAGAAAGTATTTTGTTGGAGCTAGGGTGAACTGCTTTGAAATGTTATTGAAAAGCTTTTAGATGGTGCCACATTTCATTATGCTTCTCTTGCCTTTCACTCTTTTTTTTTTTTTTTAAGCCTGATATACAAATCTGGACTGAACAAAACAAGAAGGTTTATTGATTCCTTCAAGTGATTTTTGGACACTCTGCAAAACAACTTATTCAGGCATCTAATACTACCCAAATTGCTGATAAGTTGAAGTTCTTTGTTGGGCAAAGTTGCACAAGTCTGAAAAACAGGAGATGAACTCATTGTACAGATAATCTGTAGCTTGGGATTTTATCTTTAGTTCAGGGGTCAAAGCGGAACTTTAATAGCAAATTATTGAAATTTTTGGAATAATGAAACCTTTCACTGAGTTTTAAAAAAAAGTTTATCCGTGAAGAGGGACTGTTTGCTTTCATTACAAATCAGTGGAGAAATATCTGAACTACTTCCAAAGTTAAAAGAATATTTTCCAGTTGCTACTTTTAGTTTAGAGAAAACTATCAATTTATTTAAGGATATTGGACATTTATGTCATAAAATTCAGTAGGTAAGATGAGGAAAATTACAGTAATAATCCAGTTTTTGTTATTGTTTCATGTAGACAGTACAGCCTTTTTTTTTTTTAATCTTTTAACTATCTTCAGCTATGGTGTACTTGGTTCCCCAGGACTACAAGAAGGCCTTTAAGGCTATGATACATGACACGTCAGTGCTTTATAATACTGTTTTTTTTGTTGCTGCTGTTGCTGTTTTAAAGAAAAATCTCAGTGAATGTTCTCAGCTGGATTCCAGCATCAGGTACTTGAAGTAAAAGAAAGGTTTTGAGGAAGGAAGATAAGACATAATGAAATGTGTTAGAATGAGTTGCACATGGGATTGGAAAATTGGGGAAAGAATGAGAAAAACTCTTTTTCCTTCTCTCCCTTCCCACATTCTCTCACTTTCCCATTTCCCTTCTTGCAAGAGGATTGAACTGGTGGTTATAAAATTATAAAGAGTAAACACACCATGCAGTCATGAATGTAATCACAATTACTGGACCAGCCTTCACAGTGAACTGTGTTACACACTGTAGAGGCATGCATCTCTGAATCCTCTTAGCAGTTCTCACACTTCAACTAGAAAATAGCTCCTGTAGTATGTATATGTGCAACCTGACACAGCAGAACCATGGTTAGTTTGTAAGTAGTCTTTTAGCATAATAGAGCCTCCAGTTTTTAATTTTAAAGCTTATTTATTAGGAAGAGAATTCATTGAGGTTTTTCTTTCAACTTTGTGATACTTGGACAGCACAGCGCTCATATCTTGCCATGTTTCCTTTCCAAGAAAAAAGGGACTTGGTAACCTTAGACCAGGCAGGAATTCTTGAGGCTGCAAATCAGGCATGAAGTAGGTAAAAAGAAAAAGAAAAAGGCATATGTAGCTCATCTATTGAGAAAGACAAGTCTGCCTTTTTTCATTTTTACTCAAAAGATAAAGCTACTAAGTAAACATTTAATGAATATCTGTGTCTAACTTGCTCTTCACTGAATATTTCCATAGATGATATTTCTGGAAGAGAATTAAGAGTTAACGGCAGTCTCCTTTTTTAAGGCTTTTACTGGATATTGCCAGATTCCTTGGCAGAATGTTCACGGAAGTCCTGGTTGTAAACAAAATATGAAGAGACAGTCATTTGGGTAATGATTAACCATTGCCATGTGGATAATGGTTAAAGCATGGTATATCTTTATGATGGGATGCAATGCAAAAGAATAAGGTAAAGCAACATATATTGACATTGAAAAAATCACGTTGTTAGGTAAGAAACACTAGTTACAGAAAAGTAGGTGCAATACAGTTCCTTTTTTTTTTTTTTTTCGTAAAAGCAAAACACAAAAAATGAAATATTCTCTAGAAGTCCCCATATGAAGCTATTTAGTTTCCTTTAGGAATAGGAATGGGAGGCTGGGAACAGGGGTGAATTTGTCCTTCATGTACTGTTTACATTTTCAAGGCATGAACTGATTTTGTAATAAGTGTGTTTTAAAAGATAATTAGTAGAACTATAATAGTAACTAACACACAGCACTTTATTATCCCTGTCATCCTCCCAACAACTCTATGAGGTAGATGTGTTCTGTTTTGTTTTTGCTTTCGCACTGTGTGCAGGCAACCGTTCTGTATTCTTTTTTTATTTTATGTTTGAACATAGCTGATTAACAGTGTTGTGATAGTTTGACATGGACAGCAAAGGGACTCATCCATACATACACATGTATGTATTCTCCTCCAAACGTCTCCTCCCATCCAGGCTGCCTCTGTGTGTGTGTGTATGTGTGTGTGTGTGTGTGTGTTTTAAATTGAGATGTAACTGAGATACAACACTGTGAGTTTCATTTGTACAAAATAATGATTTTATTTATTTATTCTGAAGTGACCACTACAGTTGAGTCTAGATAACATTCATGATCACAAAGTTACAAAAAATATTTTTCTTATGGTGAAAACTTCTAAGAGCTACTCTCTTTTCCTTCAGATGCACAATGCAGTTATTAACTACAGTCATCATGCTGTTTACCACATGGTGATATTACCAGGACTTATGCCAGAGGTTTCTTCTCCCTTTAAGATGATATTCACGCAGTAGAGGTGGTTGCTTCCCAGCTGGTGCTAGTGGTAAAGAACCCGCCTGCCAGTGCTAGAGACAGAAGTGACACAAGATCCCCTGGAGGAGGAAGTGGCAAACCACTCTAGTCTTCCTGCCTGGAGAATCCCATGCACAGAGGAGCCTGGGGGCCACGACCGAGGGACTGAGCACATACACATTAAGACCGTTGCAGGTCATTTTCACCAAGCCTTTCTAGGTGTGTCTCCTCAAGCTCCTACACTCTGATTATTCACATACGTTTAATGCAGAAAGTGGAATTTACATATGGGTTTGGAAGTCCTTCAAAAAAAGCAAGGTCCCCAAACACTGATATTGTTAGAGCCTTTTTTCTCCCAATCAGCTGCTTCCAGTGAATGTTAATAATTATTTTAGGGAAGACTGGCTTTCACAGAGACCCTTCCAGAACTCCTGGTTCCTTAGTTCTACTTCTGCCAGAGCAGCTCTGGCCTTTTGTTTATTTGTCACATTGGGCTTCTGAACAAGAAGAACTGGTCTTACTTGTGTAAATTAGGTTTTTTCAGTCCTAGAAAAGAGTGGGAGTAGAAAACAAAACAGTTTGTTCATCATATACCTTTCTGTGTCACTCTTTTCAGTTAAAATACTTTCTTGTTCAGCTGCTAAGTCATGTTCGACTTTTGCTACCTGTGGACTGTAGCACGCCAAGCTTCTCTGTCTGTCCTCCACTATCTCTCCGAGTTTGTTCAAATTGATGACTCAGTGATGCTATCTAACTATCTCATCCTCTGCTGCCCCCTTCTCCTTTTGCCTTCAGTCTTTCCCAGCATCACGTGAGTCAGCTTTTTGCATCAGGTGGCCAAAGTGTTGGAGCTTCAGCATCAGTCCTTCCAGTGAATATTCTGGGTTGATTGCCTTTAGGAAAGAAAATATTTTGACAGAGCTGCAAACTTAAGGATGCTTTTAGTGTATTTCTTGTGCACTCCAGATGCCCTCCAAGCATAAGCATTTAGTTAAATGACTTCCAATGTTAGATCTTTCTTAGCTTTGCTAGTGGAGTTTGTTAATCTGTTTTGAGTCCTGTCCAGTCTGTGTACAGTTTTGTGTGTGGACAGAAGCCTACCTCGGAGATGTCTCACAATTGTGTTGTTTGACAATACAACGCCAAAGACTTGGTGGTGGTGATGGGATTCTGACAGCCACTGGGACTGCCTTGGAGGGAAAGGAAGGAAAAGGGAACTTCCATTTTTACAGAGCAAACACTGTACGTTACAAATACCAACTCTTTTAGTGCATAGACAAGCATCTCCTCTTTACGAGACACTTTTCCTGTATTCCTCTATTTACTCGTACTTTGTTATCATCTCTATTTTACAAATGAGGCAACTGAAGTCACCGTAAGTGGGAAAGTCAGATTTTCAGCCAGGGTTACCTTTTGAGCTTTTCCTTTGTAGACCGGTCATGTTGAGTTCACTTCTGGGTCTGGATTAGCCATCACCTCATTTAGGGTGCAGTTTAGGGATTGAGCCTGTTATTCTGACTTACTGATAGGAGACTGTTCAGCCACAGAACTCTCTCCAACACTTCTGCTTGGAGTTTACAGAAACGGTTCCACCAACTTGTGTGATTACCTTTTCTAAAACAAAATTTGTTGTAAGGAATGGAAATTATGAGAAAAAATATACCACTCTTTCCTTTTGTTGTGAAGTTGCTTTATTGGCTATTGTTGTCAATTCGTACTAAAATTAAAGGACCTTGTAGTCAGCAGACTCATGGAGCCGTGTTTTCAAGACCAATCCAAACGTCCCGGGCCCTGCCCATTTCCTGTGGCTCCACCCTCTTTTCCATCTGAGGCAGTCGTGTTGCCCATGCGCACTCCCCGGCACTGGCGCGGCTTCATGAAAACCCTAGGCAGTGGAACTTGTGGGAGCGGAGAAAGAAAAGCCAAGCTTGCAAGGTATGTTTAGTGCTTAGAGAAAGAAGGAATGGAAAGAATATGGTATAAAGGACGGGAAGAAACTAATTTTGTGACAGGAAAGCGTTTTTTAGAGTTTTCAGCATTCTCACCTGATTTAACAAGGAGCCAGCTGCATTCATTTTTATGCTCCAGACTTGCACACAAATTGACATGTTTATGATCAGCTTAAGTTGCCTCTCCAGGAGCTTCTCAGTTGTTTGTACTAGTTAGGGCACAGTTGCTAACTACTAAGATAAACTTTATGAAATTTCTAAGTCACATAGAGACTATACAACTAAATAGATACAGGCAGACTATGGAAAATACATATATGTAACTAAAATATTAAAGGTAAGTAGCCTATCTGCTAATAAAGTAGCTATTTATTTTCTGAAAAGCAACCTAAAAGTTCTGCAGTGTTTATTGTACATAAGTTTTAACCAGAGAGAAAACTGGCTGAAAGACATGTTTCTAAGTTCCTCATTTTAGAGTTCCAGCTTCTTCTACATCCGTGGATTGCACAAGAACCTTCAGGAACAGAGCGGTATAGATCTTCTGACTTTTATTGCTCTTTATTTATTTTCTTGAGAATACTTGGACCTCTGCTTCCAGGCAAGCCAGAATTCTTATCTGAATTCACCATGGCTGCATGGTACATGCACACTTGAGCCCGCCGTTTGCTGTGGTTGACGGCAGTTATCTGACTTGTCCAACAGGTTCCTGGGTGGAGCTCCCCATGAACAGCAGCAATGGCAATGATAATGGCAATGGGAAGAATGGGGGGCTAGAGCACGTACCCTCCTCATCCTCCATTCACAATGGGGACATGGAGAAGATTCTTTTGGACGCACAGCATGAATCCGGACAGAGCAGTTCAAGAGGCAGTTCTCATTGCGACAGGTGAGTGAGATCCATGTTCTGGTAGAGTTCCAGAAACAGGTGGGCTGCCAGGTTAATTCCCATTAGAAAAAATGAATCACTTCCATCCTCATTTGACAAAAATATAGCTCCTGATTTCTTGGCAGCATGTATTTAAATCAGACAGCCAGTTGACAAGGACTTGAGTTCCCACTTTACTGTATTATTTTCAGATATTTACCAGGCAGTGATATATATGTTTACTTAGAGAAAGAATCTTTCTCCCATTTTCCTTTGTCCTTTCACAGGTCTCTTTCTGCCTTGAATACAGTTACCTTTGTATGTATCTGTCCTCCCTTATATAGTCTGTGAGGCTTTAAAAGGCAGGGATCCAGCTTCACTCTTGACAGTCATTGTATTGGCATATAGTAGCCACTCACTAAATGTCTGAGTTGCAGGAACTACAAGCTGATTCAGGTTATACCAGTATTAGTCTGATGGAGGCACCAACCACGGTCTGTAAAGATAGTTAATTTTGAAGGCTATTGAATTTCCTTAAAGCTCAGAAGAAGTTTTATTTCTTGTTTTCCTATATTTGGCTTGGGGAGACTAGTTCTGATGAAAGACTGCTTATTGTGAGGGAGTTCAGAATACAAATACATATGAGGAGAATGGAACTGAGTTGTTAGTATACTTCTCAGTACAGCCTTCTCTTTTTTCCAGAGGGACTAGGAATTAAATGACATTAGCGGTATATTGAACAATTCTTAGACTGGTGACCGCTGTAGTATTAGCACTTTGGGGTATTGGATGGTCTTCTGGCTAATGAGAGTTCACTGACACTGGCCATATAGAAAATGCAGACACATAGGACATGGATTAAGGAGCCACCTTGAAACGTAAACAGTGATTATCTGTAGGGGATGCAATGCTGGCCATCGGTCTTCTTCAGAGTTTTTATACTTCGTAAAAATTGTGCATAGTATATGCTGTTGTTTCTTACCAGAAAAAGTAGAAAAGGAGAATCAAGAGTTAAATCATATTCAGAGTTGCTGCATGATGCGTGATCCACTGCTATCACTGAGGCCACAAAGGACTGGTGTGATGGCCTTGTGGCATGCCCCTCACCCCCAGCACCTCATCACATCGCTCACATGTCCCTGGGCTTCTGAGGAGCCAGGATGGCTCTTGTTCTGAGCAGATGGCGTGCCTCTGAGCAGCTTGCCGCCAGGTATAGGAGCTCCAGCAGAAGTCTGTTTTTGTGAATCACATTTATATTATGGTACATTTATGTTGTGGGACTCACTGATGGGCTTCTGAAGTGTTCTGCTGGTTATGGGCCTGCTGATAAGGCTTTTATTATATGTTCAAATATACAGTCCTGCATCATGGGAACTGGCGAGTCCTTTAACCTGCCATTCCCTTGGTGATGTCATTGAGCAGAGAAAAGATCACCTGCCCGCCCTTCTGGTCATCTTGTGTCATTTATGTGCGTGTTTAGTCAAGAATTCATATCTGATCTCGTGCGACCCTGTGGACTGTAGCCCACCAGGCTGCTCTGTTCATGGGATTCTCTAGGCAAGAATACTGGAGTAGGTTGCCATCTCCTCCCCCAGGGGATGTTTCTGACCCCGGGATGGAACACATGTCTCGTGCATTGGCAGGTGGGCTCTTTACCACTGACCACCAGGGGTTGCAGTTATGTTTGTGATCCCGTGAACGTGTTCCAGTTGGGTTTCTAAACATGTTAATTGATGTGTGGTAGGTGCTCTTGGACGCTTTTGTGTTCTCACTGACTCATTTTCAGGCTCTGGGTTACCAGTCACCCCTCAGAGGAGGCCTCGGACTCTAGCTCAATGATGCTTTCTAGGGATATCTAACACCTGAACATTTAAAAACATCTTTACAGCTCATGTCATCAAAATTGCCAATGTGTCTATACTTGAAATTGTTAAGAACTGTTTCTTGTAGGCGGAAGTGTTTTAGGAGTGTTGGCTGTTAGTTCCAAAGTTAACTTATGTGTATATTTATTTTAAAATATTTATTTATTTTTAAATATTTATTTATTTATTTGGCTACATCAGGTCACTGCAGAGTGCACAGGCTCGGTAGTTGTGGCACTCAGGTTTAGTTGCCCTGCATCTTGTGGGATCTTAGTTCCCGGATCAGGGATCAAACCCATGTCCCCTGCTTTGCAAGTTGAATTCTTAACCACTTGACCACCAAGGAAGTACCTATGTATACTTTTAATTTAAAAATTATCCCATAGCTATATGATTGCCACTTGGGGAAGGAAATGGCAGCCCACTCCAGTATCCTTGCCTGGGAAATCCTATAGTCCATAGCGCCACACAGAGTCAGACATGACTTAAACAAACGTGATTGTCACTGCAGTGATTATTGGAAAATAACCTCCGTGTGTTTTGCTTTGTGTTCCAGCCTCTTGTTGGAGTTTCCAACCTATACACTAGATTCACCCTGGGAGCTTTTAAAACTACTAGCATAGAGACCCTGTCCCTAGAGATTCTCATCCTGTTGTCAAGACAGGAGAAAATTTTAAAAGCTTCCTCAGTTCAGTTCAGTTGCTCAGTCGTGTCCGACTTTGCGACCCCATGAATCGCAGCCAGGCCTCCCTGTCCGTCACCAACTCCCGGAGTTTACCCAAACTCATGTCCATCAAGTCGGTGATCCCATCCAACCATCTCATCCTCTGTCGTCCCCTTCTCCTCCTGCCCCCAATCCCTCCCAGCATCAGGGTCTTTTCCAGTGAGTCAACTCTTTGCATGAGGTGGCCAAAGTATTGGAGTTTCAGCCTCAGCATCAGTCCTTCCAATGAACACCCAAAACTGATCTCCTTCAGGATGGACTGGTTGGATCTCCTTGCAGTCCAAGGGACTCTCAAGAGTCTTCTCCAACACCACAGTTCAAAAGCATCAATTCTTCAGCACTCAGTTTTCTTCACAGGCCAACTCTCCCATCCATACATGACCACTGGAAAAACCATAGCCTTGACTAGACGGACCTTTGTTGGCAAACTAATGTCTCTGCTTTTTAATATGCTATCTAGGTTGGTCATAACTTTTCTTCCAAGGAGTCAGCGTCTTTTAATTTCATGGCTGCAGTCACCATCTGCAGTGATTTTGGAGCCCAAAAAATAAAGTCTGACACTGTTTCCACCTGTTTCCTCATCTATTTGCCCTGAAGTGATGGGACCAGATGCCATGATCTTCGTTTTCTGAATGTTGAGCTTTAAGCCAATGAGCCAGGATAATAATGCACGCCAGATTGTTCAGATCAGCCTACCAGTGAAATGCTGAGTGTTAATCTAAGCGAGCTTACTTTGAGCTTGCCATGGGAAGATGAGTGTAGAGAACAACAGTGCTTCTCTGGGATTTTTGACTTGATCATTTGGCTGCCTTGTCCTCATCATCATGGCTTTGTGAGGCTGGCCCCTCACCTGATCTATGGCTGTGAATTCAGCTGTGTTAGCAGCCTAATGACAGTACACTGAGGATAAGAGTCCCTCGTTCTGCTGGGTTCCTGTGCTATATAGCTTGAGATTTCTATTCCAGTTCAAGACAGAAATTTTCTAAATACGTTAATATGGTGGTTTGATATAGAACCAGCTTTTCCCTTTTCCTACCCTCATTGCAGAATCTCTTATGTCAGTTGTGGGACTTTCCTGGTGGCTTAGATGGTAAAGAATCTGCTCACAGTATGAGAGACCTGGGTTCTATCCCTGGGTTGGGAAGATTCGCTGAAGAAGGGAATGGCTCCCCACTCTAGTATTCTTACACAGAGAATTCCATGGACGGAGGAGCCTGGTGGGCTAGAGTCCTGGTGGGCTAGGGTTGCAAACAGTCGGACGCAACTGAGCGACTAATACTTTTCACTTCACTTATGTCAGTTATAATAGTCAGAGACTCCTAGACCTAATATCTGACACATTTCTGGGGATCTCACTTTCTAGTTAGTCTCACCAGCATCTCTATGTATTACCATCGTACACATGCTCTTGGCAGCTCTAATCAGTTCAGTCGCTCAATAGTGTCCAACTTTTTGCAACCCCATGAATCGCAGCACTCCAGGCCTCCCTGTCCATCACCAACTCCCGGAGTTTACCCAAACTCATGTCCATCAAGTCGGTGATCCCATCCAACTATCTCATCCTCTGTCGTCCCCTTCTCCTCCTGCCCCCAATCCCTCCCAGCATCAGGGTCTTTTCCAGTGAGTCAACTCTTTGCATGAGGTGGCCAAAGTATTGGAGTTTCAGCCTCAGCATCAGTCCTTCCAATGAACACCCAAAACTGATCTCCTTCAGGATGGACTGGTTGGATCTCCTTGCAGTCCAAGGGACTCTCAAGACTCTTCTCCAACACCACAGTTCAAAAGCATCAATTCTTCGGTGCTCAGCTTTCTTCACAGGCCAACTCTCACGTCCATACATGACCACTGGAAAACCATAGCCTTGACTAGACGGACCTTTGTTGGCAAACTAATGTCTCTGCTTTTTAACATGCTATCCAGGTTGGTCATAACTTCCCCTCCAAGGAGTAAGCGTCTTTTAATTTCATAATGGTCATTATCAATTCCTTTGAGCAAGCTAACCCTGGAGCATCCTTCACGCCCACCTGAGTTTACACGTGGGGAGGTGGGTTGTGTAGTGAAAGCTGTAGTGACTCGCCATGGTTACACAAGGGTCATCAATAGAGCTACGATAGCACTTACCAGGTTGAACTCATGATCATGTATCTTTGTCTAAAAGTTTATAATTCTTGGAATATATCTTGTTAAAGCTTATCACTTGGTATAAGCTTTTATAATTCACTCTGAAATATCTCAAAGAGTTAATATTTCTAAAAACAAGTAAAATAGTGGTTCTCAAACTTTTTGGTCTCACTACTCCTTTACACTCGTGAAAACTATTAGGGACCCCAAAGACCTTTTATTTATGTGGGTTATATGTTTTGATATTTACTGTAGTAGAAAGTAAAACTCAGAGCATTAAAAAAATATGTATTCATTCAGTCAATAATAACAAACCTACCATACCAAACAACAAACATTACTGTAAGTAATTGGAAAAGACTCTGATGCTGGGAGGGATTGGGGGCAGAAGGAGAAGGGGACAACAGGATGAGATGGCTGGATGGCATCACCGACTCGATGGACGTGAGTTTGAGTGAACTCTGGGAGTTGGTGATGGACAGGGAGGCCTGGCGTGCTGCGATTCATGGGGTCGCAAAGAGTCAGACATGACTGAGCGACTGAACTGAACTTTTTTAAACAGAAAGTAACTGTTTTCCATAACCAAGAAATTTGTAAGAATAGTGGTGGTGTTTTATATTTATGCACATCTCCTTAATATCTGACTTAATAGAAAACAGCTGGATTCTCATGTGCTTTTGCATTCTCTGTCATGATGTTATACATAATGCAGCCTTTGGAAAATTGCACTGGACTCTCATGAGCAAATGAGCATGAAAGAGGCAAATAAATCCTAATGGTATTGTAAAAACAGTTTTAACCTTGCAGACCTTCTGAAAGAGTCTTTAAAAGCTGCTTTCACACTTTACTGGTGAATTATTTAATGATAAGAGAGCGTTGAGAAAAAGAAGCCCAAACTGAAGTTTCTGAATTTGAAGATCCTTTTACTATTATTGAGAAAAGAAGTGAAAATAAGAAAATGTGACAGGCTTCTATCCTTAGGTAGTATTTCCATCACATGTTTATCATTGTGAAGGAATTTAACACCACTGAAAAATTTTAGATCATTTGGACAGTAAGAGTGCTCAGTTTTAACTTTTATTACACAGTATTATGGTATACTTACTGATTTGTTGCTTTTTCAAAGCCATACTACTGTAACTTTTAATTTTCTAATATCCAATAGAGGCTAATTTATTTGACAAATTGAAAGAAAACTAACAGCTCAATGTCTTTTTCTTCCAGCCCTTCCCCACAAGAAGATGGGCAGATCATGTTTGATGTGGAAATGCACACCAGCAAGGACCATAGCTCTCAGGTGTGTGTGTGTTTGTTTAATTTTGTGATTAAATAATTAGGAAAATGCAAATCTCTAAATAAGTCTGTTTTGCTAAAATATAGTAAAGAATATGAGTAAAGACTTTAAAAAATAGTTTGAAGCTGTTTTAACTTACTGAGGTTCTGATGTTGAAATTTACTTATGCCTATGGTCATGAATGTGCTCCTCTACAACCAAGAATTTGGGATCTTGTCACCTAAAAGAATTGGGAAATTCTTTTGTCTATATCATTCCGATATTCTAGGCTACTGTCTCGAGTTTATAAATATTTGAAAACTGAGAGTGATGACTTATCTAAGGTCACCGAATAAATGAAAGTTGTTGTAGAACCAGGTGTGAAGCTTTTTTTGCACCTAGAATCAAATCAATGACTGTTGGCGATGATTTTCAGCAGCAAGAGATAAAACTCACCTAAATTACACATGCCAAGTTCCTTAAGGTGAAGAAGTTAGATATTGTTTCACTAGGAGTTGACACTGTTGGAAATATAGATGGATGTAGTACTGAAAGCTTACAAAGGTTTTTATTATAAACCTTGTGATAAATAAGTATTGATGTTAATGATGTAGAATGTTCATAACCAGCCCTTGACTTTATTGACATGTCAGATCACCTTCCAGTGTCAGAGTGCAAATTCTTGAGAACAGGAAGCATTGTTTTTTTTCTCCCACGTTAAGGTATTTGAAGAATGTATGTTGAATGAATGTTTCAGTGAATGCTAACTAACTTTTGTGGGGTTCTCACTCTGCAGTGTCCTGACTCCCTTTGCACTGGAAATATTTTGCATGTTACCTGGGATCCACTCTGTTCTTTCTGTTTGAGAAGCTGCACACTTTCTCCCTTTGTTGACTGTGCTTCATTTGTGCTGTTTTCTGAAACCGAGAAAATCTGTGGGACTGACTACTAATGATTTTACAAGGAGCTTTATGTTGTAGAGACGCTTGTAGCAGCAAGGCACTCATGTAGGGAGCTGGCTGCCTGTGATTGTGGAATTGCTTGCCTCTGTCCAGTTTTGTTGTGTGCAGTTAGCTACAGCTAACAAGGAGGAGACCATATGACGCTTCCATGGGGGGAGGGGGTGGAAAAAGTATACTAAGGAATCCCAAGATGGAGAAGTGAAATTAATTGTTTGCTTCAGTCTTTTCCTGAATTAGCTGTCTCCATCCATATAGCCTTTTGTACAGACAAGTTGAAAGTCCAGAGTTAGTGTTTCCTTAAGAACAATTTGAGGAACATTTGCTCAATGGGAGGTTCCATAAGGTAGTTCTGAAGTCAGATATCTGGGAAATACACTGCGATCCCCAGGTTCACTCACCTTCCCTCTCCAGTGGTACCAGGGCATGAGAAACACATTAAAGGCTCTGGAAATTCCTGCAGTAAAGAAGTCTGTTGATGTCCACCAAGTGCAGGCGTTCCTCGGTATTCTCAGGGGACTGGTCCCAGGACCACCACCACCTACGCCCAATACCACAGTCCACGGATGGTCAAGTCCCTTATGTAAACTGGTAGTGCAGTCAGCTTCCACATTCGAGGATGTGTGACCCACCGATACTGAGAGCTGACTGCTTCCCAAACTTATTTGACCTTAGACCTCCTTCCCCCCCACACACCCCTTTTCCCCTTAGTAATCTACCTGATAACTAACAACCACAGAGAAGAACAGTCCTGGCTCATGGGGTGGCAGGTGTACTCTTAGGCTCACCTGGGAATTGTATTTTAAGTGAAATTGTGGAGCTGACTGCATCCATCCTAGAATTCCAAAGGAGTTTGTGAAATTCAGGAGAGAAAAGAGTTTGGTCTCCTGTCAGATTGTGATAGGATCGCTGTTGTGATCCCTATTCAGAAACAAGTATCTAAAAGAACACCGGTTATCATCAAGCACTGCGTAAGTGATGCTAACTGACAACCACATCAGTCTATTTAAGCCAGGCTATGTTTTTCGAAAAGCAGTCTAACTCCTGTAGAAAAACATTATATCCTTCAGAGTAGGACTCTTAGTAAGGCAGAAATCAATAGGTGTAATTACACTTTCAAAAAGCTTTTTATATTGCTTGTTTTTAATTGAAGAAGCGATCATTTAATTACTTTAGGGTTTAGAAGGATGAATTTTCTTTCATAAATGGGAAAGAAGCTTAGGGTTAGGAAACAGTACAGTTAACAAAGGCCTATTACTGGCTCTTATTAAATATTTTTATATCATCCACATGAAGAATATATGACTTTTTAGCCTTTTTAGGAAGACAAAGGAAAGGTACTCATTTATTGGAATTTTTAAAAAATTTTAATTGTAGGCTAATTGCTTTACAATATTCTCATGGTTTTTGCCATACATTGCCATGAATCAGCCATGGGTGTACATGTGTTCCCCATCCTGACCCTCCCTCCCCATCCCATCCCTCAGGGTCATCCCAGTGCACCAGCCCTGAGCACCCTGCCTCATGCATTGAACCTGGACTGGTGATCTATTTCACATATGATAATAGACATGTTTCAATGCTATTTTCTCAAATCATCCCACCCTTGCCCTCTCCCACAGAGTCCAACAGTCTGTTCTTACATCTGTGTCTCTTTTGCTATCTCGCATATAGGGTCATTGTTACCATCTTTCTAAATTCCATATATATATGTTAAGATACTATATTGGTGTTTTTCTCTCTGACTTACTTCGCTCTGTATAATAGGCTCCAGTTTCATCCGCTTCAGTAGAACTGAGTCAAATGCATTCTTTTTAATAGCTGAGTAATATTCCATTGTGTATATGTACCACAGCTTTCTTATCCATTCGTCTGCGATGGACATCTAGGTTGCTTCCATGTCCTGGGTATTGTAAACAGTGCTGCAGTGAGCATTGGGGTACATGTGTCTCTTTCAGTTCTGGTTTCCTGGGTGTGTGTGGCCAGCAGTGGGATTGCTGGGTCGTATGGCAGTGTTATTTCCAGTTTTTTAAGGAGTCTCCACACTCATTTATTAGAATATTTTTTAAAGCTTTTCCCACATTATTTTCAGTTCAATGAAAGAGGTAACAGTATCTCCATGAAAAAACTGGAAAAACGAAGCTTTGTCTTAATTAAGTTCCTTACCTAAGATCCCCAAGGAAGTAAGTGATAGACTAGGGCTGAAACCCCAGCTGTCTGGGCCTGTGGCCCCTGTTGTACTAAAGTAAGCTGATGAATAGGATTGATTTCAGGAGCACTCACAAGGTCATGAGAATGAACTGAGACATGTCAGGTGAGTTGTTCATGGTACAGGGAAGCCTAAGATGTAATGCGTTTAGGAGAAAGATTGTTCAAACTAGACTTCTAGAATGCTGGTCCCCATGAATCTCATATTTGTAGCAGAAAACGGACCACAAATTTTCTCTCAGAGGCAATTCTCAATGTGTTTCTGGGACCAAAGAGGCCAGCATGGGTTGGAAGATGATACAAACTGAAAATGGCTTCCTTTTCTCTCCTATAAAACTGTGGTTTATCTGTACCATGGTATGGAATTTAATATCCATGTTTAGAGACCTCAGAGAGCTTGGGGTGGGCCAGAGAAGGAAAATGTAAGCAATTAGAAAGTGAGGGACTCCCACATGATGACACACTGAAACGATCAGAATCTTCTATCATCATAGACGTAGATGTGGGGCGAAGGGTATTGATTTGGATAAAGGCATGACTCTCACTTCATTAGATGAAGCATATTTTTACAGTATTCTAAAATTCTAAAAATCAGAAGGCAATTTAAAGCCTAAAACTGGTAAATTTAAGGTTAATTAAAGTAAGTGAAGGGTAGTGAATGAGAAAACGTTACAGCCCTTATTCTTAAGGTCAGCTTTCTAAACTGATCAGGGTTTTGTTTTTTTTCCCCCTAAATCATAGTCTGAAGATCATCATCTCTAAAAAGTAGCATAAAGACTTATTATATTTTCATTCTTTTGGAAAGTATGAAGTATTACCTTATTCACAAATTTAAATCTAAATCTTTGAGTGGTTTTAAAAGAGGTGATTGAGACCAAGGTTGGAAACTGAAGTGACCCACAGTATGTTGAATGAGACATTGTGACAGGCTGATCTCTAAGTAAATTGCAGCAGTTGATCACTTTTGATTTAGTGTTTTCAAATTTACTCCAGAGAGCCAACTCATGGTTCCCAGTAATCTCAAAACCCAGTGGGAACAAGCTTAATCCTAAAGGCTACATTGTGTCATTCAGTGGAATTTGTCAAGCCCAGCAGAACTAAGAATGATATACCAGAGTAGCAAAAATCCACAGGGATTTAATTTCCGTTTGACAGCAAAAGGGGCCATCTATACCTAGAGATTCTCTGAAGTTACCTTCCTGGGGCAGCTGTTTCATAGAGAATTTTCATAACTACCTACTGAAAAGAATGAAAGTTTGGGTCAAAAAGTTAACTCTGTCCAAACAAAAGAACATAAAAATAATTCTTAGCCTCGAGATCCTTTGGTTTCGGGTCTTAGCTTCATATTCCTGAAAACTGAATAAATAAATCTGTCATTTTTCAGAAATTGGTCATCCCTGTGGATTCTGTTGAAAGAGAAGCTATTGGAAATTTTGTGTTCTTACGCCGAAAGTTTAGGTTCTCATTAGCAAGAAAAAAATTTTATATGAAAGACGTCAAATTCTTAGTATTAAATACATTACTTTTTAAAACTTTTGACTTAATGTAGTTTGTTGTTCAGTTGTTCAGTCATGTCCGACTCTTTGTGGACTGTAGCCTGCCAGGCTTCTCTGTCCATGGAGTTTTCCAGGCCAGGATACTGGAGTAGGTTGTCATTTCCTTCCCCAGGGGATCTTCCCGACCTAGGGATTGAACCAGCGTCTCCTGTGCCCTCTCATTGGCAGGCAGATTCTTTACCAGTAGTGCCACCAGTTTTGAATAAACTTTGGGAAATATTTGGATAGCAATTTGTCTAAAAACTATAATCTTCCTCCAGGGAATAAAACAAAACCTAATCCCTAAGAGTAGGGGCTCTAGAAACGGTTTGCCTGGGTTTGAATATAGCCCTGCTACTTACTACTCATATAGTCTTAAGCGGTTATTTATGTCTCAGTTTCCTCATCTGTAAAATGGAATAGTAATAGTTCCTTTTTTTAAATAAGGTTGTTTTAAGTAAAGGTTAGTACATGGAAGGTGCTTAGATCAATACTTGTCTCTTGGTAAATGCTTAATAAATACTATTTATTTTAAATTACTTGTTAATAATTATTTAAATTGTTTCTGCAGCACAGCACCTCTCCCAGTTTTTTTCTTTCCTATTTGTTAGCATATACTTTTTGATATGATCCCTTTAGTTTTTAATTGTGAAAATTTTTGAATGCATACAAAAGTAAATAGAGCCTATTATGATGGCCATCCATACATCAGATTCAGCAATTATCAGTGCTTTCCACATTTAACATGTCTTAATGTACACTTTTTTCAGATTCATATTCTTTTTCTTAAATTGAGATATAATTCAAGTTTCAGGTTCATTTTATGTTTATATAGCCACAGTGAAACTCACTCAAGGGTTTGTTTTTTTTTAAGATAGTAAATACTCTGATCTTAGATTATTTTATCAGCTCTTTTAGAAACATGGCATGTTGCTTACATAAAAATTACTGATGCCCAAGTTTATGATTCTTGCATATTTTCTGTCCATATTTGTCTTCTGTAGTAGGAAGGCTCTATCTTCCTTTTCTCCCTTTTTAAAGTGTGCATTCTCCTCCACAGTCAGAAGAAGAAGTTGCAGAAGGAGAGAAAGAAGTGGACGCTCTGAAGAAAAGCGTAGACTGGGTGTCCGACTGGTCCAGTAGACCTGAAAACATTCCACCCAAGTAAGTCGGTGCATGTCGCTTTCCAGTGGACGCAGTGCAGTGGGGTGGGCCCGCCAGTGCCCGAGACACATTTATCAGACGTGTGTCTGACACCCTCCTCTGCGTTTCTTCCCCCAGGGAGTTCCACTTCAGGCACCCTAAGCGTTCCGTTTCCTTAAGCATGAGGAAAAGTGGCGCCATGAAGAAAGGGGGGATCTTCTCCGCAGAGTTTCTCAAGGTGTTCATTCCATCTCTCTTCCTCTCCCATGTTTTGGCTTTGGGGCTAGGGTAAGTACTGGTCAATGGCTGAAGTTTTTTTCCATTCGTTTTTTGCCCAGATTTTGTTCTCAGGATGTAAGGGATACATGTGAAACCAGTTTGTGTTGTTTTCCTTTTCATATGTTAGCACAAGTGGAGTGAACTTACAAGAATGAGTCGATACGGTACACTGTTGATACACACATTCCCCTCACCTTTCCCCCACTCTCTGAAAGTAGAGCATTTCTAGGAAACCTTCCATAGCTGAAATGGTACAAGGTGAAGCAGCAGTCACCTGAGGACACGTCTTGCTAGCGGGTGCAAGATAAAGCACAGGTGTTCACAGACTCGGTTCGAATCTCTGGAGGCTGGGTGCTGAGATGCTGAGTGTGGTCCCTGGGAAGGAGCTTGGCAGGGCAGTTCTCACTGCTTGGGGTGCCCTGTCTGCCTAACAGCTCTCTTCAAAACCAGCCCTAAGTGGTATTTTCACTCTTTGCCTTTTTTTTTTTTTTTTTGATACAAGTGAAACTCCTCTTCAGATTTCTTTCAGTGAACAAAAACAGGTACTAATGTAGGTCTAACTTACATAGTGAAGTGACATAAACCAAACTTTTGAAAAGTGGGGTACACCTGTCCCAACAAGGATTTGTAATGGTAGAGTTTTTTTCCTCATTTAAAAATAAGGTGTTTCTATGATTTAATCCCTGAAATGATCATTTTTTTAAGTGAACTCTTCTGTGTTTGATTTTTCTTTTGGGGTTTTGTTGCTGTTGTCTATAAATTACTCAGGATCAGCTGAGTTTGAAAGTAGATGAACCTTTAGTGTGTAAAGCTGGAGTTGGTGTGAATATTTCTTTTTCCCAGGTGGGAAAGCACACTTCTATTGAATAGTCCTTGAGTGAAACTGGAAAATTGGTTGATACTATTAGTACGATTCTTTTCTCCTTATAGTCTTTTTTTTTTTTAATTCTTCTAAAATTGAGCCCACATTTACCTGTAATTCATTCATTTTTCTGGCATGTCTTTTAAATTGTTTTTTTTTTTTTTTAATTTGAACAATTGAGGAAATATATTTTTTAAATACTGGGTTGGCCAGAAAGTTTGTTCTTAACATAACATTTTGTGGACAAAACCCAAACAAACTTTCTGGCCAACCCTGTATTTTAGGAGTTAGGCACTTGCTGTTACTTACATTCAGGATGTATCCGGCCTTCTCTTTGAGCATGCCCAGTGGGTCATTTTCTGTGTAGAATGCACAGAAGATACACATCTTTTAACTTCCCTCTAAGGAGCTCAGCCTATGGGAGAGATGTTCACAGTCGTGAACTTGGAAACACACCTGACTGTCTCACACTCCTCTTCTCTCTTTCTGGGTGCCTGCTTCCATGAGGGTGAGGACAGCCTCAGCACACAGCGAAACAGGGAGTGTGTGAAAGTTGTGTGTGGTTGGTGCGGGGGCAGGCTCAGAGCCCAGACTCCCCACCCCCCACCCTGCCCCAGGGTTGACTGCACAGCAGTTCATTTGCCCTCAGGAGGTTGGCTGGCTTTGTACCTTGAATTATCTTCCTTTTATGAATCTTTGGACTGTTTCTTTTGCTGGTGTAACTACTGATATAATCAGATGGAGGAAAAAAGGATTTTGAAAAGTATTATTGGGGGACATCCCTGGGGGTCCAGTGTGCAGAACTCTAAGCTTCCAATGCAGGGATCCAGGTTTGGCCCCCAGTTGGGAAACTAGATCTCCCACATGCATGCCACAACTAATAAGTCAGCATGCCACAAGGAAGATCCCACGAGTTGCAACTGAGACCCAGCGCAATTAAATGTAGAAAAAATTACAGTTTTATTACATTGGGGTGTGGGCTGGTTCTGTATTTTTCCTTAACTTCCCTTCTGCTTTTGTTCCATAAGGGTAAAACCCTTGCTTGGCATGGGAAAGTGATATAAGGCCCTTAAGAGTTAAACTGGTATACTGCGAGGGAAGGAGAGGGGTGAGATGAATGAAGAGAGTGGCATGGAAACATACGTCACCATATGTAAAATCAGTAGCCAGTGGGAATTGGCCGTATGATGCAGGGAGCTCAAACCCAGTGCTCTGTGACAGCCTAGATACGGTGGGTGTGGGAGGGGGAGGTTCAAGAAGCATGTGTATACCAATGGCTGATTCATGTTGATGTATGACAGAAACCAACACAATATTGTAAAGCAATTAACCTGCAATTAGAAGTAAATAAATTTAATGAGAAGGAAAGAATCATGGAACAATTTTTAAAAAAAGAATTAAACTGTTAGAACATTTTAAAGCACAGGCAGCTTTGTAGTTAGGTATATTGCTGTATTTCTTAGCTTAAATATCGGTAGAATTTTTTGTCCACCACAGCAGACCACCTCAAAGGAGGCTGGCTCTGCTTGTCTCTTCAGAAACATCCGTTCTCTCTGGCTTGACTGTGTCTAATCACTGCCCTGTGCTGTGATTACTCCAGTCCTGCCCCACGAGTAAACATAATCACATAAAACCAGTTTAGCTGGCTGGTGACTAGCTTCAGGTAAGTCAGTGGTGATTTCAGGGTGTCAGGGAACTGTGCACGTAGACCTTTAGAAAAGCCCTTTTTCGCAAACAGCTGAAGACGTTCCTTTGTACAGTGCAGTCTGTGGACAAGTTGGTATAGAGCTGTTGAAACAGATGAAACACGACACACTCTGTTTCCCTTTCAGCATCTACATTGGAAAACGACTGAGCACGCCTTCTGCCAGCACCTACTAAGGGAGGAGAAGAGTCCCTGGGCCAGCGTGTGGCTTGTGAAGTGGTGTCTTGTCACAGTAGTTTATTTGAACTTGAGACCATTGTAAGCATGACCCAACCTACACCCTCTTTTTACGTATCCAAGTTCCAGTAACTCTCAAATCCAGTATTTTATTCCAACTCTGTTGAGGCATTTTACTAATACCCTCATTCCCTTTTTGGCCTGTAAAACACTTTAGAATTTCCTAATAAGAGTTTACTGTTGTTTAGAAATTTGCAAGGGCTTCTTTTCCGCAAACGCCACCAGCAGATTGTAATTTTGTCAAGAATGCCATTGTCTTCTCTCAGTACCACCAGACCTAGACCTGCACCATTCGTGGTATAAATCTTACTCTTACAAGATAACCCACCTGTCTCTTCAAATGAGACCAGGTTGCAAATGATACGAAAGCTTTGTTGTTTTGTTTTTCAAGACAAAGGCAAGCTTCCCTAAGCTTGAATTTATAGTTATGAAAAAAGAAAACAAAAACAAATAAAACAGACAAACTATAACACAAGGAAAAAAAAATATCCTGGGCAATAAAAAGTTATTTTAAACCAGCTTTGGAGCCACTCTTTGTCTAAGCCTCTTAATGGCGCCTTTTTAATTTGTTGGAGGCAGGCTACGTAAATGATAAGTATAAAGTACAAGAACTAGAATACATTAGCAGATTTTAATACTAGTAAGTTATAATGCTGTCTTTTCTATAGTGTAGAATCTTTATTTCTGGTAAGAGATGTCTCAGGCCTAGAAATCTATGAAATTGCTTTGGGGGTTTGTGTGTGTGTGTGTGTGTGTATGTTTGGTATTTTTATGTTTATTAGCTGCATGTGAATTTTTCACGATTTGGAATTTTCTTTCCTTTTTTATTTTTTCCTAAGAGGCTTTGGAATGAGTTCCAATTTGTGGTATAAATACAGGCTTCTTGTTTTAGGAAGCATCACTTACACTCTGAAGCCTTTCAGCTCTGAAGACAGTTGTCTCAGAGTTATTTCAAGCTCTTGGGAAACTTGGAAAACCAGACCTGGGTGTGGGAACAGTTGACAGAGTTTTGAAAAGAAGCCATCGGTTTTCTTCTGCTCACTCCCTTTCTCATGTTTGCCATACAACCTGCCTGAGACGATTCCTGTGATTCCACAGGCGCTGGCCACTTCCTCCTCCCATAGCCATCTTTCCAGTTCCGCTCCGCAAGTCCCAGAACACTCAACAACTTCCTCTCATGATACACTTTTGTGTTCGTTTCTCAAATGTGAAGCTTTAGGACCAAATTGTTAGAAAGCATCAGTTACCATTTATCTCAAGGAGGTTGATTGGCTCTCTGAACACACAGCATGACTCTGAAGGGATGCTGTTATATGTGTCATATATAAATAATTACTGTTTATGGTATAGACATTGAATATTTAGAGAACCATAGGGAAAACCAGGTCGACTTGAATAAAAGCACTCTGAACCACCAGGTTTGCTAGTTTGCAGAAACTATCTGTCTTCTCTCTCACATCAAGTTTTGTAAAGTTGATGTGTTACAGTGGAAAATAACATATAGCTTAAACAAAAAAAATTAGTTTCTGACCTCTTTATTCAAGAATACATCTGGATATCTTTAAGGAAAATGGTATATCCAGGTAGTCTTCTGAATTCTTCGACTTTTTCTTTCTAGTTTTTGTTGTCGCAACAATTTTGGCCATCCTTTTATTATGCCTTGTTTCTGTGTCTTATTCACCAATCTAATAACACCTGATTTGCCTTCTATAACCTATTTATTTCAAGTCTTCACTTTTCTTTGGGAAGAAAGTACATCTGCTGGCTCGTTGGACTTCGAAAAGCCTTGAATAAAATTGGAAAGGCTGGTAAACTTAAGCAAACTAAAGAGCTAAACTGTTCTGATAACACAGTTTGTATTACATTGAGTATCATGGGAGGGAAAAGTAAAATTAGAGAAAAGCAAGTTTATAGAGACAACACAGGACTCTCTTTTGAAATTCAGTAGTAATCCTATAAGGAGTGTGATTGAGTACATTTGTGGGGTTTTTTTGTTTATTTGTTTTCCAACATTGAAAATAAATGTAGTTCTGCCCCTTCAAATAGCTGTGAAATTTTGGACTATTACTTAGAACATGAATACACGATCACAGTAGAACTTAGTCATAGGATGAAATCATGCAGTATTTATCAATAACCTTTACGTGTGGGATAAATGTTTATGCTCCTCCCCAGATTTGTTTTGACTGGAGCCAGATTGTGTGATTGGAAAGGAGAATTGGACAATGAACAGTTGACATGTTTTAAGATCGTTTAAAAAGCTTTATGCCTGTTCACAATTTGGGGACAAAAAGGCAGGCTTCCTTTTCCTATGTTTGATGAAAACTGGCGTAAGATATTTGTAAATATAATCAAGAGCAAAACTGCACAAACTTGCACATTGACAAGTGCAGCAAGTTATGCTGATTGCAGTAAAAACATTGACTATTCTAAACAATGAAAACTGAAGATTTAGCCAGTCAGATGAATCTTCAAGTGAACCAGTTGTTGAAATTATCAGACTTAACTGAGCCAAAGTGATTATGCATTCCTCATCTATTTAGTTAGCACTTTGTATCATTATATACAGTTTACAATCCATGTATAACTTGTAGCAACAAACATTTTGTGCTATTAAAGCTATCACAAAACTCTTTCTGTCAGTATATGATTTTATGTCCCGTGTGTTGCCTGGGAGTTGAGGGGAATACCTGTCTACATACACATTTTCCATTGAATTGCTCAGATCCTAGAGGACCTGCCAGTGTGCCCAGCATATAGGAGTGGATGATGCCCCTGCCCTCCTGGTACTGCCACTCTGGGGTTGAGGAGACAGCCATCGCGCGATGTAATCGTTTATCATGTATGAGGTGTGACGGGGTTATAAGTTTAGAGCAGGGCTCCCCGACCTCTGGGATCTCATGCCTGATGATGATCTGAGGTGAAGCTGATGTCTTAATAAGAGAAAGTGCACAGTGAATGTATTGCGCTTGAATCATCCCGAAACCATCCCCCCTCCCACCCCTGGCCCTCGGGAAAACTGTCTTTCACGAAACCAATCCCTGGTGCCAAAAAGGTGGGAGACTGCTGGTTTAGAGCATTTGTTCTGCCACAAAGCATCAAGGCATTGCTCACAGAGGAGGGAATCTACTGAAGGATGAGTAAGTGTTCACCAAATACAAAAGGGATTACGCACATGCCTGTCACTGACATGTGAAAATACATTCCGGACATAACCAAGTTCATTGTGGCTGGAAAACACGGTAGGTAGGGAGGACACTGAAAATGTTGTGAAGTGGTGGACCAAAACTGAACTTACTTGAATAGTGAGTTACCTTTCAAGGGGTTATTTAAAGCAGGAAAATGCTTGAAGACAAATTTTAGATGGTTATGAAAGGTGATGAGCACCAAAGTCCAGGAGACCTGTGAACTCTAAGGAAGGAATGACACCGTGCCCTCAGCTGTAACCTAGGCATGGGGAAGGTGGGCTAGGATAGGTTTGAGAGACAAAGCCAAGTCAATGGTAAGGAGATGGTTGAGAGAGGAAGAAGGCATGTGTGATTTTTTTTTTTTATTGGCCTGAATGTTTATTGATGCCATTAACTGAGAAAGGGTGGGAAGAAGAATGGAGTGGTAGGGGGAGAGAGAGATGACTTCAATTTTGAATATATTTCGCCTGGTTTGAGCTTACCCAGTAGACACTTGTTTTCAATTTTTTCCTTTTTTGGCCTAGACAAAGCGCCATGTGGGATCCTAGTTCTTCTCTCATTTTGCCCCCTGCAGTGGAAGTGTGGCGTCCTAACCACTGGACCACCCACCAGTGAAGTGCCTGACACCTTGTATAGAACTAGAACTCAGGAGTCAGGTGTGGAGTGGAAATGAAACAGGCACACTGAGACGCACACGTGAGTGTGTTGTATCATATTTGAAGATTTGGACATGACAGATGAGAGAAGTCAGGAAAATAGTAAAGTGCAGCGTTTGAGCAGAAGAGAAGCTCAAAAAGTAAAATAGTGTGGTGGGAGAACCACCTTTCCCCAAAAAGAGATGGTGACCAACCCTGTCCAGTTTAAGAGGGTGAACTGAAAAGAAGCCTTTGAACTTGGCAATTAAATCACTACTAATCTTTGCAAGAGCATTTTCTGTCAGAGCAAAAGAGGTCCCACATTAAATTGAATTGGGTCAAAGGATGAATTGCAACTAAGAAAGTGTTGACTTTTCTCAGTTTGGAGATGAAGGGGAAGATTTCCAAGAGGAGACCAGCTGATAGGACTGTTTGCTTAGGTTGGGGTATAGAAGGTGGGAGGGGTGAATGTAGGGTAGGAGAAAGCACAAAAGGAAATAAGATGCAAGGGAGCAGATAAATAATGGTCCTCTGGGATCTTGACCTGGAGAATTCTGTAGACAGAGGAGCCTGGCAGGCTACAATTCACAGGGTCACAGAGACATGACTGAGTGACTAAGCACGCACAAACAGGACCTTATCCAAGACAAAAATTAAGACTATATTTAGGACTCAGAGACGAGATTAACCTTGGAAAGGGGGAGAGAAACTGTTGGAACCATTCAAAATTCACTGAACCCAAACATTCACAGTAGGAAATGAGATAGGTGAGAAAAGGTGACGTGAGATCTGTGAGGAACACAGAACGGAGGAAATTCACACATGATGGGCTCTATTTTTCTCCATGAAGTCTAGGTCTTTAAAGGTGTGGATGGTGGTGGATGCTGAAGGAAGATGGAACTGTTTTTCATCTGTATCTCCTGATCTGAAAACAGCTGGAACTAAGCAGGAGACTCCTGGAGCCTTTTAATTGCTCCTGGCACCTTCCCCAAGCATTCCTTGACGTTGAGTCAGCTGGAAGCCCAGACCAGGTTCTGCCACCTTTCAGCCTAGATGATGCTTTTGTGTTTTCAGCTGTCTCAGATTGGACTAAATGATGTCTTGGGACCTTTTAATTATGTAATTGCTGTCAGTAAATTACAGTTCAGTCTAAAAAGCAGAATTGAGAATAGCAGAATGATGTATAGGCATTATGGACCTCTCATAAGTATTCCTTTATATTTGTTGGTGGAACAAGAAACCATGTTTTTCTGAGTCTCCCTATGTCTCTTGGTAAATGGACAAGGTAATGAACCAGAATGCAGAGGAAAAGCTATATATTCTGGTTGCAGGAAAGCAAGGATTCCAAATAACAAATGATTAATCGTTAGTGAATTAGTAAACCCCATTCCTGATATTTAAATTTTTGTGTATTTTAGCCTGGGATTGTTTATTATAGCTCTGCTCTGTGAGGGGTATGAAGTTCAAAGTCAAGGCCACTTTTCTAGATTAATTATAAAACAGTGGAAACTTTGGAGTGGAGAATTTGTAAAGATTACCATGTCATCTACTTCATTTGTTATTATTATTTATTTAGAAACACAAATAGAAAGGTCATAAAATTCGTCAGTTTATAAGTTCAAAGAAAAAGGCCTCATTTCTCCAGCTGAAAAGACAGAAAGCAGCACTCAATCAGAAGTCAGTGGACCATGCTAAGTCCTATAAATAACCAGAAAGAGCATTTGAGCTGTTTCCAAGAGTTTTGAAGTGCAAATGGATAGTTAAGCTGCTGTTCAAGTCTTAGACTTGGAAATGCAAACTTGAAGTTTGCTTAGGTGAAATGAGACTGGAAGCTTGGGGTGAGGGAAGGAGAGCTACAAGTCACGTCAGAAATCATTTGCTTACCACTTAGTAAAAGATACACGCACACATACCCACTGCTGCCCTCCCCACCCTTACCACCCCCGCCCCCTGCCCCGCGCCACCAATGCAGCCCACAGGCAGCTCGTATCATTTGAAATGCTCAGCAAACAAAATTGTCGTTACTTCTTCAACCTCAATGAATTTGACCTCCACTTAATGTCCTGGCCTTTACTCTCACTCATACAAAGAATATGGAAAAATTGTAGATATATTGCATAAGGAAAAAAATAACAGGCTTTTCAAAACAAAGAGCTCCAAAAATTATTCTTCTACACAGCCAAGATTTTGACTCACTGACTCACAGGTACCTGGGAAGGATGCCCACAGCTCTAATCATGGCAGATCTCTACTGGACTCCAGGTCCACATATCCAGCTACTATTGACATTTTATTTTAAGATTGTTGTTTCTTTTTGAAAATTTTTGGCTGCACCAGGTCTTCGCTACTGCACTCGGACTTTCTCTACTTGCATTCGATGAGCAGGGGTTACTCTTCATTGGGGTGCTTGGGCTTCTCATTGTGGTGGCTTCTCTTCCTGCAGAGCATGGGCTCTAGGGCATGTGGGTTCAGTAGTTGTTGCACAGAGGCTTAATTGCCCCGCAGCCTGTGGGATCTTAGTTCCTGAACCAGGGATTGAACCTGTGCCCCTGCGTTGCAAGGTGGATTCTTAACCACTGGACAACCAGAGAAGTCCTACCACTGGCATTTTAAATTTCTTATGTCCTGAACTCTTCTTCACCTTCCCTTCCACATCTTCTTATGTTGCCTGTGAATTACACAAGTATCCTTTCAGTTGCCCAAATCCAAAGCTCACCAGTTATTTTCCTTTCCACTTCTCCAGTCTGTCACCATGGGCTATTAATTCCACCTTCAAAATAGCTCCACCTACTTCTCCCCACCTTCCCCTACCTTAATCCAGGCCACCTCCCAACCCCCTTTGTTGGGCCCCTGTGAGAGCTTCCTAACTGGTCTCCTTGACAGCCAGAGCAATTGTTCTCAAGAACAACTCTGATCAGATCACAGTGTCACCGTAAATGGTTCCCTGTTATCTTAAGGGTAAAGTGTCCTAAGTTTGCTGCCGGGATTCCTGGCTGGCTTGGTGGTAAAGAACCTGCCTACCAATGTAGGAAATGTGAGTTTGACCCCTGGGTCGGGAAGATCTCGTAAAGGAGGACATGGCAACCCACTCCAGTACTCTTGCCTGGAAAATTCCCTGGACAGAGGAGCCTGGTGGGCTACAGCCCATGGGGGCTCAAATAGACTGAGCAACTGAGCGGCGAGTTTGCTGCCAGGCCCTTCCCAGCAGGCTCTGCCTGTCTAAGCCTCAACTCTCCAGTGGCTGTTCTCCACTCCCTCCCCAACACAGGTCAGACTGACCAGATCTTCATGCTCTTCTAACTCTTGGCCCTTGTGAGTATGGTTTCATCTGCCAGGATAGCCCTTCCCCCTCACATTTGGCATTTACCCCCATTGCAGCACAGTTCACCCTGAAATATGACAGTCTGTTTCCATGCCTCACAGGCCCTGAGGCTCTCTCAGTTAAGTGCTGTATCTGATTTGTTTTCCACAGCGTCCCCAAACTGACAATGCTTGTCACCACATGCGTGCTAAAAATAGTGAAAATTACTGAATTTTGTGTTCAGCACATACACACAGAGCTAGTTTCAGGCTAGTTTTACTGAATTTGTTGTTTAGTCGCTAAGTCATGTCCAACTCTTTATGACCCCATGGACTATAGCCCACCAGGCTCCTCTATCCATGGGATTTCCCAGGCAAAAATACTGGAGTGGGTTGCCATTTCCTTTTCCAGTGGA
Source organism: Ovis aries (assembly GCF_016772045.2). NCBI lineage: Eukaryota > Metazoa > Chordata > Mammalia > Artiodactyla > Bovidae > Ovis > Ovis aries. The sequence goes on along the minus strand of NC_056055.1, from coordinate 39,263,945 downwards.
TCTTTCCAACCCAGGGATCGAACATGTGTCTCCTGCATTGTAAGCAGATTCTTTATCACTGAGCCACCGTGGAAGCCCATTTCTTCCAAGTGAATTTTGTGTTTTTTTTTTAATACACACACACACACACACACACAGAGCTATTTCGAGATAACTTAAGAATTAGGGAGGATTGAACTCTAGGGAAATTGTATAGAGTGGCAACAGATTTTTGAAAAGTTTCATTTTGGAGAGAGAAGAGGAAAATGTTTAAGAAACACTTAAGAGAAAGAATAGAGTTTATGGAAATCTCTTGAAGCTGCATGGGTCAAGCTGATTATTTAGCCTTCTAATTAAACCCAGTCCCGGGTGTTCTTTGGAAGGAATGATGCTAAAGCTGAAACTCCAGTACTCTGGCCACCTCATGCGAAGAGTTGACTCATTGGAAAAGACTCTGATGCTGGGAAGGATTGGGGGCAGGAGGAGAAGGGGATGACAGAGGATGAGATGGCTGGATGGCATCACCGACTTGATGGACATGAGTTTGGGTGAACTCTGGGAGTTGATGATGGACAGGGAGGCCTGGCGTGCTGCAATTCATGGAGTCGAAAAGAGTTGGACACGACTGAGCGACTGAAATGAACTGAACTGAACTGAATTAAACCCAGAATCTATTCTCCATGTTGTACAATATGTCCTTATAACTTGTTTTATACTGAACAGTCTGCACCTCATACTCCCCCACCCCTATACTGGCCCTCCCATCTATGCCGGTAACTGCTAGTTTGTTCTCTATATCTTCGAGTCTGTTTCTTTTTTTGTTATATTCACTAGTTTGTTGTATTATTTAGATTCCACATATAAGTGATATCGCACAGAATTTGTCTTTCTTTGACTTACTTCACTGAGCATAATGCTCTCCAAATCCATCCATGTTGTTGCAAATGGCAAGATTTTGTGAGAATTTTTAAAGTCTGAGTTTCTAACACATTGTCTTCACTGCCTGCTGAGAAAAACTGCATCCGGTGAGGATTTTCTTTTTGCGGAGCATTGTGGTTGCTGTTGCTTAATAGACTCCTATATTAGGTAATTTTATAGATGAAGGAATCAGGGCTCAGAGGTCTTAAATAATTCACCTATATTATGCCATTCATAAATTAGAGTTGAGATGCTAATTTAAAAACAAAAATCACTTTTCATGGCTCTTTTTAAAATCAAGTGTCTGGGGTTTCTTAAGTGTCTATTTATATCCTGAAAACTACAGCTTCTAATCCAAACATTAGATTTCTTTAATAACTAATTCTCTTGAAAATACTTGTCAACTGTTCTAATGGTGCATATGGGCTTAGACGCTAAGTTGCATCTGACTCTTTGTGACCTCATGGACTATAGCCCGCCAGGCTCCTCTATCCATGAGATTTCCCAGGCAAGAATACTGGAGTGGGTAGCCATTTCCTCCTCCAAGGGATGTGCGCAACCCCGGGGTCAAACCCACGACTCCTACATGTCCTGTATTGGCAGGTAGATTCTTTACCAACTAGCCTCCTGGGAAGCCCAAATCCAGGAAATAACAGATTGAATCAAACCCTGGGCAGTATTGTCAGAGTGAGTGGCACATTTTGTTATATTGGCAACATTAACATGCCTTGTGCAAAGATAGATTTTTTTGAAGCTTCAAGCCATCCATGTGGGCATCGCCAAGTTCAGCATTGGGAATAAATCTGAAAAAGAAAGCCTATACACATTTTAACGATTTCTGAAAGTTAATTTTCATATCATCTGTGCCTTTATCCATGTTATAACGTTCCTGCCAAAGAATCTGTATTTTGGGTGGAGTGTAATTCAGGCTGAGAACAGCATGAAGAAACTGTCGGTATCACTGGCTTCTTAAACATTACCGTGTTAGCCATGTGATTTAATAAATACATTACTTTTTGAGATGAAGAATGAGGGGCAAGGGAAGGAAGACAATATGAGTGGGGGAGGAAGGAAATATGAAAACACTAGGGGACCATTTAGCACTGACCAGAAATTGAATCTTATATTCTTTTTTAAAAAATTTTTATTGGAGCATAGTTGCTTTACAATGCTGTGTCAGTTTCTACTGTACAGCAAAGTGAATCAGCTGCATGTGTACATATATCCCCTGTTTTTGGATTTCCTTCCCATTCAGGTCACCACAGAGCACTTAGTAGATTTGAGCTCTTACATTCTTTAATCCTCACAACAGCCTATATTGTTGCTCTTGAGATTTTACAGAAGAGAAAATCTAGGTTCAGTAAATGACCCAGATCTCACCCACGTTCTTGCTCGTAGAGCAACTTCTGAATTCCTTTGGGTTTTAGTCTATAAGCCTGTGAGCCTTAGCTCCAGGTGAACTGCCCTTGCTATAATGCAAACTCCCTGGTTGCTGGGTCAACTTTTTATTCTTTGGTGGATGTGATTTTTAAAAGATATTTATTTATTTATTTGGCCGCATCGGGTCTTAATTGCAGCATGCAGTATCTTCATTTTGGCACACAGACTTTAGTTGTCCCATGCGTGCTTAGTTGCCCTGCCGCATGTGGGATCTTAGTTCCCAGACCAGGGATCAAACCCTCAGCCCCTGCATTGCAAGGCGAATTCTTAACCACTGGACCACCAAGGAAGTCCCTTTTTTTTTTCCTAGTGGGAAAAGAAATCAGGTATTAATGCAGTGAGCACAGTCTTAAATGAATTTCCAATATCAACAAATGCAGCGTTTCCAAACTTTGGTTTAACTTTGGTAACTTTTGCCATTTAAATGTGAATGAAAGTGAGTCACTCAGTTGTGTCTAACTCTTTGAGACCCTGTGGACTGTAGCCGCGCCCCCCCCCGCCCCCCGCCCCCCAGACTCTTCTGTCCATGGAATTTCTCAGGCAAGAATACTGGAGTGGGTTGTCATTCCCTCCTCCAGGGGATCTTCCCAATTCAGGAATTGAACCCAGGTCTCTTGCGCTGCAAGTAGATTCTTTACCATCTGAGCCACCAGGGAAGCCCCGTTTAAATGTAAGGTAGATGTGAAGTTTGAAAATTGTCCTCTGTAAGTATATACAGGCTCTTCAGTCCACAAAGACGTCTATGATCCTTTTGTTTCCTGCTTTCCTTTAACCAGCGAATATTAATAGTGTGTGCGTTTCATGTCAGTAACTCCTCCGAGATGCCGCCGCATTCATTAGTCACCTCTGACTAGTGGATTGTGGTCTAGTCTGATGCATGTAGGGCCTATTAAAAAATTATTTACAAGTGACAGAACCATGGAGAAGGCTGGAAAGCCACACCTCTGAACCAGTGAAGTTCCTAAATCCTAGGACTGCATTTTTCTGTCTCTATTTTTTTTGTAACTGATGGTCATTTTATTTTTTTTAGTTTTATTGGAGTACAGTTGACTGTCAGTGCTGTGTTAGTTCCTGCTGTACAGCAAGGACACTTTTCAATCCTATGCCAGGACCTCACGTGGCAGCCCCTGTCACTGCCAGAACCAAAACTGTTTCTGTCCCAGTCACTCACTGTTGGAGCCACCGCCACTGCTTCTGCCAGAAGGAGAGGAATGATCCTTCCAACTCTTCAGTTCTTCCTGTGTGATCAGTTCTTGATCCCAAATCCTCTGTTGATGTTCCTGATGGGGGGATGCTCATGTCTCAGGTGCAGGGGAGCCTCGAAAGGTAAATGGGTGGTCTTTGGCCTTCCTGCCTCTCCCATCAGGATTCACTGAATTGTTGGCTCTTTATGTTTTCGACTGTATCTTGAGGTATGTGGGATCTTAGTTCCCCAACCAGGGATTGAACCTGTGCCTCCTGCAGTGGAAATGCAAAGTCTTGGACCACCAATGCATAGTATATCAGTATGCTCAGTATATCAGACCCTTTGAGACCCCAGGAGCTTTAGCCTGCCAGGCTCCCCTGTCCATGGAATTTTCCAGTGGAGAATAGCTCAGATGGTAAACCATCTGCCTGCAATGCAGGAAACCTGGGTTTGATCCCTGGGTTGGGAAGGTCCTCTGGAGAAGGAAATGGCACCCCACTCCAATACTCTTGCCTGGAAAATTCCATGGATGGAGGAGTCTGGTAGGCTACAGTACATGGGGTTGCAAAGAGTCGGACACGACTGAGCAACTTCACTTCACATGCTGGAGTGGGTTGCCATTTCCTCCTCCAGGGGATGTTTCTGATGTCTCTTGCATCTCCTGCACTGGCAGGTGGATTCTTCACCAAATGTGCCACCTGGAACCACCAGGGAAGTCCCTAAATGGTTGATTCTTTTTGTTTGTTTGTTTGATTGATTCTTCTAAGCTAGAAAGTTTAGGTGCCAGGTCACTAAAAAGAAAGACAAATGGCATTATGACTGAACAAAACAGACATGGAACTTTCCATCTAGCAGGGAAAGAAATAAACAATCGTACATATCATTGCAATAAGTGTTAAGAACAGGAAACCTGGAGAGCCTATCATGGAAATTCAAATGAATGTGAAGGAGCAGAGGAGGTGGCATTAAACTGAGCCCTGGAAACCGAGAAATAGCTGTAGGAAGAAAACGGTGGACGAGATCTTTGTAAACACAGGGAGCAGCATATGCTCTGAAGATAAAAGAAAATGTGTGTGAATAACTGAAAGAAGTCAGAGTGATGTGATTTAGAGTGTTAGAGGGAAACCAGAGAGGCAGATAACAGAACATGCAGAGTCTTGGAGGCCAGGCTAACAACTGTGGACTTCACATTCCAAGAGTTCAGGGATGTCACTGAATAATTTTAACCAGAAAATCAACAGGCATAGGTTTGCATAATTAAAAGACCACTCTTTCAAACTTAGAGCATGAACATGAGAAGGACAAGAATGGGTGTGGGTTGACCAGTTAGGACAAAGAGATTATAGTGGTTTAACGTGAAGGTGGATCAATGGTAAAGAATCCACCAGACAATGCACGAGAAACGGGTTCAGTCTTTGGGTTGGGAAGAGCCCCTGGAGGAAGAAATGGCAACCTACCCAGTATTCTTGCCTGGAGAATCCCATGGACAGAAGAGCCTGGTGTGTTATAGTCTATGGGGCTGCAAAAGAGTTGGACACAACTTGGTGGCTAAACAACAGAAAATCTGTGGTTGAAGAGATGGGAGAATAAAGGGATTGGAGGAATATCTGGGAGGTATTGGTTGGAATGAATAATTGGCTGTCATCCAAAGATGAAAAGGGTTACTCTTAGAGTGCCACCAGGTGAGAGTCCAGTTTCCTGAGGGACAGTCAGCCTAGTGGTCCAGAATGAGATGGAGCACTTTGGGATCACCAAACAGACATGCATACCAGGTCACTGGATGGATGAGTCTGGAACTCATAAGAAAGACCAACCTAGAGTTTGGTCTTAATCAGATGAAGCCATGGAGTAGGTGCCACCTCAAACAAGGGTCCCCAGCCTCTAAGCCAAAGACTGATACCCCCTATCAAATCAGCAGCAGCCTTAGACTAGAAGTAAAGTGCACAGTATATGTAATGAACTTGAATCATCCCAAAATCATCCCCCCACCCCCGGTCTGTGGAAAGACTGTCTTCCACAAAATCACTCCCTGGTGCCAAAATGGTTGGGGACTGCTGGTCTAGAGGGAGAGAAGAAAGACAGTCTAGAAAGAGCCCGAGATAAATGGCAACATGGAATGATTTGGACAGGGGAGAAGCTAAAAGGAGGTTGAAAAGGAAGAGCCAGGGAGGAGGAGGAAAGCCAGGCGTGGGAACTGAGAGAAGAGTGTATTTATAGAGCAGCGATGCCAAATGTTGTTTCAAGATCAATTTACATGAGAGACTGCAGAGCGTTTGCTGGTTTCATCAACATGGAAACACTGATCGGAACCGAGGCCCAGTTGGAAAGTGGCTGGGGGTGGGAGCTGGACTAGAGAGCTTTACTGAGGCGGAGGAACAGGGACAGTCCTTTCTGGAACTCGTGGCCACAGAGGAGAAGAGATAGGATGGTGACTGGGGCATAGGACTTGAGGGAGGATTTTTTTTTCTTTTTTAAAACTGAACAGATTTCAGCATATTTAAATACGTAAGAGAAGGATCCAGTAGAAAAAGAAGATAAAGGAGAGATACAAATGAGCAGGGTTTTGCTTTAGTCCTCTTTTGCTACATAAAGATCACTAGAAAAATGTTACAGATGAACCTATTTGCTGGGCAGGAATAGAGAAGCAGGGATACAGGGCGGGGCAGGGGCAGGGAGGACAACTGAGAGAATAGCATTGATATGTATACACTACCACTTGTAAGGTGGAGAGCTAGTGGGAAGCCATTGTACAGCCCAGGGGGCTCAGCTGGGTGCTCTGTGATGACCTAGAGGGGTGGGTTGGGGGGAGGTGTGGATAGAAGGGAGGTCCACGAGGGAGACTGTTATTTAGTCACTAAGTTATGTCTAACTCTTTGTGACCCCTTCGACTGTAGCACACCAGGCTATGTGTATACACAGAGCTGATTCACTTCATTGTACAGCAGAAACAACACAACATTGTTAAGTAATTATACTCCGATAATAATAAAAAAAGATCAATGGCCCTGAGAAGGAGGAAGCTGCCTTGAGAAGTCTCACTGGGACTCTCTCCTCTAAGCCCCTGAGTGCTCCATAGCCTAATGCTTGGCATTGGGGCGTGGGGGGTGGAGTGCAGTTTTTCTAAGTGCAGTGATGTGGTTACCTTCAATACCATTAAACCACAAAATATTGCTTCTAAAGTGATTTATTTTTTGATTGCCCCTTGAAGCATGCAAGATCTTTATTCCCTGATTAGGGATCAAACCTGTGCTCGCTACAGTGGACGTGCAGAGCCCTAACCACTGGGCTACCAGGGAAGTCTCTAAAACGATTTTTAAAGGCATATGTGGACAGAGAAGCCTGGCGTGCTGCAGTCCATAGGGGGTTGCAGAGTCAGAAATGACTGAGCGACTGAACAACGAATGTGCAACTACATCCAACCACGCAATCACACCTGGTCTGTCAGTTTGAGAGCACAAGGCAGAAAGCTAAACCGTTCTTCAAAATCCAGGCAGAGGAATTTGGGGTGAGTGTAGAGATCAGGTCCCTAGGGGATGGAGAAGTAGCCCGGAAGAGGAAAGAGGCCACAGATATTCTCTATCTGAGAGGCACTTTGGAATGTAAGTCTCTTTTTCCCCAAACAAAGTCTCCAGTGAAATCTGCCCTGCTTGTCCCAGAGACTAAGTAGATTATTTGGGGGGTATTCAAAGGGATATTGTGTTTCACAAGTGAGTCAAAACTGTGATTCAGAGAAAGCTGTACTTACCGGATAACTTGCTTTCCTTCATGAAAAAAAAAGTTAGGTTTCAGTTACACAAAGTAAAGCTTTTTAGTATACAGTTCTTCGAATTTTGACAAATGCATAGAGTTATATAACCACCACCATAATCAAGACATCAACAGTTCTGTCACCCACCCCCAAATCCACACATCCTCATATTGTTCATATTATTCTCATATTAAGAACAAAATCCTGGGGCTGCCTTCCCTGGTGGCTCAGGGGTAAAGAATCCGCCTGTCGGGAGACACAGGTTCAATCCTTGATCTGGGAAGATCCCACATGCCTTGGAACAACTAAGCCCACGGGCCACAACTGCTGAGCCTGTGCTCCAGAGCCCGGGAGCCCCAGCAAGAGAAGCCACTACAACAAGAAGCCGGCATGCAGCAACAAAGACCCAGCACAGCCAAAAATAAATAAATAAAATTATACAAAGAAGATATAAAAACAGGGCTTTAATGTTCAGCACCAGAGGATAGTTGAAATACATCACAGCTGGAGAGCCTGCACACTGCATTCAAGACCCAGTGCAGCCAAGAAAAAAAAGATATGCAAAATAATAGAATGACTGCCACCAGCCAACTGAAAAAAGGCAAGCACTATCTGGGAGCTCCTTTATGCCTTTAAGAAACCCATCTTTACTGTCATTTTAATCGGATCTCAGGAGGTAACCCAGGTAGATGAGGGTGTTGGCTTTGTCCTGTGCAATCCGAGACCTCTATTTGACTTTGTTGAATGATGTAGATGTAGAACTTTAATAAAAATAAAGCTAAATAAAAGGAAAAGAAGCTCAAATTTATAAGCCATCAGGAAAAATTGCAATTGAAATAAACATGAGTCCCTACTTTATATACAGCAGACTGGCAAAACTTGAAAATGAGTTCTCTCATGACGGGAGAGGAGGAGAGGATTTCGGGGGCTGTTGGGAGATGATCTGGCAGCATGTACCATTTGATTTATATATAGTTTTTGGTCTTTAAATCTGGCTCTTGTGAATCTTTCCTGTGGGGAAAAAAGTTCCAAGTCTGTAATGGCAGGAATACAAGAGTGTTTGCCTGTGGTGTTTGTAGAGGCCAGAACTAGAAAAAAAGCAAAGGCTGTAAGTGGGGAGGGTCTGCTCCAGTGGCTCAGCAGTAATAGCTCAGTCTGCCTGCAGTGCAGTAGAGGCAGGAGACATGGATTTGATCCCTGTGAAGATGCCCTGGAGGAGGGCATGACAACCCACTCCAGTATCCTTGCCTGTAGAACCCCCACAGACAGGGGAGCCTCTAAGGCTACAGTCCATGGGGTTGCAAAGAGCTGGACAGAAGTGACTGAGCAAGAGCCTGTAAGTGGAGATGGCTGAGCCATGGTTCACCCACATTGTGGAATGTTAGTTAAATAGCCATTAGCTAGACATCAACCACAAGAAAAAAAATTGCAAAAAAACCCCACAAATGCATGGAGGTTAAACAACCAATAGATCACAGAAGATATCAAGGGAGAAATTTTTTTAAAATACCCCAAAATGAATGAAAATGAGAACAACAGTCTGAAATGTATGAGACGCAGCAGAAGCAGTTCTAAGAGGAAAGTTTAGATACAAACCCACCCCAGGAAACAAGACAAATTCTCAAAGAAACAACCTGACCTTGAACATAAAAGAACTGGGGAAAAAAAAGGAGAAGCAAACAAAACCCAAAGTAAGCAGAAGGAAAGAAGTCATAAAGATCAGAGTAGAAATAAATGAAACAGAGGCTAAAAAAAGATTAGTGAGACTAAGAGCTAGTTCTTTGAACAGATAAACAAAATTGATAAACCTTTATTAAGATTCATCAAGAGAAAAACAGGGTCCAAATAAATAAAATCAGAAATGAAAAAGGAAAGGTTTCAGCCAACAAGACAGAAATATAAAGAATCATTATAAGCTAATACAAATAGTTATACACCAATAAAATGGACAACCTGGAATAAATGGACCAATTCCTAGCAACAATCTCCCAAGACTGAACCAGGAAGAAACAGAAAATATGAACATACCAATTGCTAGTAATAACATTGAATCAGTAATTTAAAAATAAATGCCCAGCAAACAAAAGTTCAGGACCAGACAGCTTTACAAATGAATTCTACCAAACATTTAGAGAAGAGTTAATACCTATCCTTCTCAAACAGACCAGTATCACTGATGAACAGTGGTGATCATCTTGAAATGTATAGAAGTACCAAATCACTATTTTGTGTAAAAGGAAATAACAGCATTGTAGGTCAATTATACTTCCAAAAACAAATTCATAGAAAAAAGATCAGATTTGTGGTTACCAGAGGTGGGGAGTGGGGAGGAGAAATTGGACGATGGTGGTTAAAAGGTACAAACTTCCAGTTATAAAATAAATAAGTACTAGGATGGAATGTACAACATGATAAATATAATTGAAATTGCTGTATGTTATATATGAAAGTTGTTAGGCTAAATCCTAAGAATTCTCATCACAAGGAAAAACTTTTATTTTTTAATATATTTCTTTAATTTTGTATGCATCTGAGATGATGGATGTTTCCTAAACTTATTGGGATAATCATTTCAGTATGTATGTAAGTCAAATCGTTATGCTTAAATGATTACACCTTAAACTTATACAGTGCTGTGTGTCAATTATGTGTCTCAGTAAAACTAGAAGAAAATAAAGAATAAATTAAGGTCATATCAGTTGTCTTGCAAGGAACTCCTTGAGGTATTGTTCTATGAAAAGAAGTATGATGCAAAAGTCTGTAAATACCATTATTTTTATGTAATAGTGTCCACTCTCGTTTCTATATCAGTGTACATAGGTAGATGTGTGTGTAGCACTGTTAGACTTTGGGGAAAAATGATTAATAGGAGGTACGGCAATGGGGGACCTGAAACAGAAGAAGGTGAGGGAGAGGGAAGGTCATTGCCCGAAACAGCATGTATGATATAATCCCATTTCCATAAGCCTCTGTGCCTGTGCGTGTTTATTTTTAAAAAATAGAAAAAGAAATTTTGACATAATGGACTTTGACCTATATTGTGTATCTTTCCTGAATCTTTTGAGAGGAGATGATATATTTTACTTTTGTATGTTAACATGGCAAATTGTATTAGGAGATGTAATGCAAAATCATTCTCCCTTTCCTGAGATAAACAAAACTTGGCCATGATATTTTTTTTCTACTTTCTTATTTTAAAAAATTTTGGCAGCTCCACAAGGCATACAAGAGCTTAGTTCCCTGACCTGCGCCCCCTATGGTGGAAACTCAAGAGTCCTAATCACTGGACAACCAGGTAAGTCCCAATATCCCTTGGCTATGATTTTGGTTTTTTTTTTTTTCAGTTGGAGGATAGTTGTGATAGCTTACTGTGAACAGAGATTTGCGATCTCCAAAGAAGAAGATTTAGCTTAGGGACCAGGAACCAGCCTTGATCACTCAAGAGCTTTTGTGTAGCAGAGTTTTATTAAAGTCTGAAAAGGGACAGGGAAGGTTTCTGCCATAGACATCAGAAGGGGGATGGAGAAAGCCCCCACTCACTAGTCTTATCAAGGCCATATATACTTTTACCAGACCCACCCCTACAACATACATCCTAAATTAACAAGATTAGAACTAAAAATAGAAAGGTCTTACCAGACCCACTCCCACAATATATGTCTTAAGATAACAAGATTAGTCAGAAGGTTTTTGTTAAGGAGAAGCATGTCTTCGAGCAAAATATGTTGTTATATTGACTAGGACAAAGCGATGTAGAAAAAAAGTTTGTCCTTTTCTCCTTGAGAGCCTCAGACCCCTTTCTCCTCCTTGGAGACCTTGAACTTCTTATCAACCTGCCTAGGAATTGACTCTCTCATTCCCCCTCTTTTCTTTTAGAATTATGTTGCCAAAGGAAAAAAGTGTCATTTTCATTCCATAACTACTTCCTGCTGCTGGGGGCGTCATCCCTAAATTGTTGAGGCAACATATTTTCATAATCTTCATATTGAGGGTCTCTGATCCGGGGCCCCAAGTAATAATTGGAGGAGGTCGTGGCACTCATAGAAGCTTGAACAACCATTTGTAACTTAAAAGCTCTCAGACTGTTAGAAACAAACCTCATTTTACAGTTAGAGATGTTAAGGCAAAACAGTCATTAAACCAAGTTAAAACATAATCAAAATTAAAAGACATCAGTCCCTCTTAGGATTGTTAGATGTCATCACATCAAGAAGAGGTTGTATATGATTGTTGTTGGTGAAGGTATTCGCAGAGCTGAAGAAAGCCCTTTCCTTGAAGAGGAGAAACTCACCATGGGAAGTCTTCAATTGATGAGGAGGTTGAGAAGCTGAAAGCTGAGTCACATAGTTAGATTCTAAGGCTTCAGGATCTATGACAATATCTGTGAGCAAAAACAGTCTCTCACAGAAACAGTCCCTTCTTCTTAGGAGCAGTTCAAGCCCTCATTAAAGCCATGGGTGAAACTTTAAACCAATTGTCTTGTGTTTCCTGAGTTAGTTTACACAGATGTCTTTTAATAACGGCATCAGCCTTTTCAAACTTTCCTGAAGATTGGGGTCTCCAGGAACAGTGTAAGTGATATTCTATTCCTAGAACTTTTGACACTCCATGAGTTACAGTAGCTTTAAAGATGGAACATTGTTGCTCTGAAGAAAGATCAGAGTTTAAGATCCCGCTTAAATCATGAGAAGTCAGTACAGTAAGATTTCACCCACTCCTTAACCTCAGGCTTTAGTGAATACTGCTTTTGATGTGAAAATAGGTGAGGGTCTTTGAGCTTGATAACAACATGAACAGTATTTTATGCTCAACCGACAGTTTTTTCATCACCCCACACTCTAGGATTTACATTTTGACAATTAAAAAGAGCAGGTTCCATATTCATGAAAACAGGGGCCTGGACCTTGCTCAGTATATCCCTCCCCAGAAGGGGTGAGGGAGTCTCTGGGATGATTAGAAACTATAGGAAATAGTACAGATCCCAGTCGCAGCATAGAGGACAGCTGAAATAAGAGCATTTGGCCCATCCAGATAATCTCATTATGGTAGTCGATTGGGAGGATCAGGGGCTTCAGTGAGCACTGAGAAAGTTGCCCCAGTGTCCAAAAGGAACCGATTGATTGGCCCTCCACAGTTATTAATACTTGGGGTTCCTTAAGTGTGATTAGGACAGGAGCTTGTGTGGGGACCCCCTAGGCAAATTCAGTCCTGATTGTCCTGAGAGTCTGACCCCTGGGGCCTGTGCCTCAGAGGGCAGTCTCTCCTCAGGTGTGGTCCTTTACAGACCGAACAGGTGGCTTAGATACCTGAGGGCAATCCTGCTTGACAGGCCCCTCCTTATCATAGTAATAACAAGTCCCTCTCCACCTGGGTTCCTCTGGGCATTTTTCCGCAGGCTGTTTCAGAGCAGATCTAATAGCCATGCTGGGACTTCAGTCTTTTGCCTGGTTTTTTGTTTTTTTTTTTGCCTCCTATTTTCCTCCTCATATTCTCTACTGTAATATACTGTCTGAACCCGTTGTAACAGTTTTTTAAAGACTGATTTGGTCCAAACATCTGTTTTCATAACTTTCGGCAGATATCTGGAGCCAACTAAGTGAGAAATCTATCTTTTAAGATTATTTCTCTTTCTGAACTTTCAGAATCAATGTCAGTAAACTTTCAGAGAGCCTCCCATAGTCTGCTGCTGCTGCTAAGTCACTTCAGTCATGTCTGACTCTGTGCAACCGCATAGACGGCAGCCCACCAGGCTCCTCCATCCCTGGGATTCCCCAGGCAAGAACACTGGAGTGGGTTGCCATTTCCTTCTCCAATGCATGAAAGTGAAAAGTGAAAGGGAAGTCGCTCAGTCGTGTCCAACTCTTAGCGACCCCATGGACTGCAGCCCACCAGGCTCATCCATCCATGGGATTTTCCAGGCAAGAGTATTAGAGTGGGGTGCCATTGCCTTCTCTGCTCCCAAAGTCTGTCTAGGAATTTATGAGGAGTTTTCTTCTCTCCCTCTTCTATGTCAGCCAGGTTGGCATAGTTTAAAGTCTTAGTGTGCACTTGCTTGAGTCCTTCAAGATTACTTCTAGCAAAGTGACTCTGTTATGGGAACTGCTTGGTTCCTGGTAGGGAGGAGGGCTATTTCGTGTTCCTCTTTCCCCTTGCCTCACACTCAAGTCATTCATTTCCAAAAGTAGTAGCTTCCCCCAAAACTTGAGCTCTAGAGTTAGCAGTCAGCATCTGTCTGAAGGTGTACATTACATCTCTCCAAGTAAGGTAATTAGTTAGTTCCATAAAGGCATCTTTTTGGATCCTCTAAATAGTCTTGACCACAACTGGGACTGTTTGAAATTCTACCGAGACTAAGGCAACCCCTGCTGGAAGGGTGCCCTGATTCTCAGCCCGTTCATTTGGGAGCCCCAGATAGACACAGGGGCAAAGTAAGAGAACAAGAAGGAGCTGAAGGTTTCACACCCAAATCTGCACCCTTAGGACATAAGTCAGCCATGTCTTGCAGAGAGATAAAGAGCAACATATATGGCACTTCTGCCCATTTCTCTTCTTTTCTACAGAGCCAGTCTAGTTGTAAAACAGTATTGTAATTAAGAGACCCTTCAACAGGCAAGCGTTCCCCATCTTCTAAAGGATACTGTGGCCATTCAGTATCACAGAAGAAGATCAGGTGTGTCTTTTTTTTTTTTTTTTTTTCCCCCAGTTCTGAGGATCCAGCTTGTCCCAGTTTATTTTAAATACACTGTAAAGGAGTGGTTCTAGAACTGCTAGCTCCCATCTGTAGGAGAGAAAAAAGCGGCATCCACAGCCATGGGTTCTTTCCACCAGAGGTGTCCCTTCTTGCTCTAGATGGGGGTGTAGACAGATTTTCCACTAAAGCTTTCCTTCCCTGGCTGGACTTAGTCTGTCGCTTACTGACACAGGCACCTTACTTTTCCCTCCTGGTTCTACCACTGAGGCGGGGTGGAGATGTCCCAGACGTAGACCTGATGGCATCCCAAATGGATTTCCAGTTCCTTACCACCAAGACCTCTGTTTGATTTGCCCTTTTCTTCTGATGTCACCGGGGGTGGAGCAGAGTAGCTTTCCTGGAATGTTTTCCAAGCTACACCGACTAGGGGACGCATCCGTGTCCCGCGTGCCTACGCACATTTCCTGAGCACAGTCCTGACCGCAGTAGAAGCAGTGAGTCATAAAGGGACGAACAATAACTAAGATGTCCCTTCCGAGTGGCACCATACCAGTATATGTGATGGCGAAAGAGGTTGTGGAGGGTTGACCAGAGAGGAAAACGTGATTTTTGTCCTCAAGCTCCCAGGACCAATCCTTCCAGTTCATTTCCACAGATTCCACAAAAGAAATATCTAAGGAGTTGAGACAGAAGCCATTGGAGAGCTTTCTCTGGTCTGCTAAGAGCTAGATCTGCAAAGGAAGAACCCCGCTGTACTTCCAATCTGGGATTTCTGACCTATGTTCTTAGAAACCTCACGCTCGCTATCAGCGCTTCCATCCACGTAGTTCAGAGGCACGGCAATGACAAGGACACGCTTTTAGGACTCTGGCCCCTGAGGCAGGCAGCCAAGAGAGTGACCTCTAGCCTGAAAGATGTTTCTGGAGCTAGAGCTCTGCCTTGCTCCCAAATGTACTCACGTACATTTTGGCTTGTAGCAAGGCTAGGCGCTTCCATACATGGGGTCTAAGTAAAAGTACACAGTAACAGCATGGATCACAAGTCCCTTGAAAGTCTGTGATCCAGCAGATTAGGTAAGTAGTTCTAATTCCCCACACAATTATGAAATGGTCAAAGAGGCCAGGAAAAGGTGACTGAGAAAGGAAAGTTTGGTCCACACCCTTTGCCCATTTCTGGCTGCTCCACTGGGTGTCTCTTGGCATTGGCAGGCCGGTATAAACCCTGACAAGGCTCCCCTCTTGGGGGCTGCCTTCAGTCATTACGAGGCACCTTGAAACTGCAGAGCAGGGCTCATCACTTGCTTTGTGTAGGGAGTGTCATTCATTCACACAAGCACAGCATAGAGTTAGTAAAGTAAAGCAGAAAATGTGTATACTGAGGAAGCAGAGAGGTTAGAGCTCTGAGGGTCCTTACCTTGTACGGAAGATCCCGGACAAGCCCCCAAGATGATAGCTTTCGGTGAAGGTTCTCATTTGCCACCTATTTTACTCACGGCAGTGTATATATGTCATGCTGCTTTCTGAAGACTGTTGACACACATAACTGGATTCATTTGTACATGAGTGGGACTCAGATCACTGACCTTCTCCTGAATTGCTAGCCTTTCCTCCTTCAGACTCAGTGAGTCCACTTTGCCTGAAGTTGGGTCGCTTCCCTCTTTCACCAAAGGACTGACCTCTGCCACCTCACGGACCATCTATCCTAATCGCCTGGGTAGGGCTCCACCTTTGAAACACGGAGATCTCTCAATGGCTTCCAGGGTGACTTGCTTGCCTGCCAAATTCTACTCTTATCCTAAAATGTATGCATGTGTACACACACTGATAAAAGAGAATTTCACATATTGAGGTCTGGGGAAGTCATTCTGGCTTATACATGAATTAACTTGAAATGTTTGCTGACTACAACAGCCTTTTGGTAGCCTATCAAGCATACATTGTACATCTGTTTTAATTTTAAAACATTTTACATCTGGGCATTGTACATCTGGGCTTCCCTGGTGGCTCAGACCATAAAGGATCTGTCTGCAATCCTGCCGGGTTTGACCCCTGGGTTGGGAATATCCCCTGGGAAAGGGAATAGCAACCGACTCCTGTATTCTCGGAGAAGGTGATGGCACCCCACTCCAGTACTCTTGCCTGGAAAATCCCATGGACAGAGGAGCCTGGTAGGCTGTGGTCCACGGGGTCGCGAAGAGTCGGACACGGCTGAGCGACCTCACTTTCACTTTTCACTTTCATACATTGGAAAAGGAAATGGCAACCCACTCCAGTGTTCTTGCCTGGAAAATCCCAGGGAAGGGGGAGCCTGGTGGGCTGCCGTCTATGGGGTTGCACAGAGCTGGACACGACTGAAGTGACTTAGCAGCAGCAGCCTGTATTCTTGCCTGGAGAAGTCTATGGACAGAGGAGCCTGACTGGCTACAGTTCATAAGGGTTGCAAAGAGTTGGACACAACTGAGCAACTAACATTTCACTTTTCTGTTTTAACTAACAAAGAAAAGGGCACATTGACCAGAAGTAACGAATAGCCATGTTAAAAATATAGGTCAAATGCCTGTCCTCCTGGGATCCCTGTGTGGGTCTCCTTCAATAAGATTTCCTTCCCAGGGGCTGAACTGGTACTGACAAACTGTGTGTGTGCTGATCTGATTTTGTTTTGTTTTGTTCAAGCCTTGAAAGAATATACCCCTGGCTTGTTTGATGCTTTGTTTTGACAAGAGATTAAACTGTGCTGAAAAACATGCTTCTCCAGGGCAATTCCTCAGAGTTACCTGGGAGGCTGTCATCCCGGCTATAGTCCTCAGTTTGGCTCAGATAAAACTTTTCTATTCCTATTGTAGATTTCAAGCATGCAAGCAAAGTCACTTCAGTTGTGTTCAACTCTTTGTGACCCCACGGAGTGTATGTAGCCCATCAGGCTCCTCTGTCCATGGTATTTTCCAGGCAAGAATACTGGAGTGAGTTGCCATGCCCTCCTCCAGGGAATCTTCCTAACCAGATCGAATCCAAGTCTCCTGCATTGCAGGCAGATTCTTTATTATTGAACCATCGGGGAAGGAGCCCCAGGTGCCTCATGGCACAGCCAAAAAAATAAAATAACTTAAAATAAAGATGGGCAAGGGGAGAGGGGAGGGTAGGGAAAGGCACTTCATGATGGTGGTGGTTTGGGGGGGTGGAGAGGGAAGGAGAAAGAAGCATGTGTGTGGAGTGGGGAGATGTGAATAAGACAAATGAACATTTCAGAGCTTACGGTCTTAGACAAATGGATAAATCTCCTGAATAAAGCCCTTCCAACTTTTTGAGACTAATCAGGGTTTAATGCTTAAATTAAAATAGGTGGTTTTCTTGATATGAATAATTATATTTGCAAACATGAATTTATCAATCTTTTCTCATTAAAGTCAAATGCTGAACCTGTCCAACTGATAGACATTGATTAGTCCCTTTGAGACCAAAGGAGTTTTCTTTTCTAATTGCAGTTAAACACATATCAGCTTCCCTGGTAGCTCAGCATTAAGAATCAGTCTGCAATGCAGGAGACATGGGTTCGATCCCTGGGTCAGGAAGATCCCCTGGAAGAGGAAATGGCAACCCACTCCAGTATTCTTGCCTGGAAAATACCATGGAGAGAGGAGACTGGAGGGCTACAGCCCAGGGGGTCACAAAAGAGTTGCACAACTGAGCAACTAAACAACAAGACACATAACATAAAATTTTACCATTGGAACCATTTTAAAAATTATTATTTTTAAATAGACTTTACATTTTTAGAGCAGTTTTAGGTTCACAGAAAAATTGAGTGGAAAGTACAGACTTCTCTATGCCCGCTGCACTCTGCCCCCAGCCCTCAGGCAAGCCTCCCACACTAAAAACATCTCCTACCAGAGTGATAATTTTGTTACAGTTGATGGAACTACACTGATACATAGCGATCACTTAGAGTCCATTGTGTACTCTTAGTTTTGAGTTTGAATAAATAGATAATGATATGTCTCTGTAATTACAATTTCTTTTTTTTTTTTAATACTTATTTTATTTGGTTGCACCAAGTCTTAGTTACCATATTCAGGATCTTTAGTTACAACATGTGGGATCTAGTTCCCTGACCAGGAATCAAACCGGGTCTCCATGCATTGAGAGCAAAGAATCTTAGCCTCTAGACCACCAGGAAAGTCCCTACCGTTTCATATAGAATAGTTTCACTGCCCTAAAAGTTCTCTGTGCTCCACCTGTTCTCTCCATCTTCCCTAACCTCTGGTAACCAGCAGTCTTTTTACCCTGTTTGTAATTTTGTCTTTCCAGAATGTCATATAATTGGAATTCTACCAAATGCAACTTTTTCAGATTGATTTTTATCATTTAGTAGTATGCATGTAAGTTTCCTCAGGTCTTTTCATGATTTGATGGTTCATTCTTTTTTAGCACCAAATCATATTTCATGGTCTGGGTCCGACAGAGTTTATTTGTCCATTCACCTACTGAAGGACATATGGGTTGCTTCCAAGTTCTGGCAATGATGAATAAAGCTGCTATAAACATGTGTGTGCAGGTTTTTTTGTAGACATAAGTTTTGAACTCCTTTGTGTAAATACCAGGGGCACAACTGCTGGGTCATATGTTAACAGTATATTTAGTTTTGTAAGAAACTGCCAACCTGTCTTCCAAAGTGGTTATCCCCCTAGCAATGAATGAGAGTTCTTGTTGCTGCATACCCTCTCCAGCATTCTGGATTTTGGCCATTCTAACTGTTGGGCTGTGGTATCTCATTGTTGCTTTTTTCCTTTAAAATATTTATTTATTTGGCTGCAACATGTCTTAGTTGCACCATGAAGGATCTTTTGTTGTGGCACATGGACTCCAGTTGTGAAACAAGGGCTCAGTAGTTGCAGCTTGCAGGCTTAGTTGCTCTGAGGCATGTGGAATCTTAGTTCTCAACTAGGGATTGAACTTGAGTTCCCTGCGTTGCATGGTGTATTCTCAACCACTAGGCCACCAGGAAAGTCCCTCATCGTTGTTTTAATTTGCATTTCCCTGATGACATGTGATGCAGAACATTTTTACATATGTTTATTTGTCGTCTGCTCTTCTTCCATGGTGACGTGTCTGGTAAGGTCTTTGGCCCATTTTTAAACTGGGCCATAAGTCACACGGGAAAAGGGTGTTATCAAAGTTAAATAGTTCCCCAGTGGCTCAGCGGTAAAGAATCCGCCTGCGGTGCCAGAGACACAGGAGATGTAGGTTTGATCCCTGGGTCGAGAAGATCCCCTGGAGAAGGAAATAGCCACTCCAGTATTCTTGCCTGGAAAATCCCATGGACAAAGGAGTTTGGCGGGCTACAATTCAGGGGGCCGCAAAGAGTTAGACAACTGAATGGCTGAGGCCACACAACCATTTTCAAGTGTCTGTTCAGTAGTGCAATGTGTGAGTTGTTGTGTAACAGTTCTAGAAACTGCATGCATTAAACTACATCACATTTCCTCATTTCCTCCAAACCCCAGCCCCCGTTAACCATGCTTTTGTTTTCTGTCTTTATGAATTTGACTGCTCTAGATACCTTAGCTTAGTAGAGCCACGCAGTGTTTGTCTCTTGCTGACTGGCTTATTTTCCTTAGCATGGCGTCCTCGAGGTTCATCCAAGTTGTAGCATGGGACAGAATTTCCTTCTTTAAAAAGGTCGGATAATATTCAGTTGTGTACATATCACATTTTCCATTAAAATGTCAATGGATGCTTGACCTGCTACCATCTCTTTGCTATTATGAA
Organism: Ovis aries; assembly: GCF_016772045.2. Taxonomy (NCBI): domain Eukaryota; kingdom Metazoa; phylum Chordata; class Mammalia; order Artiodactyla; family Bovidae; genus Ovis; species Ovis aries. Next base: position 39,244,218 of record NC_056055.1, on the reverse strand, counting down.
TAATGCTGCTATGAACATGGGTGTACAAATATCTCTTTGAGGCCTCACTTTCCATTCCTTCGGATATATACCCAGAAGCGGAATTGCTGGATCATACGGTAATTCTATTTTTAACCTTTTCTGAGGAACCTCCATACTATTTTCCACAGCAGCTGCACCAATTTGCATTTCCACTAGCAATGTACAAGGGTTCCAATTTCTCTACATCCTCCCCACTCCCCAGCAGGTGTTATTTTCTGTTGTTGGTTTTTTTCCCTCTCTTCTTTTTTTTTTTTTTTAACAATAGCCATCCTAAATCTGTGTAAGGTGATCAGGACTTAAATTTTCAATTTTTATCCAGAAATGATTTACATTAAGTTAGATATACAACATAGTTAGCAGACACTTATATGTGTGTGAGTGTAAGAGAGGGAGGGAGAGAGAGAATGCATATGTATGAGCTGCCTATTTTTGCTAATTAGCATGGAGAATATAATTGGAATTATTTGAGAATGGATACAGGTGATCTGGTGGCAAAAACCCAGGCAGAGGAGAAAGGAATTCTTGTCTTTTTGCCATTGACTTGAGTTTTTGTGAGTGATCTTGTGAATTCTCAGCCTCTTCATGTGTCTGTGTGCTCAATTGTGTCTGACTCTTGATGACACTTTGGACTGCAACCCACTAGGCTCCTCTGCCCATGGTATTTTTCAGGGAAGAATACTGGAGTGGGTGGCCATTTCCTACTCCAGGGGATCTTCTTGATCCAGGTGTTGAACCTTCATCTCCTCTGTCCCTTGCATTGCAGGGGGATTCTTTACCACTTTGCCGACAGGAAGCCCCTCAGCCTCTTCATAATGAGGATTAGAAGAAATATATGGGCTGACATGTATCAAACACTTAATAATAAGGCCAGCTAGAGTAAATAAAGGGAAACACCCAAAGGGAGCTGGGTAGATAATAGTCAAGTTCAGCCCATAGCTGAGTTTTCCATGTTACAGTTTTTGCTCAATATGGGTGGTTTTCTCAATTTTGAAATACAGATAAAGTTCACTTTATATAGCAGACGTGTTGAAAAGATACTGTGCTTATCAGGGGTGGATTTTTAATAAAGCAAATGAAAATGTAAATGTTTTCAGAGAACTTTACAAGAAAGAATCCCATGGTGAAGTTAAATGTAATTTGGTAATATAAATAGTTAATGCACTTGCTAAATATGTGCTTTGAGAAAATTTTCTTTGTCTTGCTCTTCCATTTCTCTCTGTTCTGCATTCTTTTCTTTCTCACCCCTTTTAAAAAAGTGCTTGGTATACCATATCAAAGATGAGTATAAAAGAAAAATTGGAGGGAAGAAAAGAAAAGATAGAGGAGAACTCTAAAGTTAGAGCAAATATGAACACATGCTTTGGGAAGATATATTTTTTTATTAAAGGAAAATTGGATCTAACCATCCCAGTGTCCAGTGCAAAGGGGGAAACATAATCCAAGATATCATTCACACAGGACAAAAAATTAAAACAAGCCAATCGCATAGTTCTTTTTTTTTTTAATTGTGCAGTGCTGATCAATGATGCCTGAAAGATGTTTTTCCCCTGAGACGTATTTTAAAAGGACACAGTGTCCTGTCAGTACTTGCATGCTCACCAGTTATCTCCAGAATAAAATACAGTACTAAATTTTTTAGAAAGTCAGTGGGGCAGCAAACCATAGCTTGGCTTGTGTGGAAGAGCCCTTTGCCTAAGATATCGCTGATCTTGTCTTTGTGAGCTCTTAGTTTTTCTATATGTTTCCAAATTGATTCATGAAAAACAAAGAGAGGACTTCCCTGGCAGTGCAGTGGTTAAGACTCCCTGCCTCTAAGGCAGGGGGCATGGATCCGATCCTTAGCAAAGAAACAAGATCCACACGCCATGGGGTCAGAAAAAGAAGAACAACAACAAAGAAAAAGGAGGTTTGTCAGACATTTGGAGCCCCAGACTTGAGCTCAAAAGTCCTAAGGAAAATATTTGAAGACTGAAATTTTATTATCGAAAAAATGTAAACTCATATGTGAAAGATACCATAAACAAAGTCAACAGATAAATGATAAACTGGGAAAAGGTCATTGAACAAATATGACCAAAAAAAAATTGCTTCTTTTTCTAAGGGACCCCCTTGCTCCCCATTCCCATTTACATGTGAGTAGATGAAGCAGGGAGAAGGGAGAGGGTTGTGATTCAGGAAAGGCCTTTACAGGAAATGCTGTATTATAATTTTTGGAGTTCATAAAATCTGTGAAACCCTTCTGTCAGAATCAGCCTTCTCCAACACATTATAGAGCAATTATCCTCCAATTAAAAAAAAAAACAACACCAAAATCCTATTTTTTAAAAATAAAAAAAGAATCCGCCTTCTGTGGGGACAGTGCTCAGCTCCCACGGTTCTCCATCAAGCAATGTGTAATACCCCCGGTCCTGGCAGTCCCCTGACCCCACTTGGATTTCTTGTTCTTGACCCTAGAGGTGGAGATGGGTGGACAGGTCCTGGGGAGTCTTAACATCCAACCTGGAGGATCTCATCCCAGCTGTGGGTTTTGACTTCCGGTTTGACTTTATTCCTTAAAAAAAAAATTATTTTTTTCCTTTCTTTAAAAATGTTAGTTTATTTATTTTTGGCTGTGCTGGGTCTTTGTTGCTGTAGGCAGGCTTTCTCTAGTTGCGGTGCATGGCCTTCTCCTTGTGACGGCTCCTCTGCTTGTGGAACAGTCTCTAGGCACACAGGCTCAGTAGTTGTGGCTCTCAGGCTTAGTTGCTCTGAGGCATGTGGGATCTTCCTGGACCAGGGATCGAACCCATTTCCCCTGGCAGGCAGACTCTTAACCACTGGACCACCAGGGAAGCCCCCGACTTTATTTAGACCATATCTTTATACATGCATTGCCTCCTGGGACTTCTCCAATGAGATCTCCTAGTACTTCATTATATCAAAGAAAGAACTTAACCCATTCCCCTCAAACTCCTTCTCCTGTTCTTTGTCTCCCCCGGGGAAGTGTTGCTAGCACTTAGCAGCTCAGTTCTAAACCTGAGTGGCACCTATATTCCTTCTCTGCCTGCCTCCCCTGGTCAAACGTATCACAAGTCCATTGGCCCTGACTCCCGTATTTTTCGTCAATCTACTTCTCCATACTGCCTCGCCTCCGGTTTGCTCATTCTAAACTTTGGTCTGGATTATGGCGTGGACTCCTGATAAGCCTCCCTGCCTCCATGTTACCAGCCTTCAGAGGATTCTGCAGGTGGTAGCTGGAGTGGTTTTCTAAAATGCAAATCTGGTCAGACAGTCTTCTGTTCAAATCTCTTCAGTTGTTTACAGTGGCCGCTGTTGTAAAGGTCAAACTCCTGTTCTTGTCAAGCAGGGAAAGATAAAAATAAACAAATAGACATTTAAATATATTTTATTTAAAAGCCTATTTTAGGGACTTCCCTGGTGGTCCAGCAGCTAAGACTCCGTGCTCCCAGTGCAGGAAGCCTAGGTTCTATTTCTGGTCAAGGAACTAGATCTTGCATGTCGCAACTAAGACTTGGCTCAGCCAAATAAATAAATACATATTTTAAAAATAAAGTTGCATTCCCCATGACAATGGAAGTCCCCCAAGGTAGGTACCTTCCCTGGTTTGTTCACCATCAGATTCCTAGAATCTAGACATTGTTAACTATAGAGAAGCATTTTAAAAAAGAAAAAGAAAGAGAAGAAAACAGAGTAATGAGCCAGATGTGAGTGTAGATGTTGGAATAGGTGTGATCTGGGGATTAGGGTGACCTTGGTGTTGACCTTGGTCTATGAGGGACAGCATAATTGGGCACCTTCCCTTTCCGCTGTCTCAGGTGTTTGAAGGCACCATGCTTCCTGGCTTCTGGGCCTTCACACAGACTGTTATTTCTGCCTCATTTGCTCCCTTCTCCCCCTTCATTTGACGCAGACCTACCCTTTGGGTCACTTCTTTAAGGAAGTCCGCTCACCCTTCAGAACACTGTGCTTTGCAAAGTACGTCCTGCTAAGCTGCTTGGCAGAAGGTGTGTTCCAAGTACACCCTCACCAGCATAACATCAAAGGGCTGGTTCCCCGTGTTCCTATACCTACAGATGGCCGTTGTCTATTCTCTTTGCTTCGTTTGCTTGATCTACTTATTTGTGGCTATTGTGGGTCTCTTAGTGCTGCTCGGGCTTCCTCTAGCTGTGAGTTGAGGCTACTCTGGTTGTGGTGGCTTCCCTTGTGGAGCACAGGCTGTAGACGCCCAGGCTTCAGTAGCTGCAGCTCCCAGGCTCTAGAGCACAGGCCCAGTAGTTGTGGTGGGCTGGCTTAGTCGCTCCGTGGCGTGTGGGATCTTCCTGGGTCAGGGATCAAACTCGTGTCTCCTGCTTGGCAGGTGGATTCTTTACCACAGAGCCACCAGGGAAGCCCCTCATTGTCTATTCTTAACCTTGGACATTTTGCTATCCATTCTTTTTAACCTTGGCTGTCTTGATAGGCAAATGATAATATCTCCTTTTTCTCTTAATTTTTGTCTCTTTGACTCTAGCGAGATCAGATATATTTTTATGTGTTTACTGTCCATTTGGGGCTTCCCTGGTGGCTCAGATGGTAAAGAATCTGTCCGCAGTACAGGAAACCTGGGTTTGATCCCTGGGTCAGGAAGAACCCCTGGAGAAGGGAATGGTAATGCACTCCAGTATTCTTGTCTGGAGAATCCCATGGACAGAGGAGACTAGTGGGCTACAGTCCATGGGGTCACAAAGAGTCAGATACTACTGAGTGACTAATACTTTCACTCTCCATTTAAGTTTTCTTTTTGATTTTCCAACTTATCACCTTCATTTGTTTTTCACAGCTATTCTTATAGTTCTGTCATTCACCCAAGAGCACATGTGTTGCTTGCCTACTCTATGTTAAGCAGATATTATGGGCAATTTTGTCCTCTAAAAATCCACATATTGAATCCCCCAGTATCTCAGAAATGGACTGGAGATAGGCCCTTGGAAGAAATAATTAAGGTGAAATGAAGTCGTATGGGTGGACCCTACTCCAGTGTGTCTGGTGTCCCTGTAAGAAGAAAGGATTAGGACAGACGCACAGAGGGAAGACCACGTGAGGACGTTGGGAGAAGGTGGCGTATAAGAGCCAAGAAAAGAGGGCTCAGAACAAACTAAACCTGCCTACACCTTGATCTTGGACTTGCCGCCTCCAGAACTGTGAGAAAAATAAATATCTACTGTTTAAGCCCCTCAGTCTGTGGTATTTTGTTACAGCCATCCTAAGAAACACAGCAGTGTTCTGGGCACTGGTGTTTAAACATTTGAATAAGATAGATAAAGTCCTTGCTCTTACAAATTGGGTCATGGAGACATAAATAAGATGCAGAAATTCATTCACATTTTATTATATTTGTGGCTTGTTCGTGCATGCCCATGCTCCATGCTCAGTCATGTCTGACTCTTTGTGACCCCATGGCCTATAGCCCACCAGGCTCCTCTGTCCATGGGATTCTCCAGGCAAGAATACTGGAGTGAGTTGCCATTTCCTCCTCCAGGGGATCTTCCCAACTCAGGGATCAAACCCACATCTCCTGTGTCTCCTGAATGGTCGGGTGGATTCTTTACCACTGAGCCACTTGGTAAGTGGCTTGTTATAACTGCCTTATTTACAATAAGTTACAAACAATAATAACATCAGTGACAAGTGCTATGGAGACAAAAAACAGGATGACGTAATAGAGAATGCTGAGGGCCCATCAGGAGAGGTTGTGGGGTTGAGGAGGGTCTCTCAGAGAAGGTAAGACCTAAACTTGTGCTGAGATCTGAAGACAGGAAAGAGCTGGCAGCTTGAAGTTCAGCCAGACCAGATGGAATACACATGCGGCGTGACAACCCGGAGGCACCCATGAGTCTGGGTTGTGTATTAGTTTCCTATGACTGATGCAACAATTCACCACAAATGTAAAGGCTTAAAACCACAGAGACCTACTCTCTCCCAGTTCTAGAGTCTGCAATCAAGTTGTTGGCAGGGGGAGGAGCTCTCCTCACCTCTTCCAATTTCTGGAGGCTCCAGGCGTTCTGTGATTGCTTCACTCCAGCCTCTGACTCCATCTCCAGAGACCTTCACCCCTGTGTGTTCCCCTAATCTCCTCTGATTCTCTCCTATAAGGACACTCATGATGGCCACTAGGGCCTACTGGATAATCCAAGACAAGAGCTTCATCTCAAAATTTTTCTTTTCTTTTTTTCTTTGTCCACACCAAGCGGCACATGGGATCCTAGTTCCCCAACCAGGGATTGACCATGTACCCCCTGCATGGGAAGCACAGAATCTTTTTTTTAAAATTTAATTTAATTTTTAATTGGAGGATAATTACAATATTGTGATGGTTTCTGCCATGCATTAACATGAATCAGCCATAGCCAGTATAAAATCTGCCTGCAATGCAGGAGACCCAAGACATGCGTGTTCAATCCCTGGGTCAGGAAGATCCCTTGGAGAAGAGAATGGCTATCCACTCTGGTGTTCTTGCCTGGAGAATTCCATGAACAGAGGAGCATGGAGGGCTATAGTCCATGGGGTCACAAAGAGTCAGACACAACTGAGTGACTAAGCACAGCATAGCATAGTTGTTATAAAATATTGACCCTATTCCCCATGGCATACAGTATTTCCTTTTATACATAATGGTTTGTTCCTCTTCATCCCCTACCTCTATCTTGCCCCTCTTCCCTCCCCTCTCCCCAGTGGTAATCAGTAGTTTGTTCTCTAGATCGTGAGTCTGCTTCTTTTGGGGTTATATTCACTAGTTTGTTGTATTTATAAGACCCCACATAATATGTGCCTGGCAGGTTTTCTGGGAGGCCTAGATGGGTTCATGCATGTAAAGAGTGTGGAGCCAGGCCCAGTGAATGGCAGTTACTGTTATTTTGTGAACAGATTCTCCTTAAAAAGATGCTCATTTTTATGGACAGCTGTTCTTAAGAGTCTGCTGTCTGGACACATCTCCTACATGACCCCCATGTGGCCCTCCAATTGCTACTGTAAATACTGCTGAAGTGTCTCATTCTTGGGAGAACGGGAAGAACTGGTCAACATGAGCTCAGCAATTGTAACCGTAGTTATAAATCCATCAGTTTTGTTGACAGAACTTGAGTCAGGACACAGCTGACCATACTTGGAAGTACCTTGGCTGCTTGTTTATTTTTATGGTCTGAGGAAGCTGGGTCATCTAGGTCTCCCTGGATGTCAGTTGGCCTTGAGGGGGTGGAGCCTGGGAGACAAGGCCTGCCGGGCCTTCAAGGTCCCCCTCTTCCTGGTTCTCACAGCCTCTTGTAAGGACCCCAGTAGTGCTGTTCATCAGACCATTGCAGACACACCCAGCCTCAGGTTTAACCAAATATCCAGGCCCAGTCAAGCTGACACACAAAGTCATCCATCCATCACAAATCTCATATGGGAACATGACTAGGACTCCGCACCCCCAGGGCAGGGGGCCTGGGTTCCATCCCTGGTCAGGGAACTGGATCCCACATGACGCAACCAAGAGTTAGCGTGCCACAATTAAAGATCCTGAAACAAAGACTGAAGATTCCGTGTGCTATAACTAAGACATGGTGCAGCAAAATAAGTAAATAAAATGAACATTAAAAAAACACAAACAAGTCTCATATGAATCAATGAGAAATATGTCCTGGTTATAACTGTAGCTCAGGACCTGGAATAGGAACCAGGCTGAGCTCTATTTTAGGTCTGGAAAGGACTTCAGAAGGCATAGGGCTGAACCTAGTGTTTAAGAGCTTGAAACACTTTAAGTGTTTTGCTCAAATATGTAGAGCTATTTTGAGGGGGACCCACATGCCCTTAAATGAGTGAGCAATTGCTTATTATGATAATAACAAGTTAACTTACTAAACTGCATCATGGAATGTACATGGGTTTCTGCTCAACTCCTGTATTAATGCATTTAATAATACAGGAGCCCCTAATTTAACTGACAGGGATGTTGAGGTTGGGCCATTCAGCCACCAAGGGACAGAGCCAGAAATCAAACACACACAGGCTAGTTCCAGAGCTTGTGTCAATAACCACCGTGCTGGAAGATACAATAGATTTGCCTGAGAGCAGGGCATGGGCCCAGGAGAGTTTTTTGTTATATATTGTATTTATATATATTTATATTATATTTTGCTTTTGTTTAGTCCGTCGGTCATGTCCGACTCTTTGCAACCCCATGGACTGCAGCATGCCAGACTTCACTGTCCCTCACTGTCTCGCAGAGTTTACCAAGTTCATGCCCATTGCATCAGTGATGCTATCCAACCGTTTCATCCTCTGTTGCCCACTTCTCCTCCTGCTTTCAATCTTTCCCAGGATTGGGGTCTTTTCCAATGAGTTGGGTCTTTGTATCAGGTGGCCAAAGTATTGGAGCTTCAGCTTCAACATCATTTCTTCCAGTGAATAGTCCTTCCAGTGAATGACCATTTTTATTAAGCGTGATCTTCTCAGTTGGAACCTGAGTGGCTACTGTAGGCTTGTGACTTTGGCCAGTTTGGGCCTTTGTGGCCTTTTTGAATTGGACTCAACAGATCAATCTGTTTAGTGAAAGGAAAAGGACCACATTCACACTAGAGTTTCATTCAAAGCAGTTTCTGGTCCCTTTAGTATATCTTCAAAGAGGATGGACTTTCTTGCATGATCAACACTGCTTTTCAAGAACATGGGACTGATCCTTATTTTGGAAGCTGTCAGCTTCCTTGTGATGTAGGAAATGAATCAGGAGAAAATAGGGTTTTGATACCAGGAAAGTGCTCAGTTTATTGCACTCCAAGGACAAACAGGAAGCTGTGCTTCCTTCCCCTACAAATGGACACACACAGCCTTTTCCTTTTCAGAATGAATCTGGAGTTTCATCCCCACGCTCCCATATATGTTTTACCCATACATGGTATTTTACTTTTATTTGTTTATTTATTTATTAAAAGGGCCTGTTTTAGATCAAGTCCCCAGAAGCAGACCCTGAGAGGGACATTCTTGTGAAAGTCACTGATTTTTTAAATTTTTTTTCAATTTTGGTTAAGCTGGGTCTTCATTGCAGCACGTAGACTTCCCTAGTTGAGGCATTCAGGCTTAGACGTCCTGTGAGATGTGGGTGCTTAGTTCTCTGATCAGGGATCAAACCTGAGTCTCCTGCATTGCAAGGAGGATTCTTCTTCTTTTTTTTTTTTTAAGCAGGGTAGCTTCTAGTTTATTTTTATTTTTTATTTGGCTGTACCAGGACTATAAAGAAAGCTGAGTGCAGAAGAATTGATGCTTTTGAACTGTGGCATTGGAGAAGACTCTTGAGAGTCCCTTGAACTGCAAGGATATCCAACCAGTCCATCCTAAAGGAAATCAGTCCTGGGTGTTCATTGAAAGGACTGATGCTGAAACTGAAACTCCAATACTTTGGCCACCTGAAAAGACCCTGATGCTAGGAAAGATTGAGGGCAGGAGGAGAAGGGGATGACAGAGGATGAGATAGTTGGATGGCATCACCGACTTGATGGACATGGGTTTGGGTGAACTCCAAGAGTTGGTGATGGACAGGGAGGTCTGGCGTGCTGCGGTTCATGGGGTCACAAAGAGTCAGACACAACTGAGCAACTGAACTGAACTGAACTGAACTGAACTGAACCAGGTCTTAGATGTGACATATGGGATCAAGTTCCAAGACCAGAGATTGGTCCCAGGCCCCCTGCATTGGGAGCACAGAATCTTAAGCACTGAACCACCAGGGAAGTCCTGGATTTTTTTTTTAACTTTTTTTTTGTATTGAAATATAGTTAATTAACAATGTTGTTTGACTTCCCTGGGGGTCCAGTGGTTAAGGCTTCATTGGTACAGGTTCTGATCGGGAAGCTAAGAACCTGATTGGGAAGCTAAGAACCCACATACCTTGAGGCCCGAAAACCAAAACATAGAACAATATTGTAAAAAATTCAAAAAAACAATGTTGTGATAGTTTCAGGTGAACAGCAAAGGGACTCAGCCATACATATACAAACTCCCCTCCCATTCAGGCCGCCATATAACATCCAGCAGAGTTCCACATGCTCTGCAGTAGGTTGCAAGGTGGACTCTTTCCCACTGGACCCCCAGGGAAGTTCTGAACATAATTCATTCAGACAGTGTTCTGGGGTCACAAACAGACACAACTGAGTGACTTTCACTTTCACGCCACTTTCTCAGAAAAAACCTAAGAGAGGGAGGGAAGCAGGATCAAGAAGGGCCAGGGTCCAGCCAGGATGCAGTCTCAAGTCACGCGTAGCTTTGGGTTAACCATTTGGGGAAGGTTCTGGGACATAAATCGCACTGCAGAGCTGATCCACCTTGAGGTAAGGGGTAAGCTGTGTACACTGTACCCATCAGTTTATGGCCGAGGGATCTCCCGTCAGTATAAGCGAAGGGTTGTCCTCCAGACCTGGGGGGGCTGTGGCCAGAGGTGGTTCTGGGAGCTGCATCACAGCTTCTGTTTCACGATGTGGTTTGATCGCCCAGCCTCTGACCCCATTTCTCCATAACTTCCCTCCTCCTCCCCCTCCTCCTGTGTGTTACACAGCACAGTCACCAAACCAGCACGGGCAGAAGCAGCAACATGGAGAGGTGGGCAAGACAGCGGAGGTGGTGGCCGTTAGTGAACAAACTCCCAGTGGCCATTTGCCCTTTCTTAACTCATCATGCATCTGGCCCGGTGTTCAGTCCGCTCATGTGAAAAGTCAGAGTCAGAAACGGGATGGGAACTTGACACAAATCTGGTTTGCAGGTGGGTGAGATGCCAGCCCCGTGTCTGGAATCCTCATGGTGTGCATTGAATCGGAGACAAAAATCAAGACCGCAGCTTGGGTCTTCTGACTTGAGGATGGGGCCATCGAGGATGAAGGCCTTCTCAGACTGTCTGCTGATGCTGTCTGCCCCCTGGAGCTACTGTTTTCTATATGACAACTCCAGAGACAGTAATACATTTAGTGTCATCAAGGTATAGGGCACATGGCTAGGGAAGGAGGGCAGACAGGATAGAGATGAGTTGTGATGAAATTACTCAGATTCTCCAATCACACGTTAAAGACCTTGGAATTTTTCTGTCAGGCCTGGGTAACGAATGGAGATTTTTACCTTTTTTTTTGGTTACACTGGGTCTTCAATGCAGGGTGCAGCCTGAGTTCCTTGTGGCATTTGGCATCTAAGTTCTCTGACCAGGGATCAGACCTGAGTCCCCAGAACTGGAAGGAGGATTCTTAACCACTGAATCTACAGGGAAGTCTCTCAATGGAGATTTTTCACAAGAGGAATGATGAAACCCATTAGTTTGAGGGGACTTGGCAAGCTAGGCAAGATATGGTGAGGGCTTCCACTAAGATGTCTGATAGCATAGGCACTGGGGGAGGAGTTGAGCAGGATAGCCAACAAGCTGGGATCTGATGAAAACAACTGCCAAAACTACATCTCTAGGTAAGATATGGTGTACCGCTGATTGCTGTTGTTGTTTAGTTGCTAGGTTGTGTCCTGCTGTTTGTGACTCCATGGACTGTAGCCCTGCCAGGCTTCTCTGTCCATGGGATTCTCCAGGCAAGAACATTGGAGTGGGTTGCCATGTCTTTCTCCAAGGGATTTTCCCAACCTGAGCATCGCTATGAACAAAGCTAGTAGAGGTAATGGAATTCCAGTTGAGCTATTTCAAATTCTGATAGATGATTCTGTGAAAGTGCTGCACTCAATATATCAGCAAATTTGGAAAACTCAGCAGTGGCCACAGGACTGGAAAAGGTCAGTTTTCATTCCAATCCCAAGAAAAGCAATGCCAAAGAATGCTCAAACTACCACACAATTGCACTCATCTCACACACTAGTAAAGTAATGCTCAAAATTCTCCAAGCCAGACTTCAGCAATATGTGAACCATGAACTTCCAGATGTTCAAACTGGTTTTAGAAAAGGCAGAGGAACCAGAGATCAAATTGCCAACATCTGCTGGATCATCGGAAAAACAAGAGAGTTCCAGAAAAAACGTCTATTTCTGCTTTATTGACTATGCCAAAGCCTTTAACTGTGTGGATCACAATAAACTGTGGAAAATTCTGAAAGAGATGGGAATACCAGACCACCTGACGTGCCTCTTGAGAAACCTGTATGTCGATCAGAAAGCAACAGTTAGAACTGGACATGGAACAACAGACTGGTTCCAAATAGGAAAAGGAGTATGTCAAGGCTGTATATTGTCACTACTCTGCTTATTTAACTTATATGCAGAGTACATCAGGAGAAACGCTAGGCTGGAAGAAGCACAAGCTGGAATCAAGATTGCTGGGAGAAATATCAATAACCTCAGATATGCAGATGACACCACCCTTATGGCAGAAAGTGAAGAAAAACTAGAAAGCCTCTTGATGAAAGTGAAAGAGGAGAGTGGAAAAAGTTGCTTAAAGCTCAACATTCAAAAAACTAAGATCATGGCATCTGGTCCCATCACTTCATGGCAGATAGATGGGGAAACAGTGGCTGACTTTATTTTTCTGGGCTCCAAAATCATTGCAGATGGTGATTGCAGCCATGAAATTAAGACGCTTACTCTTTGGAAGGAAAGTTATGACCAGCCTAGACAGCATATTAAAAAGCAGAGACATTACTTTGCCAATAAAGGTCCGTCTAGTCAAGGGTATGGTTTTTCCAGTGGTCATGTATGGATGTGAGAGTTGGACTATAAAGAAAGCTGAGTGCCAAAGAATTAATGCTTTTGAGCTGTGGTGTTGGAGAAGACTCTCGAGAGTCCCTTAGACTGCAAGGAGATCCAACCAGTCTGTCCTAAAGGAGATCAGTCCTGGGTGTTCATTGGAAGGACTGATGTTGAAGCTGAAACTCCAATACTTTGGCTACCTGATGGGAAGAGCTGACTCACTGGAAAAGACTTTGATGCTGGGAAAGATTGAGGGCAAGAGGAGAAGGGGATGACAGAGGATGAGATGGTGGGATGGCATCACTGACTCAATGGACATGAGTCTGAGTGAACTCTGGGAGTTGGTGATGGACAGGGAGGCCTGGCGTGCTGCAGTTCATGGGGTCGCAAAGAGTCGGACACAACTGAGCGACTGAACTGAAATGAACTGAAGGATAGAACCTGTGTCTCCTGCATTGACAGGTGGATACTTTACCACTGAGACACCTAGAAAGCCCTGTACCACTGATAACACTTCCTAAAAGTCTCTTGCATGTGTTTCTTAGACGGAAGGGGTAGAACATGATACCATATCCAGCACCACCTGTGAGGGTGTTGAATTAGGTTCTTGGGCTGCCGTAGCAAAGCACTGCTAACTAGATGACTCCAAACAACAGTAATTTATTCTCTTGGGATTCTGGAAGCTACAAGGTAAAAATTCAGGTGTCAGGACTTCCCTGGTGGTTCAGTGGCTAAGACTCCACACTCCCAATGCAGGGAGCCTGGGTTCGATGCCTGATCAGGGAACTAGATCCCACATGCCACAAGTGAGAGTTTGCATGCTGCAACTAAAGATCTTGCATGGCCCAACTAAAAAAGATCCTGCATGCCTCAATGGAGATGGAAGATCCCACGTGCTGCAACTAAGACCTGGTGCAGACAAATAAATATTTTAAAAAACTTAGGTATCAACAGGATTGGCGCCTTCTGCAAGTTATGAGAGAGAATCTGAGGAGATTTTCACACCTCTCTCCTAGCTCCTGGTGGCTCCTGGCATCCCTTGGCTTAATGATACATCACTCCAGTCTCTGCCCCCATTACACGGTGCTCCCTCCTGTGGGTGTTTGTGTCTTGCCCTAGTCTAATATGGCCTCATCTTAGCCCAATCACATCTGCAAAGAACCTCATTCCAAAAGCTCACACTCCCAGATACCAGGACTCCCCTGATAGTTTCAGATGGTAAAGAATCTGCCTGGAATGTAGGAGACCTGGATTTGATTCCTGCGTCAGAAAGATCCCCTGGAGAAGGGAATGGCTACCCACTCCAGTATTCTTGCCTGTAGAATTCCATGGACAGAGGAGCCCGGCAGTGTACAGTCCATGGGGTTGCAAAGAGTTGGACATGACTGAACGACTAACACACACACACACGCACATGCACAGGCAGGTACCAGCGATTAAGAGCTGAACACATCTTTTCAGGGTATGAGATTCAACCCATACAGGTATATTAAGCCAACTCCAGTTGAAAGTTTCAGACAAACTCTAGTTTAAGGGGAAGAAAGATGCTTTACCTACTTGCATAATTGAAGCATGCAGGCATGGCTCTGCTCTCCACAAGGTGGCTTCATTGTCAGGAAGGAGCTCTCCATGGGTGGCTAAAATTGCCCTCCACCCACCTTGATCATATCCACATTTACAAAGGTAATCTCAGAAAAAAAAGATCCCCACTACATCCATGGCCACTGGATATAAAGAGCCAACTCTTTGGAAAAGACCCTGATGCTGGGAAATATTGAAAGCAGGAGGAGAGATAGACAACAGTGGATGAGATAGCTGGCTGGAATCGTGGACTCAATGGACATGAGTTTGAGTAATCTCCAGGAGTTGGTGATGGACAGGGAAGCCTGGCGTGCTGCAGTCCATGGGGTTGCAAAGAGCCAGACACGACCGAGCAACTGAACAACAGCAACATCCATCGCAATCTCTCCACAGGAGTCATGGGTCACATGCCCATCCTTGGAGGCAACTGGCTCAGATCACAACAAGAGAGGCAGATTATCATAGAGTGTGGGTGGGGGAAATTCCCTAAAGTGCTGCCGGGCAATGTTTTTGGCTGCCTCCGCCCAAGCGAGGGCCAGGGGAGAGTCTCGGCTGTAAATACCGGCTGCTTCCTGGTCATCTTGATTTTCTGGGCAGCTAATACGATGGACAGGCACTGTATCCACTGACTTCTGTTCGTGTGGTTTTGATGGATGCATCTTTGTCCAGCTTTTTTTTTTTTTAGTATTTTTTAAATTGGAATGTGATTGCTTTACAGTGTTGTGTTTGCTGTACAACAATGTGAGTCAGTTGATGTATACATACATCCCCTCCCTCTTGAGCCTCTTTCCCACTCCCTCATCCTGCCCCCACCCCTCTAGGTCATCATAGAGCACCTGGCTGAGCTTCCTGTGCTCTGTGGCAGGTTCCCACTAGCTATTTTCTGTCTGGCCTTTACTTTACTCTGCTCAGTTCAGTTCAGTTCAGTTCAGTCACTCAGTCGTGTCTGACTCTTTGTGACCGCATGAATCGCAGCACGCCAGGCCTCCCTGTCCATCACCATCTCCCAGAGTTCACTCAGACTCACGTCCATCAAGTCCGTAATGCCATCCAGCCATCTTATCCTGGGTCGTCCCCTTCTCCTCCTGCCCCCAATCCCTCTCGGCATCAGAGTCTTTTCCAAAGAGTCAACTCTTCGCATGAGGTGGCCAAAGTACTGGAGCTTCAGCTTTAGCATCATTCCTTCCAAAGAAATCCCAGGGCTGATCTCCTTCAGAATAGACTGGTTGGATCTCCTTGCAGTCCAAGGGACCCTCAAGAGTCTTCTCCAACACCACAGTTCAAACGCATCAATTCTTCGGTGCTCAGCCTTCTTCACAGTCCAACTCTCACATCCATACATGACCACAGGAAAAACCATAGCCTTGACTAGGCGGACCTTAGTCGGCAAAGTAATGCCTCTGCTTTTGAATATACTATCTAGGTTGGTCATAACTTTTCTTCCAAGGAGTAAGCGTCTTTTAATTTCATGGCTGCAGTCACCATCTGCAGTGATTTTGGAGGTCAAAAAAATAAAGTCTGACATTGTTTCTACTGTTTCCCCATCTATTTCCCATGAAGTGATGGGACCAGATGCCATGATCTTCATTTTCTGAATGTTGAGCTTTAAGCCAACTTTTTCACTCTCCTCTTTCACTTTCTTCAAGAGGCTTTTTAGCTCCTCTTCACTTGGTGCCATAAGGGTGGTGTCATCTGCATATCTGAGGTTATTGATATTTCTCCCGGCAATCTTGATTCCAGCTTGTGTTTCTTCCAGTCCAGCGTTTCTCATGATGTACTCTGCATATAAGTTAAATAAGCAGGGTGACAACATACAGCCTTGACGTACTCCTTTTCCTATCTGGAACCAGTCTGTTGTTCCATGTCCAGTTCTAACTGTTGCTTCCTGACCTGCATACAGATTTCTCAAGAGGCAGGTTAGGTGGTCTGGTATTCCCATCTCTTTCAGAATTTTCCACAGTTTATTGTGATCCACACTTTATTCTGCTCAAGAATCTGGCATTTCCCCGTTGCCTCACCAGCTCACAGGGGATAAGACCCAGTGGGAGGGGTTACCCAATGAATGAGCTGTGCTTAGAGCATAGAGGCTCTCTGCTGTCTGTGCCTCTGGGGCCATGACACTGGGTGTGGCTGGCAGCTGGGTGCTGTTCCTTGCATCATGCCCTTTGGGACTGCCCGCCACCCATCAAGTTCTCCCAGAACTCCTCGGAGTGCAGGGAACCTATTCTGCCGAGTGCTTCATACTGCCCTGCTCCTATCTCTCCTAGCTTAGACTAGTGAGAAGCTAAAGACATTTGAAGTCCATACCTGGGTCATGGTTCTGTAAGCATGCTGCTACCACCAGCATCACAATCAGCATGTGAGCTGGAAACCTGCCCTATTTTCCTCTGTCCAGCTTCTCTTCTGTGTTGCTTAGCCTGAGTTCCCTGAACAGAGGCCAGCAGAGCTAGGAAAAGCCTCAGGGACCACTAGGCCTTTCCCAGTATAGATGGTGACATGTTCATTTTTACGGTCGTTTGCCTGTGGGGCGATGGAGGAAGAGAGGGCATGTCATGCCTTGACCAGCATGAGCCTCCTGGACCGTGCTGACCTGCTGTGCCCCTTGGATGCCTGTCTTGCTTTTGACCCAGGTGAACAGCCTCCACTCACACCCTCCACTGGGCACTTGCTTTTTTTTTTTTTTCAAACATGTTGCCAGCCTGATTGTTTATTGAGCTGTCTTCATCAACATACCCAAAAGGGTAAGTCAGTTTATTTTGTAAAAACTTTATTTTTATAATTTTTATTTACAATTTTGTGTTAGTTTCAGATGCACAGCAAAGTGAATCAGCTACATGTATACATATATCCCCTCTCTTTTGGATTTCCTTCCCGTTTAGGTCACCACAGAGCACTGAGTAGAATTCCCTGTGCTATATGGTAGGTTCTCATCAGATATGTATTTTATACATAGCATTGAATCTGTGTCAATCCCAGTCTCTCAGTTCATCCCCCTTTCCCATTTGGTGGTCACGTGTTTGTTCTCTACATCTGTGTCTCTATTTCTGCTTTACAAATAGGTTCGTGGGTATCATTTTTCTAGATTCCATAAATATGCATTAACGTGTGATATTTGTTTTTCTCTTTTTGATTAACTTCACTCTATGCGAGTCTCTAGGTCCACGTCTCTGCAAGTGGCTCAATTTCATTCTTTGTTATGAGTGAATAATATTCCATTGTATATATATATACACCACATTTTCCTTATCCAGTCCTCTGTTGATGGACATTCAGGTTGCTTCCCTGTCCTGACTATTGTAAATAGAGCTGCAGTGAGCGTTAGGATACATGTTATCTTTTGGAATTATGGTTTTCTCCGGGTATATGCTCAGTGGGGGGATTGCTGGCATGAAAATAAACAAAGGAAACCTCATTTAAAATGGAATTGGACAGTCCTGAGGGGGAGCTCTCCCACACTCAGCCCAGGACACCAGCAGGGAGAAAACTGATGAGAATTATTCTGAAAGGGAAGGCATTTTCCACTTGGGGATTTTATCTCCTGTTTTTAAGATTAAGAAGGAAGATCTCTCCTTGCCCTAGAGACAACAGTCTAACCACCTCTGGTAGCTGATAAGAAACTGCCTCTTGTTCTCCTCCAATCAACTTTTGTTTAAAATGACCCTCCCCAATTTCCTCCTAAAGCCTAATAAAAGCTGACCTTCCTTTTGTCTTTTCCGACTTGCCTGTTAGGTCACCATAGCCTGCTTTTCCTGACAGGCTATTCCTCAGCTCTTCTGAATAAGCTCCATTTTGCTTTTTCTAATTTGTCAATGATATTTTTTTAAGGTTTACACTACTCACATTCTCCTCTTGATGACCTCTCTTAGGGGGAAACAAAATATAAATATTCTCACGAACAGTATCATCATCAACAAAATTAATAGTAATAAGTCTCCCTGTGTGCCAAGCCCTGTATTTAGTCCTTTCTGGTCAGTAGCTCACTTACTTCTCCCTCCTAAAGAGTAGGTGACGGTCACTCAGTCATGTCCAACTCTGCAACCCCATGGACTACAGTCCTGCCAGGCTCCTCTGTCCATGGGATTCTCCAGGCAAGAATACTGGAGTGGGTTGCCATTCCCTTCTCCAGGGGCTCTTCCCAAACCTGGGATCGAACCTGGGTCTCCCACATTACAGACAGATTCTTTACCATATCAGCCACCAGGGAGGCCTCTACAAGTAGATAGATGTATGTCTACTTTTCAGATAAACACACTGAAGTTCAGAGAGTATTCAGTACAATAGTATTCAGACCTATTGAATAATAGGTCCACATTCACAAACCTAGTATGTGAAAGGACTGTCAGACTTGAGCTCTGAATAGGTCAGCCTCAGGCCGTGGAGCAGGAGGCAAATATGCCTATGGTTCCTTTCCTCTCTTAGCACCACCTGCATTTATCTCCTATTTCCGGCCATCTCCTATAGCATTTTCTTTATGAAAACATTTTATTTTTTATTTATTTTTTGGCCGTGCCCTGCAGCATGCGAGATCTTAGTTCTCCAACAAGGGATTGAACCTGAACCCTCTGCATTGAAAGCATGGAGTCCCAACCACTGCACCATCACAGAAGTCTTAGCCGTTTTTCGTAATTAGAAAAAAAATCTTTATTTTTTTTAAATTTGTTCACTGCTTTTTAAATTTTTTATAATAATTAATATTTGCCTTAATCTCTGATTTGATTTCCTTGAATTTATTTTTCAAATATTAAATGTTCTCAGTGTTATTTTCTAAAGACTCTTTCATTTCTTCTTGAGTTTCTCTTTGATCCAAGAGTTAAAGAGCAGCATTATCACAGTAAACAAAAGGTGGGAACAACCTAAGTGTCGATTAACAGGTGAATGAATAAACAAAATGTCATATACACGTAAAATGGAATATTATTCAATTTTAACTAAGAAGGAAATTCTGACACATGTCACAACATGGATGCCTTGAAAAAGAAGTAATAAGCCTGTCATGGAAGGACAAATACTGTAGATTCCACTTATGTGAGGTACCTGGAGCAGTCAGATACACAGATAAAAATTGGGATGTGGGTTGCCTAGGGCTGGGGAGGACAGGGGAATGACGGAGATAGAGTTTAGTGGGTACAGAGTTGCAGTTTGAGAAAATGAAAAATTTCTGTGGGCGGTGATATTGCACAACAGTGTGAACGTACTTAATGTCATCGAATGATACATACAAAAACTCAAAATTTTATGTTACATTTTAACACAATTGAAATGGTAACTACAGAACTCTTAAATCAAGTTAATTTTGTTTTTAGGTCTTCTATGTCACCATTTTCCTATGAGATGTGACTAAGACAGAGGAGTTAAGGTTTCTAAACTCAATGTGATATTTGTGATTCTCCTTGTTATTTGGGTGATTTTTACTTGTGATTGTTATTTCCTCCCATATAAAATGTAAATACCAAAAATGTATTTTTTCTCATCTCCTTTGTTCCATTTACTGATTTCACCTTGAATTCTACTTTGTAGGACATTGGATTTATCACTGCTGCTTTCTTCCCTCCTTTCATCCTTCCGTGAATAACCACAAGTCCACACTGTGTGCCAAGTACCCTTCTAGGTGCTGAAGACAGACTAGACAAGAAATTTAACCAAATCTTTACTTCCTGGAACTTATATTCTAGTGTGGGAGAAAGTAAAACAAGATAAATATGAAAAATATGATCTATTTTTTCCAATTTTTAATGTTTTATTAAAATTTTTTTAATGATTAACATTTTTGTTCATTGAGAAAATGGTTATTTTGTTAAACTTTTTCTTGTTTTTCCTTTGTTTTAATTTTGCTAAATTTACATATAATGCTGCAATAAGCAGCCTTAAATATCTATGCTTACATACTGTTAGTTTTATTCTTAGAGATATATTGACAGAATAAGGTTATTGGGTAAATGGGTATATGGCTATATGCCTATATAATTATTATTAAAATATATACGATATAGTCTAATGCTTTAAGTCCTTTCTATTTAAAGTGTTGCTCACAGATCCAAAGACACAAGATGGGAACAGGTTAGAAACATGAGGATCCACCTTGGACCAACAAGGTGTCTTTGTTGTTGGTACTGAATCCAAGCTTGCTCTGCTGGCCCCATGCCAAGCCAGTAAGACAGAAGACAGGTGTTGAGGCAAAGAATAGTGACTTCATTAGGAAAGCTGGCAGAGAAGATGGTAGGCTAGTGTCTCAAAATCACCTTGGGGTCTGGATGCCAGTTTCTTTATATAGAAGTGGCGGGTAGGTAGGAAATAAAGCAAAAAGACCATTAATCTTGCAGGTATCTCCGGAATGGTTAGCTTCAGCGAGGGGCTGTGTTAATTTCTTCTGTCCTGCGGCCATTCACAGCTGGACTGGGTCGGGATGTCTCTCAAACCCAAGGCACTGAGATCTAAATTCAGGCAGAGGGGCAGGGCTCCCCAAGGCAGGTGATTATGTGTACAGACCTATCCTTCCAAAGAACAAAAGCAAGGGGAAGCAAAGTAAAGCAGATGGAGTCTTCCCTGTAACATTGTAACAAGTTTTCCAGGTGGATCCACAGGCACATTCGCGTTTGAGGCGCACTGCTTAGACCCTGCTAAATGCTGAGGAGAAAAGTAGAGAGTCAAAAGGGAAGGGGGCCCTGGCTGGGAAGGGGGCCTTGGAGTACAGGCCGTGAGCTCCGGTAGATACCCGGAGGAAGAAGCTGCCGCAAACGGTAAGACAGAGTGAGCGGGTGAAGGAGGCTGCGCAAAACGGCGGACTTATCCTCACTGGGCCGCGATCCCAGGCCTTTTGTTTTAGCTGAGCCCGGGCTGCGCGGCTTCCGAGCGCAGCGCTGTAAGATCTCCGCGCGCCGGGATGTTAAGGAGCGTCGTGCGCTACGCTGACTCGGGGGCACTGGCGTGTGAAGCTCTCCTGCCTAGGGTTTCTGCCGCTCCATCACAGCTCCCAAGACTTTTTAAAATACAGTTCCCTGCCCCCGCCTTACACCAGCCAGGCTAGCAGTGGAAGAAATCCTAAGGCAAACCTTAGAGTCTACCCTTTTCTCTCCACTTCCACCTAAACGTCCCGGCCTCAGCTCCTCCTCGCATCCCGGCTCTCATCCCCGTTTTTCCACGCCTGCACCCTCGAAACTCTTAAGAGAGGAATCCAGGCAAGTGGCTCTCAAACGGGGCCGGCCTAGCACATCACCCGTGCTTCCAGCGGTCTTTGGTTTCTGGGCAAGAGGACGTGGAGTCCGGCTTGGCTCCGCGTCTGATCCAGCCGGGCTCCGCCGCCCAGCCTGGGACCTTGTGGGCAGTGACTCGATTTCCCCAAGCGGTACTTTCCTCGGCTTTGAGGAGATAACACCCGCCTCCCCGGGTTGTTCTGAGGTTCGAGAGAGCATTTGAAGGAAAGCATTTTTGTTAAGTGACAGAGTGCTAAATACACGGGGCTAACTTCAGCTCGCTGATCTTGGCTGAAGGATGGATGTCTGCTCCTTCCGCCCCCGCCAACCACCCCAGCGGTCTTCCTGTTTCTTCTGCACTTGGCAGTGCCCTCTCGCCCGGTTATGGCACTCGGCGTGCTCGACTTGTCTCCGGCCTCTGGTCTCCTCGGGGAGGGCAGGGCGGGTAAGGAGAAGAGGACTGATTGGCTGGGTGGGAGGTGGGACGAGCAGTGACGCTCCTAGCCCGGGAGACTGCGCCGCGGGGTGCGCGGGGCGCCGGGGGCGGGGCGGAAAGGGAGCCGAACCGGAGAAGGGCGGGGTGGGGGGAGATGGGGACAGGGACAGGATGGAGAAGAGGCGAGGCAGGGGCGGAGGGAAGAGGAGAGCAGGGTGGGGGTGAGATTGGGTGGCGGGTGGAGGAGAGGAGGGGAACCAGGTGGGGAGGGGAGAGAGTGACGGGGTGGGCGGGCAGGGGAGGGAAGGAGGGGCGGGGTGCGAAGAGGGAGGAGGGCCTAGGTGGGGATGGGGGTCGCATTCCTGGGGCCGTGGCGGAGACCTGATCCCGGCCTATCCCACCCCTGTCCAGGCGAGGACGGTGTCCCTGGTGAATCATCACTGGTCCAGGAGGGGAGGAGACCGAGCCTGAGCTGCTGGGGGAGGGGTTTCGGGGAGGGAGGGGCCCGCGGGCGGCGCCAGGTCGGGGTCGGGTTTGCAGTCATCCCCACGGCCTTGGCTCCGCGCGCGGCTGCGCCGCCGGGAGGTTTCCGGTCACAGCAAGTCCCTGGGCTTTTGGGTTCTTCCGTGGCCGGCCGTTCTCACAGCCGCCGCCCTTTCCTCCCTTGGCTGCTGCCCCAAGCGGGAGGGGAGAGAGGTCGTGTCCCCGGCGCTGGCTGCCGGGCCGAGGGGTGGGCGCTGTTAGTGACCCGCAGCGGGACCTCCCGGTGTGTTGGGTGCGGTTTGTGGGCTGTAGAACTGGAGTATAAGGTAACCAGGAGGACCCCGGAGAAGGGTAGCTGTAGGTTTTTGTCTTTTTGTTCTGTTTCGTTTTGACCTTGCCTGGGGCTTCTGGAATCTTAGTTTCCTGACCAGGGATTGAACCTGAGTCCCTTGCTTTGGAAGTTCCAAGTCTTAACCCCTTGGACCACCAGGGAAGTCTCCTGTAGAGGGTTTTGAAGGGGGCGTGACCTCACGATTTGTGAGCCTCAGCGGGGAGAAGGTTGGGGCCCTGAGAAATGCAGGATATCTGGCCAGTGGAGATGTGGGTTCCCCAGGCCGAGGAAGCAAGGTGATGGGGGCAAGCACCTGCTGGGGTCCAGCCCCCAAGGAGTGGGAGGCTAGCTGGAAAGGCCCCACCCATCCAGAGCCTGCAGCGTGACCAGCTGGAAGCCTTTCTGAGCCCCCATGTCCTCATCTGTAGGTGGCACAGCAGCTCACTGTTTTGAAGGTTTATGATGTACCTAAAACTAGAGCTATTCCCAGCCTGGCGCTACTTGATAACTTAGTCCTTTTCCCTCCTGGAAGGAGAAGAAAGTGAACTTATGAGGCTTTGCGGGACACTTGACAAACACAGCTAAGAGCCAAATAGACTTCAACAGAATAGGTATCTAAGAGTCAGACAGAAGCGACACCTGGCCTGAACTGTCATCTTTGCTTCTGCAACTGGCTTTTTTGTTTTAAGCTAAAGGACTTGTCCCCTTCTCCCCCACCATCTTAGTTCCCCAACCAGGGACTGAACCTGTGTCCCCTGCAGTGGAAGCACAGAGTCTTACCCACTGGACCGCCAGGGGAGTCCATCGTCTGCTTCTCAGATGCACATCCCTTAGAATTGTGGTCTTGTTGCAGAAAAAGGAAAAAAAAAAAAAAAGAGGATTGAATTTTTCTCTTTTCCCTCTCCTGAGAACAAAGAAGATAAAGAGAGCAGTGAGCAGACCTGAACATTCCTAGTTTTTTCACTTTAACTGCTCCTAACTCTGCACATCCAAAACCAAGTTTGCTTCTGTGCCCCCTAACTCTGCATGAGCTACGCTTGGCATCTATTTTCCTCTGCTGCTGCTGCTGCTGCTAAGTCGCTTCAGTCATGTCCAACTCTGTGCGACCCCTTAGACATCAGCTCACCAGGCTCCCCCGTCCCTGGGATTCTCCAGGCAAGAACACTGGAGTTCGTTGCCATTTCCTTCTCCAATGCATAAAAGTGAAAAGCGAAAGTGAAGTTGCTCAGTCGTGTCCGACTCTTAGTGACCCCATGGACTGCAGCCTACCAGGCTCCTCCGTCCATGGGATTTTCTAGGCAAGAGTACTGGAGTGAGTTGCCATTGCCTTCTCCCCTATTTTCCTTTAACTCTATGCTAAATACATCCTGTACTTGGTGTTTAGCCTTACAACACCCTTCCCCTTGTACAAGTTAAATATCTGAAAGAAGGCCACAGAACTGCCAGACTCAATTATTGGGTTACTGACGCCAGCCTATGACTGTCTTTGAAACTGCAAGAAGAAGAAAATCGAGATCCTAGTACCTTTGCTCCTCATCACGGATTCCTGACTGTGAGCCCTTATCTTACAGAAGGCCCTATTCTCCTCATGGAGGGAGAGTGTACAGTTCTTGAGGCATAAGCCTACTGTGTTCCCCTCTCTGCCAGCTGAGAATTAAAGCCACCTTTCTATTTCCTCCAAACTCTGTCTTTGTATTTTTTATTTGACTTCGGTGGGCAGAGAAGGCCAAGATTTTGGTCAGCAACAGTCTCAACTGGTTTAGTCTTTGTTAGGGATTGTCATGTAGCACAGCAGAGGGAGTTTGCTGGTACCGATTGTGTTAGAATGGACAGATGCACAGATACACACATCTGGTGGCTTTATCTCTCTCACAGGTATATAGAACCATCTGGATTATCTTCAGCCAGAATGCCTTGATTTGCCATCTGTGCCGGAGTCAGGATTCAACATAACAGGGCCTGAGAGGTGGGAACCCAGAACTGTCACTGATGAGCCCTGGGCAAAACTTGTGGCACCAGCAGGTTCCCGTGTCTATGATAAAGCACAGGGCAGAGTACCTGCCTGAAGTCCCACAGCTTGTGGGTGGGGCTTCGTGGAATTGTGACCTCACTGAGTCATGGAGGGGCTGGGAATGGCCTGGCAAGATGCTTCCATGACTCAGTTTCTCCACCTGTATCCCAGGAGGGAGGATCCTTGCTGTTTAGTTTCCCTGAGGGTAGGTTCCTCCCACGTCCAGACAGTGACGGGTGGGACCGTCATTTTTGTGGCATGGGAGTGGGTGCAGCCTCCCAATGAGATCAGGGCCCTGGCACAGCTGAAGCAACACAGAGGAGCCTTGCAGGCAGGGTGGCACCCCCAAAGGGAGGGGAAGGGGAAGGTGCAGAGGTGTGGTGGACTTGGCAGAGAGAGATGTCATGACACTGGGGCTCCCCAAAGGCAGGGCAGGCTGCGTGAATGCCTGGACACTGGTCAGGGCAGGTGAAGTTTGCCTTTGTGGGACCAGGATTTAGGAAGCAGCTTGAGTGATGGAACAGTCAGGCTAAGCCACAGAATGTGGCCATAAATGCAAATAAGTGTACACCCTCTCTCCTAAGAGTGGTAGTCGCCCAGCTCTCCTGAACCTGGCTTCCACCTTTGTTTCCTTCTCCAGATGGGCCCTGGGTTTCCCTGGTGGCTAATATAGTAAAGAATCTGCCTGCAATGCAGAAGACCCAGGTTCAATCCCTGGGTTGGGAAGATACGCTGGAGAAGGGAATGGCAACCCACTCCAGTATTTTTGCCTGGGGAATCCCACGGACAGAGGAGCCTGGCAGGCTACAGTCCATGGGGTTGCAAGGACACAACTGAGTGACACACACACCAGGTGGGCCCTGCTTTGATGACAGGCTCATTCATGGAGGTCCGTCTTCCCGCAGAGATTTACGTAATGGGAGGCTGAGCAGGCTTTGCTTGAGTCAGCTCTTAATGTTACTGAAACACCCGGTGAACTCTAGAGGCAATTCTGAGTGAGTAGAGTGGCTCGTGAGGTCCCTCTTTATTCACACAGCACAACAGAGGGATTTTTATTCTGCCTGGTAGGTTCTGGAGTCAAGAGTGCCTGCATGCAAACCCTGGCTCTGTCATTTGCTAGCTGAGTGACCAGGGCAAGTTAATGAACTTCTGTGTGCTTTTTTTGTTTTGTTTTGTGGAGCGAGGAGTCTCATGGTACCTAATTAAGGGTTATTTAACAACTAAATGAGATAATGCTTATAAAGCACCTGGCCCAGGGTAGGCACGGATAAGGTTAGCTATTAATGTTGTTATTCTTTCATGGGAAGGGAGGTAGTGAGTGGTTCCTCAGATGTCTCAGAGGAAAGAATTTCTCGGAGCAGCCTTAGCTATACCTCCCACTGAGTATCTTGTGACTGACCCAGAGACCTCAGGCAGCTGAGCCTCCCCTGGGACAGCAAGCAGAGGCAAGGGTGACAAATTAAAGCAGGAGAAGCGTTTTTCTCATTCTTGGATGGGATCCAAAGAGATCAGTTTCTTAACTGACTCGGCGTCCTGGCATTAGAATGCCGTGAGTGGCACCCACGGGACAAGTGATACAAGTCTATCCGAGCTGACTTGCAGCTTGGAATTCACTCACTCCATTCATTCGGCTGTCAGTGTCGCAGGTATTTAATAAATGCTTGTTGTGTGTCAGACACTGTTTCAGTCAATGGTGTGAAACCATTCAAATGCAATTGATTAAAAATATATTTAAAAATTTAAAATGCAGTTAATGAGAGACTCAGATATCGGTATACATCTCTGTTCACAGCAGCATTATTCACAATAGCCAAAAGATGGAAGAAGCCCAAGTGTGCACTGATGGATGAATGGAGAAGCAAAATGTGGTATATACATACAAAGAACACTATTCAGCCTTCAAAAGAGGGAAACGTTGTCACTTCTTCGACACGGATGGACTTGAAGACATTACACTAAGTGAAATGAGCCAGTGACAAAAGGAAATGTCTGATTCATTTGAGGCACCGAGGGTAGTCAAGTTCATAGAGACAGAAAGGAGAATATTGGTTTCCATGGGGCTGGAAGGAGTGGGGATAAATGAGGAATTAGTTTTTAATGGTACAGAGTTTCAGTCTGGGATGATGACAAACGTTCTGGAGGTGGATGGTCGTGATGACTGTAAAACAACGTGAATGTATTTAATGCCCACTGAACTATTTCCTTAGAAACAGGTAAAATGGTAAATCTTCGCTCACTCAGTTGCTTCAGTTGTGTCCAACTCTTTGTGACCTTATGGATGGTAACCCACCAGACTTCTCTGTCCATGGAATTCTTCAGGCAAGAATACTGGAGTGGGTTGCCATTCCTTTCCCCAGGGGACCTTGCTGACCCAGGGATTGAACCTGGTCTGCATTGCAGGCAGATTCTTTACTGTCTGAGCCAATAGGGAAGCCCCAGTCAGTCAGTGGTTGCCTGCAAATGAGAGAAGGGCTGGAGAGGGCAGGAGGAAGGACAATAGAGGACGACAAAGAAATCTGAAATGCTGATAGATAAATTTGTTATCTTGATTGTGGTGATTCTTTCATGGGTGTGTACATGTCAGAGCTGATCAAATTACATACTTAAATATGTGCTGTCTATTGTATGCCAACTATACATTAATAAAACTGGTAAAGCCAGTTTTTTTAAAAAAAATTGTAATGCACACAAGAATGCAGTAAAGAGCAGGAAGATGAAAATCACAGAGTTCTATGGGGCACAGGGTAGCGCCAAAGGACAAATACCTGTCATCAGGCAAAGCGTGGGATGGTGAATGATGTTTCACACTCATGGGAGCAAAGAAATTGGTGCAAAGACTACAGGCAAGAAGGAGCCTGGGCTGAAATTCTGTGTGGCTGGAACTCAGGCCACAGGGGGCAGTAGAGAGACATGAGGCAAGAAAGCATAGCAGAGAACCAACTATGAATGGAGATTTTATCCCAGAGTCAACCGAGAATGAATGACCAGAGGCAAGCTGGTGATTATCATAGGTGCCATTTAGAAAGATGCTCTGGCTGCAACTTGGGAAATGAGCTGGGGAGGAAGCAGAGTGCAGGCAGGAATCCAGGTATTAGGTAAGCAGGGGTGAGGACATTTGACTGCTGGAGAGTTACCCAAGTCAAGAGCTATTCGGCTGTATCACTTCTCATCAACTTTTCAACACCATGGGAGTTAGGAAACTTTATCTCAGCTTTACGGAAGAGGAAACAGAGACTGGAAGCAGTTAAGTAATTTGGTTACGGTCACATAGCACCTGAGAATGAGATCTGGGATTTCCAGTCTGTTGGGTTCTGATTCCGAAGTCCATGCTACTCACAAGCTTCTCTCTAAGTTAGATAAAAGACCTCTGGAATGACCCTCCCCTCTCCCGCTTCCTGATTTTCTCACCCTCATTGTGGTTTGTTCCATGAATGTCTTCCCTTGGGAGGAGTCAGGGAGCCATGGGGAGACGCAACAAAGGATGTGACTCTCCTCTGGGCAGTCAGAAAAGGAAGACTTCCTGGAGGAAGCAACACTGTAGTTAGCCCCGAAGAATTTGAAGGCGAAGGGTTAGTGAATGAACAAGCTGGGGGAGTGGGGCGTGAGGAAGAGAAGATGTTCTAAAATGGAGGGAAGAACACGCGGGAGTCAACTATAGCATCGCTGAAGCTGGAATAACTGTGCAGAATGCCTGAGTGGGGGTGTGAGATGCAGAGAGAGGTGCATTGATAGATTTTTTGGTCTGTGTGTAGAAACTTAGAGAATGGAGCGGATGGGAGGGAGACCAGTAGGGTGGGCCCCGTTGATTTGATGGTGAGAGCCTGCTCACCAGGCATCTGCTTCTTCTGGTTACTATGGAAACATTTGACCGCAGATCCAGAAGCCTCTAGTCAGCCTGCTTATTAAAGATGATGAGACTGAGTTCAAGGTGGGGAAGAGGTTTGTTTGCTAGCTTTCCTATTGGCAGTGTGGAAACTTTTTTTAAAACATGTATGTTTAGTGATAAAATATACATAACATAAATGTATCATTTTAGTCATTTTAAGTAAATGGTTCAGTGGTAGTACATCCATCCACAATATGTTGCGACCATCACCATTTATCTTCAGAAATTTTTCATCATCCCTAACTGAAGCTCTGTACCCATTCTTCTAAAAAAAAAATTTTTTTTTTTTTTTTTTAAATTTGGCCACACTAGGTCTTAGTTGCCACATGCAGGATGTAGTTCCCTGACCAGGGATTGAACCTGGGACCCTTGCATTGGGAGGGTGGAGTCTTAGCCGCTGGACCACCAGTTAAGTTCCTGTACCCATTCTTATAACTCTCATTTTCCCTTCCCCCAGCTCCTGGTAACTAGTATTCTACTTTCTGTCTTTCTGAATTCTAGGTACCTCATGTAAGTGGAATCATGCAATATTTGTCTTTTTGTGACTGGCTTATTTCGCTTAGCGTAATGTCTTTAAGGTTTATCCTTATTGTAGCATGTATCAGCGTTTCCTTCCTTTGTAAGGGTGAATAGTATTTCATCCTGTGTCTACATCACACTTTGTTTATCCATCCATCTATTGATGGATATTTGCATTGCTCCATCTTCTGGGTGTTCTCTGGAAGGAATGATGCTAAAGCTGAAACTCCAGTACTTTGGCCCCTCATGCAAAGAGTTGACTCGTTGGAAAAGACTTCTGATACTGGGAGGGATTGGGGGCAGGAGGAGAAGGGGACGAGAGAGGATGAGATGGCTGGATGGCATCACTGACTTGATGGACATTGAGTTGGTGATGGACAGGGAGGCCTGGCATGCTGCAATTCTTGGGGTCACAAAGAGTCGGACACGACTGAGTGACTGAACTGAACTGAATCTTTTGACTATTGTAATTAAGACTGCTATGAATGCAGGTATGCTGGAAACCTCCTTTGTAAACAGAGATTATTGGTATTGAGTGAAGAAGACAGACTTGCTGATGAGTTCTGAGTAAAAGAAGAGGAGGTTAGGGGCTTCCCTGATGGTTCAGTGGCTAAGATGCCATGCTGCCAATGCAGGCGGCCTGGGTTCTATCCCTGGTCTGGGAACTAGATCCCACATGCCGCAACTAAGAGTTCAGTTCAGTTCAGTTCAGTTCAGTCGCTCAGTTGTGTCCGACTCTTTGCGACCCCACGAATCGCAGCACACCAGGCCTCCCTGTACATCACCAACTCCCGGAGTTCACTCAGACTCATGTCCATTGAGTCCGTGATGCCATCCAGCCATCTCATCCTCTCTCGTCCCCTTCTCCTCCTGCCCCTAATCTCTCCCAGCATCAGAGTCTTTTCCAATGAGTCAGCTCTTCGCATGAGGTGGCCAAAGTACTGGAGCTTCAGCTTTAGCATCAGTCCTTCCAAAGAAATCCCAGGGTTGATCTCCTTCAGAATGGACTGGTTGGATCTCCTTGCAGTCCAAGGGACCCTCAAGAGTCTTCTCCAACACCACAGTTCAAACGCATCAATTCTTCGGTGCTCAGCCTTCTTCACAGTCCAACTCTCACATCCATACATGACCACAGGAAAAACCATAGCCTTGACTAGACGGACCTTAGTCAGCAAAGTAATGTCTCTGCTTTTGAATATACTGTCTAGGTTGGTCATAACTTTTCTTCGAAGGAGTAAGCGTCTTTTAATTTCATGGCTGCAGTCACCATCTGCAGTGATTTTGGAGCCCCCCAAAATAAAGTCTGACACTGTTTCTACTGTTTCCCATCTATTTCCCATGAAGTGATGGGACCAGATGCCATGATCTTCGTTTTCTGAATGTTGAGCTTTAAGCCAACTTTTTCACTTTCCTCTTTCACTTTCTTCAAGAGGCTTTTTAGCTCCTCTTCACTTGGTGCCATAAGGGTGGTGTCATCTGCATATCTGAGGTTATTGATATTTCTCCTGGCAATCTTGATTCCAGCTTGTGCGCCTTCCAGTCCAGCATTTCTCATGATGTACTCTGCATATAAGTTAAATAAGCAGGGTGACAATATACAGCCTTGACGTACTCCTTTTCCTATCTGGAACCAGTCTGTTGTTCCATGTCCAGTTCTAACTGTTGCTTCCTGACCTGCATACAGATTTCTCAAGAGGCAGGTTAGGTGGTCTGGTATTCCCATCTCTTTCAGAATTTTCCACAGTTTATTGTGATCCACACAGTCAAAGGCTTTGGCATAGTCAATAAAGCAGAAATAAATGTTTTTCTGGAACTCTCTTGCTTTTTAGCATGCCACAACTGAAGATTCCACGTGCCACACTAAACAAATGTGGTGTATGAACACAATGGAATAATATTCAGCCTTAAGAAGAAAATCTTGTCAAGTGTTATAACATGGATGAAACTTGAGGATACAGTTCAGTGAAATAAGCCTGTCAAAAAGGCTTTTGCTGTATGATTCCACTTAAATGAGGTACCTAGAGCGGTCAGATATAGATAGACAGTAGAATGGGAGTTACCTGGAGTGGGGAGAGGGGAGAAAAGGGGAGTTGTTTAATGGCTACAGAGTTTCAGATTCACAGGCTGAAAAAATTCTGGAGACCCTTGTATCACAACAGTGTGAATATACTTCCCCTACCAAACTGTGTCCTTAAAAGTGGTTAAGATGATACATTTTATGTGCTTATCACCACAATTAAAAAGAAAATACCTGCTGAATCAATTGACTACATCTGTCCTCTCCAGCCTGGCTTTCAAGGCCCTCTCACCCGCTCTCTCTGTTGACCTCACCTGGGCATTCCCTGAGAATTCTTACCTCCTGGCCCCGGCATCCTCTGCTCCCTCTGGCCAGAAGACTGACGCTCTCTTCTGCTTGCTCTGTTGATATCCTTCCTCTGCTTTAAAAACCCACGTCAAGTGCTCCTTTCTGCTATTTCTGCGCACAGCACCTGCTGCTGGTACTCTGCCTACAGCCCCAGTAGGGAGGTGTTTGCATGCATTCCTGCCTTACCTCCCCTTGTGGTTGGTGTTCAGTCACTCCATGTCCGACTCTTTGCAACCCCGTGGACTGAAGCACGCCAGCCTCCCCTGTCCTTCACCATCTCTCAGAATTTGCTCAGACTCATGTTCACTGAGTTGGTGATGCCAGCCAACCATCTCATCCTCTGACTAGGCTCAATTCCTGAGGGTGGAGAGGACAGTGTTTATCCCTGCTCCAAGCACAGTGTGGTTCCACCAGCAGTAGATGGCTGCTGGTTTGCGCTAGGGTTCTCCTTGTTTCCCCATGAGGCTGTATGTTTGTTTGTTTGTTTTTTAACACTTCTTTTCTTTTTTAAAAAATAATTATTTTATTTTTGGCTGTGATGGGTCTTCACTGTTGCCTGGGCTTTTCTGTAGGTGCTGCGGGCAGGGGCTACTCTCTGGTTGTGTGTGGCTGCTTCTCTTGTTGTGGAGCCCAGACTCTGTAGGGCGTGCAGGCTTCAGTAGTTGCAGCTCCCAGGCTCTAGAGTACAGGCTCAATAGTTGCGGCTCACACGGTTTGGTTGCTCCGCAGCATGTGGGATCTTCCAGTACCAGGAAATGAATCTGTGTCTCCTGCCTTGGCAGGTGGATTCTTTACCACTGAGCCACCAGGGAAGCCCCATGAGGCCGTTTCTGACTCTATTTCTCTGTCTGTTCCAGCCTTGGGTGCTGATCTAATCCCTTTTCTGGTCCATGAGTTTTTGAAGAACAGAGCTTGGAGTTTATTCTTTGCAAGGCCCACAGTGCCTTGCCCAGTGCCTGGCTTGGAGGGGGCTGTGTGAATGTTTGATGGTTATAAACATAGGCGAGGATTCCTAGCTTCAGGCTTTGTTGCCTCTGTCCCTGATGGGAAGCAGAGAAGGACCTGACTGAGCTCTTCTTTCTCCTGCCCTGTATGAATTATGAATTCTGGGTCTTCGCTGTCCTGCTGCTCCAGCATTTCTTTGTTCTGGAACAAGTACAGCTGCCAAGACAGCAGAGAGAAGGGATGAGGGACTTTCTCAGCCATTGCAGACGATTGTCCTTGTTGCCTCTAGCACCACCAGCCAAAGTCCTTTTCATTAGACCAGACAGGTTGGCTCTAGGCTGGCCGGGCTTCCTGTCACCCGTGGTCTAAGTCTCAGCTGGATTTGGCAGAGTTGGCAATCCCGGGGGATGTGGCTGGCCCACTCTGGTTGATTTGTATGTTGGCATCCTGTCTGTGTGCCTGTCTGCTAGCCTGGCAGCTTCCTGTCCTGTCTGCCTTGTCCTCGGTTCATTCAGTGGAGGTGGCTCCGTCCACAACCTCACGGAAACCATACTGCCTTGTACACCAAGCAGCAGTCTGAGTTAGGTCTGGGTTTATCTGGAATAGTTAAGATGATCATTGTTTTATTCATTGGAATGGAGATGAAGTGCTAAATGTAGCAGTTAAAGGTCACATAAAGGTTGTATCCTTGTAAAAAACCTTTCCTGTAAATTCACTAATTTACAAAATCCTTTGGACAGCCACTTGCTCTCATTTTTGTGTTGTGTGAGCCATGGGGAAAGTGAGACCTAAGATGTTCCAGCTGGGACACAGTTTTCTGTCTCTAGGTGACGTCAGGAATTTCCTTTAAAAGGTTAAAGGTTGGACAGAATGCTGTGCATGCGTGCTCAGTTGCTTCCGTTGTTATCTGACTCTTTGCATCCCCAGGGACTGTAGCCCACCCGCCTCCTGTTTCTATGGGATTGTCCAGGCAAGGATAGTGGAGTGGGTTTCCATGCCTTCCTCCAGGAGATCTTCCCAACCCAGGAATAGAACCTGAGTCTCCTGCATTTCGGGTAGGTTCTTTAACCACTGAGCCACCAGGGAAGCTCCCATACAGGCTAGAGTTACCCTATTAATAAGCAGCCTTTTGAAACCATCCTTAAGGTCCTCCTCTTTATTTTATTATTTTTTCTGTTTCCTCTGGTTTATTTACCATCATTTCTTGTTTTTTTTTTTTTTAACTTTTTCTTTTGTATTGGAGTACAGCCAATTAACAATGTTGTGATAGTTTCAGATGGACAGCAAAGGGACTCAGCCACACATACAACATGAATCCATTCTCCCCCAAACTCCCCTCCCATCCAGGCTGCCACATAACATTGAGCAGAGTTCCCTGTGCTGTACAGTAAGACCTAAGGTCCTCTTTAGAGAGGACACACAACCATTTCTTATTGTCCAATTTGTCAGCACCTTGATCTTGTTACTGAATCCTGATTCTCAGTTCCCACTTTGAGCTGAGACTTTTGTATTCATCACGTCTCATTATTTCCTGTGTTTTCTGATGCTTTGACATCTATGGCTTTGCTGATCTTGGAGAGACTGTCCCTTCCAAGTCTAGGCAATTTCTGCTGCTGCTGCTAAGTCGCTTCAATCATGTCCAGCTCTCTTCAACCCCATGGACTGTAGCCGGCTAGGCTCCTCTGTCCATGGGATTCTCCAGGCAAGAATACAGCAGTGGGTTGCCATTTCCTTCTCCAGGGGATCTTCTCCACCCAGGGATCAAACCTGCATCTCATAAAGTCTTGCCTGCAAATGCACCTTTCATAAGCAATCCAACCAACCCAGGGTCCATGCCCCAACCACCTCCTTTATCTGTTTGCACATTGTGGGCCACTGTCTGCCTGCCCTAATCACCCCAGGACCAGGTACTTGATAATGATAATTAATTGTAGTAGGAGATTTAAAAATTCACCTCTTTCAGATATTGAAAGTATCTGAAATAAACAAAAATCAAGTGGTGAGGACAGAGAGGATTTGAACAAATGAAGACATTTCACAAATAACTATATGTAGAATTTTATACTCAGTAAAGAAAAATTATTCTTTTTAAATATTATTTTTACACACTTAAAGTGAAAGTGAAAGTCGCCCAGTCATGTCTTTTTGTGACCCCATGGACTATATAATCCATGGAATTCTCCAGGCCAGAATACTGGAGTGGGTAGCTGTTCCCTTTTTCAGGGCATCTTCCCAACCCAGGGATAGAACTCTGGTCTCCCGCATTGCAGTAAGATTCTTTACCAGCTGGGCCACCAGGGAAGCCCAAGCATACTGGAGTAGGTAGCCTATCTCTTCTCCAGGGGATCTTCCTGACCTAGGGGTCAAATTGGGATCTACTGCATTATAGGTGAATTCTTTGCCAGCTGAGCTACTAGGGAAGTGCTTATACACATAAGGTACATGAATAAAAATTAGCTACCAAGTCTCACACACACACACACACACACACAATCTCTATTTCAAAAATGCAGGGTGGCCACAATAACAAAAATGACTGCAAAAGAAAATATAAACAATCAAATTCATAAGGTAATTTAGGAAAGAATCAAAAGCTTCTGTTTGTGATTACCTCTGGGGAAGAGTTAGAACTGGGTCTGGGAATTTTTACATATAGCCTCATGTAGGAAATGTTTGCTTGAATTTTTTACTATTCTGTGTAATTTTGAAGTGTCTAAAGTAACAATATGGAAAATAACAAATGAATAAGATATACAAGGAGCAAGATCTTCCTTAACACTGAAAAAAATAAGTTATCTAGAAACGCAGTCACCAAGTTCATCACATACTAAAATCCAGGGATGAATGCAAAGCTGTAGCCAGAGTAAGTGTATAGACTCAAGTGCACATGTTAGAAGATAGTAAAGGGAACATAAGTGAACTAAATGTTTAACTGAAAAGGACTTTTGAAAAGGCCCCTAAAACCAAAAGAAAG